>NW_021131101.1:0-424991 GCF_004193835.3 Ostrinia furnacalis
ACATTAAGGTTCAAATTGTTACATTCCAACCATTCAACAATTTTTTTTAGATTGGCATTTGCCATGAGGGACAATTCTTCCTTCTTTTTACATTTTATGATGAGAGTAGTATCATCCGCAAAAAGTACACACTGTTGCTCTGTGATATTTGGCAGGTCATTAATGTAGAGCAAAAACAATAATGGTCCTAAAACACTGCCTTGCGGGACACCACAGCGATTATATCTGTAAGNACGAATCTTCGGTTGCGGGGTAATATTATGAAGCAAATATGCGATTACCCGCCAATTTTTTTATAGGGACTGATCACATTTTTTTATTATTTTTTTATTTTTATTAGGTAGGTTTTCATATACATTATCTTAATGTACACTTTTATAATGTGTACTTCAGTGTTCTTAAATGAGACTAAATCTTTAACTTTCGGGAGGTTATTTTGTTTTCAGCATTTTAATTCGCTCATCTAAATTGTGACGTCAGCGAGTAAAGAGCACAAAGTGACGTCTTCAGCAGCTCGTTAACCGGTGAAAGAAACTGGAAGCGCCGCGGCCCTACATTTGGTAATTAAGTGCTAACGGGAGGATACTAGCCCATGTTTGGTACAATTTACTCAATACTCAATATTTTATTGCATCCATTATGTACTTAAAATTAGAACATTATGGGCCCTGTAGGGCACGGCAATTAGGAGAGAGGAGGACCACCCTAGATCAACCGAAAGATGTCAGAAGTTAGAGCCTAGTAATCTACCGTTGAGATACTCACTTAGAGCATAATAGTGTTTAGAAATTAAAAGTTCTTTAAGTTTTTTTACGAATGTTAATTCTTTGGGTGTATTTTTTATCGAAATTGGAAGCTTATTAAAATTTTTGATTGACATGGAAAGTGGACCCGATGAGTACAGTTCAAGGCGGGATGGAGGTGTTATTAGTTTTTGTCGATGTCGTAAATTGTATGTACTGTCGATTTCTCCTCATTTTTTGTAAAATTCTGGATATTTTTTGACAAATTTACACGTCTCTAATATGTATATGCTAGGTAGGGTGAGTATATTGTGTCCCTTATTTTCCTGTGTACCCTTGGCTGTTCCCTTGATGGTACAGTGGAAAATAAATTTTAACCGCTGTACCCTTGGCCGTAAAACCCAACCAACTTAAATTGTACACGTGACCAAGGGGACTAGGTTTTCTTGAATTTGGGCAAAAAACAAAAACAAATGAACATCGATAAAAACAAATGAAGTAACATGGATGTAGATAAAAGTAAAACCTAATTATAATTAATTAAGTACATAATATAATAAAAGACAATATTACGCCATTTTCCTGTACCACTTCTGAAATGTCAAAATTGTAGTACTGTCGACCGTCACGTAATAAAACAATACCGCCATTCCTCTCAATAAAACAAGGTATATCATCGTCAATGCAATTAGCTTCCATGATAAAATTCACAAAAAATATTGTAAAATCAGTTATGAAATAACATTCACAGGGACAATTGGGCAGAAGAATAATATCAAGATATCATATTTCTTTTTCAGAATAATAAAATTAGCCAAGTGCGTGTCGTTCCGTAGTTGTCCGTCGTTAACACAATATATTTCAGAAAAACCAAGCAATTACTTAATCTAATCACTTTAAATATTTTCTTCTAAGGAATTTTCACTAGTTAAGAAATTTTATAATACATGAGTTAAATGACTATTACTCTAAAAAGAAACGGTAACATTAAATAAGTTCAATATCAATCCTAAAATAGGTACAGGATTACACTTGAAATGTAAAACTATAGTCTCAATCTCATTAAACATAGGTAAATATTAAATCTCATTAAATATGGGTTATATGGGCAACTAAAAAGTATCATCTAACTCCTAAATTACGAAGTTTGACCTTTCATCATCAGCTCACCTAAAAAACCTGAAGTAATACAACTGTGTGTACATACGTACCTAAAATATTTAAAGAATTATTCTCCAACTCCTAACCGTTAAGGAGTTTTACCTTCCATCATCACCTCATCAACATTAGATGATGACTACCAGATGCATATACTTGAATATCTTTATAATAAATATTAAAAACGATATACATGCCTATAAAATTTAAAGGTTGTCCTCGATTTCCCTAGGATCCCATCATCAGATCCTGTCTTGGTGACAATGGGACCACTACAGAAGTGTACCCTATCGAACAAAAAAAAGAATTTTGAAAATCGGTCCACAATTGACGGAGTAATTGGTGAACATAAATAGAAAAAAAAACATTACATACAGCCGAACATATTATAACCTCCTCCTTTTTTGAAGTCGGTTAAAATAGCGTAATATTGTCTTTATTCTATGTACTAAATTAATTATAATGTACTTAATTAATTATAATTAGGTTTTACTTTTATCTACATCCATGTTACTTCATTTGTTTTTATCGATGTTCATTTGTTTTTGTTTTTTGCCCCAATTCAAGAAAACCTAGTCCTCTTGGTCACGTGTACAATTTAAGTTGGTTGGGTTTTACGGCCAAGGGTACAGCGGTTAAAATTTATTTTCCACTGTACCATCAAGGGAACAGCCAAGGGTACACAGGAAAATAAGGGTATTGTGTTTGGCAAAATATGGTTTACAGCTATCGGTATTTTTTATGTTAAATATTATTCTAATAAGTTTTTTTTTGGAGGATCACGAGATCTTGGGCATCTGTACTACTTCCCCACATAATTACTCCGTAGTTGAGCCACGAATTTAATGAGTTTACTGCTTAGGTACGTCTTAACTTTGTACCTATTTCTTAAGTTTAAGATTAATATTGAAGCGGCTAAATACTGAACTAGGTACAGAATTAGTAACTAAATATAATATAGACATCTACATGATGACAATGTCTATCGTTCATAACACGTTTCTATTATTATCAAAGAAACTTTATAATATGGCTTTATTTTAAACTAGCTTTTGCCCGCGGCTTCACCCGCGTGAAATTTCGTTTGTCACAGATCGTCATAAATTATAGTTTACCTATATATTATTCTGGGTTATAAACATTAATACTGTAAAGTTTCATCAAAATCCGTTCAGTAGTTTTTGCGTGAAAGAGTAACAAACATCCAGACATCGTGACATCCAGACATCCAAACTTTCGCATTTATAATATTATTAGTAGGATTTCGTGCGGGCATGTGTATAGGCAGGGTAAGTAAGACTTTTAAAAATCTTCTTTCAATGGTTTTTAAGTTTATAATAATGTGACGTCAGCGTAAAGAGCACAAAGTGACGTCTTCAGCAGCTCGTTAACCGGTGAAAGAAACTGGAAGCGCCGCGGCCCTACATTTTGTAATTAAGTGCTAACGGGAGGATACTAGCCGATGTTTCGTGAAAAGAAGTTATTTGACCTTAATTTAACGAGTTTTAACTGCTTGCGTTATTGCTTTCTACCTATTTCTAAGACAGAGTTGCACCAATTAACTTTAACCGTAGCTATAACGATAACCGGTGCTTTTTGTATGGAGTTTGACAGACTGTTTACGTTTGTTAAAGTTAAAGTAAGATGGTGCAACCCAGCCTAAGTTTTTGATAAATATTGTAGCGGTTTAAAGAGGTTGATTTTTCCTGATTTGATCTGTTGGTGCGAAAATAGTAACTGCCCACTACTACAACCTACATTCAATTAGGATATAACTGAAATCAAACAGCCCACGCCGAAAATTACATGTCCACGAACTTTGAAACTTTTTTTTTTATCCACAACGAGGAAGCTCTTGGCTTGTATCTCACCTGATGGTAAGTAATGATCAGGCCGAAGATGGAAGAGAGCTTCACCCAGCTTCACTTTGACTTATCATTCAATTTTATCATATAATACACGGCGGCACATTAAGCTAAATATACCTACATCTTGTGGTTATAATAAGAGCGATTTTCCAATAAAAATCGTTAGTCTGAATTCTTTTATTTAAGCGGTAAATTTTGCTTTTATCTAGACCCCAGTCTCCATATTAGTTGATAATGAACCCGCACTTAATTAGTTGAAGTCGTTTTTGTTTCGCAGCGTATTTCTTCGCTTTGCGGTTTGACCGCACCGAAGTAAATGGAATTAATTCATGAAAGGCTCACAAATGTGTGGGCTGTTATGTGTTTTTGTCAAGTGTTTTGTAGGATTTTCGATTGAGTGTTTTTGTAACGTGTTTTACCTACGCGTGCAAAGGTGTATTGAGAGCTCATTTGATTTTTTAACTGAGTGTTGTTAATTGAAAAAGGTTTCAAGAGAGTTTTAATCCTCTTTTTGCCATTGAATATAATATAGTTTCAAAGACACAAAAAAAAAAACTTGAATAGAGACAATTTAATTGCCGGAAGACGTAGCGTGGGCAGGCCTCCCCAATAGGTGGACCGAGATTTGGTGAAGGTCGCGGGATGTGCCTGGATGCGAGCGGCGCAGAACCGGTCTTTGTGGAAATCCTTGGGGGAGGCCTTTGTCCAGAAGTGGACGTCTTTCGGATGAAACGAACAAACAAACGAATTACTAACCACTAGTGTTTTGACTAGCACAATAGATTTATTCAGTTTGATCATAAAAATAGACTTACCAGCTCTCGGATGGTCAAAGATTTTTTTTAATCAACTTCGATGAAGCTCTGAACTTGCCTTCACCTGATGGAAAGTGATGATTAGGCTGAAGGTGGAAGCAAGCTTCACTCCAGATCGGAATCCTCATGCCTCAACCACAAGGAACTGGCTTTTACCTCCAATGCTGTTAACATTCTTGTTATGGCGACAGACTTAGGTAAGATGGTGGTAGCTAAGAGATTAGGTTTCTAAAATGAGATTTTACATAATAAGGCTGAGTTGCACCACCTAACTTTGACCGTAACTATGACGATAACCGGTGTTTTTTTATGGAGTTTGACAGATTTTTGACGTTTGTCAAAGTTAAAGTAAGATGGTGCNATTATTAAAAAATTTGGATACTGATTACAAAATAATAATCGGCCTGATCGTCACTTACCATCAGGTGAGATACAGGCCAAGAGCTTCCTCGTTGTGGATAAAAAAAAAAAATGTAATTAGCCATTTTCGGAGTCGGTGGCAGCCTACCTTTTGGTGAGTCGTTTTGGAGTTGGTTTTAATTTTTAGTGAAATTAATCTATTTCATGCCTTTAGTAGACTATAGGTACTCAGTAGACCTTGTTGTTGCCACTGAAGGTGCATACGTACACAGTACATTGATACCATATTTTTCATGTTAAGTGCAAATAAACTTCCCTTAATTACCAAACCATGAAACGTACCTACCTATAGGTATTATTAAAAAGTTTCGCAGATAAATCTGAAATCCTCTTATAAGGTGATGAATTTTAAGAGCATGTCATGAAACCAAAATTATTAGCATACAAGAGCTTGTTTTAAAAAAAATCTTTTTATTTATGATGGGGAATTTACTGCGGCGTAGTAGCAGAGATTTTCCGTTTGTAGATCGTAATAATTTNTTCGTCGGGAAATGCTTTGCGCATACCCACTGGTCTATGGGGACGGCCAGTGGGTTATGTGGGACTCTCCCCGCCTACCCACTAAAGGCGGGGCCTACCCACTAAAACCCGACGGTTTCCACCAGAGCCCAAAGAAACGGAGCCGCGAGTTATTGTCCTGGTTGGACATTCATCCGCAGCTCCGCCTCAGGCTAGAGGCTCGCTCACGAGCAAGCCTCTCTGGCTTCGAGGGAACCCCCAATCCCCTCCTCCAGTTGTTTTTTTATAGAGTTTTTCTCCTCGCGGCCCTGGTAAAACAGGACCCCCGGCCCGCCGTAGCGGGTTACGGTCTGCTCTATGCCGCTGCTCGGTCAGCTCTGCTGATCAGAGAAGTACCGAGAGCGGCCCTGCAAAGAATGGGCCCGGGCAAACGCCCCGCCAGCCCCCACCTGTGGGGGTTTTTAAAGATGTCCCCTGCATCGTGGCCCGGGCAAATGCCTCGACGGCCCCCGGCCCACTCAATTGTGGGTTACGGGTTGCCCGACAGGCCCGCCGAGTTGACGAGACCTGCCGCGCAGGTGAGAAGTTAGCCGCCCGCGTGAACAGACCACGCGGACGTTGCCCAGGGTGCACCACGAGGAGGTCCCTCACCATCGCACCCCAAGATGGTGCAACCCAGCCTTAGGCTGCACCATCATAATGTATATTGAGTTCGTACTCGTATCTGCTGGACAAAGGCCTCCTCCAAGGTTATTTGGACGTCATTTGGCTGAAACGAACGAACTGGTATCTGCGATTTATATCCAGTTTTCTCGTTGCGTCACTCGAGTCAAATAACCCGTCACTGCAGACGTCATACTCAGCATTCATTTAATATTATATTCACAATAACACACCGCGAACACAATACACGAGTACCGCGTACATCCAATAAAGTTGTGTTCGCGTTTCATTTTGTCTGCGACGCTAATGCCTAACTTCACAATTACATTTCATAACCTAAGGCGTCTTCAAACCCACTTATTTTCATATTTTTCATTCCACTCTGAGCGCCTCTGGCACTCACTCCATTAGAAGTGTTAATGTAATGCATTAAAGAATTTCTACGAGCTGAGTTCTTATGTATGTTACACTAAAATAAAAGTTTAGTGGATACAAAAAATGTTGGTAGATACTACGTTTTTATTATAAGTTAGTGTGCTTTTTTCGGTTAATAGCACCTTAAATCCTAAGGCAACATTACACGCTTGTTGATTGAAGTTCTATTTTGCAATAGATAAGAATAAAGAACATTATTTTACAGTTAGACGTTCCCGTTCCCACCCTTGGGCTATTAACAATACATCGGCCCTGCATTCTAAAACAAAAGAATATATTTTGAATCCATTCGAACACTTTTTGAATTTAGAATGTTTCCAGATTTGTTAAAAAAAAATCAAAGTTCAACTGTTTTTTAACTCTGATAAAAATTCAGTCTCTATTTGAACCGAACCTTGCATGACCAATTTCGCACATAAGTAAATAGTAAAAGCATAAACCCGTTATACCCCCGTTTAACGTATTTTCAGTTGCAGTTTGCGGTTACAGTTGTGTTTCTGACTGCGAACAAGGAGGTACAAACTGTTTTAATAGGTACAAATGTTGTGGTGCCCATTCGGAGGGAAAATTTCTATCACATTACAGAGCTGAAAGGCAAAACATATGCACCTTCCTGGTTTTACAGAGTGCTCAATTATTGTGTTAATCTTTTTGTAACCAAAGATCACAGTTATTTTTTACTCATTTATTTGTGAAAATAAACACAATCTAATGGATCAGAAGTAGCTAAATGCTACTAATGTTAATATTGGATTTGGTAGTTGACATTTTGATTAGTATCTATCTTACACTCTGTGAAAAACATGAGTTACTTACATTAGAGATTCTCGTCGTGCGTCGTTCGTCGTTACTGTTCTTTAATTTTTATATTTCCATTTTAGACACCAAAGAAGCTAAGAACAAAATACAAAAACTTAAAAACAGGCTAAAAACCAATTGTGCATAAAAGCGTTCGACTTTCCGAAATCTATTTTCGAAGCTACAAAATTATTAACGAATATTTACCTTTAATCCCGCCAGCGGTATATTACGTTCAACACTAGGCGAGATAACAGCTCTACGAGTGTACAGCATTAATCAACCCGTTCAAGTCTCCGCCAATATGGCTGTATATAACTCAACGAATCTAATTTGCCCGCCCGTGGAAGGGTTAAACGTATTATGCCCGTTGTTAATATCACAGGTATATTGTTCGGGGGTTGGTGTTAGTGCTATTGTGTACCGATCATTATGAATTTAATTATTGGTAATTGATTGGCTTTGAACAATAGGCTTAAGGAGTCTTTTAAGAGAAACCGTGTTGCGAACGGGAAACTGCCAATATTATTATCACGAATCAATATTAGGGGTTACAAAATAATAATTTCGTAGTATATTTTAAGTATAGCCATAGGATATGAATCAAAAGCACACAAATTAATTTTCTATTTACGTTTTCCAAGCTCACATTAAGAAGGTTTTGGGCGACACATTGTATTTTTAGTTTCAGTGTAATTGGTTGTAACATAAAACAAGAATGTTTGCTCAGGCATGTTCTTCAAGGTTACATGAAAATAAATAATAATATTACGTCCTACACTGTAAGACCTATTTACCACACAATTTTCGTTCTTTCATAATTTTATACATAAGTACTAAGCTATTAATGCCCGTTTTCACCATCAATCCATAATTTTTCACCATAAACCCCTATGAAAACAAAATTCCTGTTAAGGCGATTAGAGTCCTCAATCCGCGCCAAATGGGCATTTTGTAAAGCCTACTCCTCTTTTACTGCTGGATAGAAATAATTGAAAAAAATATATGTTATAAAACAGTTCAAGGACTACATTTGTGACGTTTGAATTTTCGCTACGTCTCTTTGTTTTGGATTAAAAAAATAAATACGGGACATTGATTTTTTACTTAAATTCCCTACTCCTCCAAAACGGCTATGTTAATCTAAAAGATTTTTGCACGAATAGATTAGGAATTCTTTAATCTTTAAATGACACGTTGCGTTTTTCAATCGAACATTACTTTCATTCATAAATTTTACTTTTGATAAATTCCGAACGTTTTGCTGTTGAGGGGGCCTTCGCGGGGTGCGGGCGGCAGTCGGCCGCTGGCCCTCAGACGGGGAGGTTGTGTCACTCGCTGCAAACTGACATTAGCGATCAAAATGATTTTTTTCTTTGGCTGAGTTGCACCACCTGACGTGACCTAACTTTGACCGTAGCTTTGGCTACTTGCTTATACAGGGTGTCCCAAAAACAATGGATAACCCTTCAACCATCGATAGGCCTCGCCATGGTCTCCCTAACGTCCAATTTTGACCCCAGTAAAATATCACCGTTTTCAAGATTTTTAAGTTTTTGTGCATTTTTAGAAAATTGTAATGAAATTACTTAGGTATAATAATAAATAAATACAAGTCAAACGCGCCTAAACTCGATGGAATCGTTTAATCCCGGCATTGTCACCCGAATTACATGTATATCCGAAATTTTAACTCAATCAATTGATGAAGGATTTCTAATAAAAAGACAAATAGATACATTTTCAGTTTATTCTTCATAAGTGACACAGAGAGAATGACAATAGACAAAAGCAGAAACATTTGCTTTTTTAGGCCATAGACAATACTAGGTACTAATGCGTTCCAATAGGGATGATGACTGGGTAATGAAATCGAAATTCTATTTAGTCCGTCAGACAGATAATTAGAAAATATTTGATTCATATTTTTTAATTTTTTCCATAATCGAATAATTACAGTATTATATTGAGTTGAAATGTCGCGTGACGTCACATTTGAGTAAAAATTCTACTCAAGCGTGGCGTATCGCGCCATTTCAACTCGATGTAGCACTGTTATTATTTAATTATGAAAGAAAATAAAAAATATGAGTCTAATATTTTCTAATTATCTGTCTGAACTAATTCAGCTTGCAAGATTCCACCCGAACAAACATTTATGTAATTACCTACATACATCATAAATTGCAAGCTAAACAAAAGCTTGTAATAAAGTCGGGTTTGTTAAAATTTCGAGAACGACTGAACCGACAAAAGCATTAGAAAATTTACGAAAAATAAAATAAAATTTTATCCCGTACAAAATGTTCATGGATTTTGTTATTTTTATTAAATACCTTTACGCCTGAGTTAAATGACACCGATATCAAGGTTCATCAATTTAAGTTTAAAATAATAGGCAGTAATGTATGAAGAAAGATCTTCTATTCTGTATCTACCTATGCCCGTGTAATTTTGATCGGTGTCAAATCGGAGTTTTTGGTGCGGGGTACGCGGGTGTTGCTCGCGGCGTGAAGGTCAAACGCCCAAGGTCATTGAGGACTCTAATCGCCTTAAGTGCTACCATATGGTGGTCACTTAAAAATTAGGGATTGATGGTGGAAACGGGCATAATTATAAGTCTCCTATAAAATAAAAGGCTTAGGGAACTCGAGGGAAAATTTACTGTTCCGTTACTTTTAAACTTACTTATCATGTTATTGAAGTGAAACTATGACTCGGTTTCAAATACCAAAATTAAATGATTATTTATCAAAGGTACAAAATTATAATGAAATATCGTTGTTGCTATCGACAGGACTATGTCATGTCAAAAAATAGTTACGTCACGAGAATGCTTTGAAGTGGATGTAAAGAATCAGGGAAACATACGCCATATCGTGACGTTTAAATTGGCCATCTAAGCTTGAAATCGTTTGACGGTACATTTATTGAACAGAATATTTTATGGTTAGTAAAATTGAATTTGGATGGTTATGTGTAAACTTTTTTGAAAATAAAACCTTTGTTTATGGAAAAAGTTCAACCTATCCAGCCTTTTTTGTACCTAGGTAACAAAATATGCAATGCAAAAAGGCAAAAATTACTTTTTTTTATTAAAATATTTAAAAACAACAATTAACAATAAATTTGGGAGAGGCCTTTGTCCAGCAGTGGACTTCATTTGGCTGAAACGAATGAACGAAAAATAATTACAAAATTACTCCCATTTCAAAATGCAATTCACTGACCATTTTTCCCACCCCGCGGTAATTTAAATGTCAGCTGTCAAATCATTTCATTCGCCATTGTTTTGGTACTTTCCTAATTTTATTTGGCTTGTCTACCTTAACACCCCGCTATTAGCAATTCCTAAAGAGACCCATTTCATTTTTAAATTTCCCCTTTCTGCGTTTAAAAACGTTCTTTCGAACCCTCAATTTATAACCCTCTCCCTGCGGCTGTGTTTTTAGTGGGAACGGGAGCGATTTTAGCGGGATAGGAAATAAAAGAGTGTGTAAAGTCAAGACCTATAAAACTTTTTTTAACCTACAACCCAACCCATTAAAAACCTGGGGTATTCCCTCCGCCGCTTAGTGGTCGGCGCAGACCTGTATTCCTATATTTTATTCTATAGCATTCATTCATAATAATTATTAATAGACTACGAAAACTTACATGTAGCATAAGGTAGTAGGTTTTCACAAATAACACAATTTAAAAATAATATCTTCACAAAAGCGTCGACCCATTGAAACCCTTCGACATGAAGTCGTACAATTACGTCGATTTCTGAATAAATACAGTCTTTGCTTGAATATACGGTCTGACAATGGAAAAACGCTTCTAATTCTCTAAAAACATATTATTAAGCGTCACTGGGACCCCACCTTAAACGCTTCTATTGTTATTAGACGGAACAAATCGACAGAGTGCTTCGGTATTTTTATTTAGTTTCCAAATAAATTTCACCTACAAATAAATTGTACATTCGACTGTTTGTACGTGCGACCATTTGATGGGTTAAGTCCTTTGTTGCTCTAAAAGGGTCCTTTGTCAGGTGATTTATTATTTAAAAGGTTTATTATTAATGGGGAAACATTAATTGGTGTGGCTTCATAACATTGTTACTTGAATATTGTCATTAAATCAGTACCTAATAATCAGTTTCATCAATCAACAGGCATATGAACCAAGCTGACAAAAGGTTAATTGTGTAGGTACTTATAGAATAAAAGATGTAGGTAAGGATTTCATTTTTAATACAGGAAGGCGTTGGATGCACTCCGCTACCAACCGGTCATTATGGAAATCATTAGGGGAAGCCTATAAACAACAGTGGACGTCCTATGGCTGAAATGATGATGATGATGATTTATATAAAGGAATCTGAATAGCCAGTTCCTCTATGGTTGAGGATTCCGGATGAAGCTCGTTTCCACCTTCAGTCTGATAATCACTTACCTACCATCAGGTGAGATACAGGCCAAGAGTTTCCCCGTTGAGAATTAAAAAGTCTTTATCCTGAAACTAATAAAAACGTAAACATATCACATCAAATGCAATAGAATATTCCATAAATTCATCTTATAACCCTATTAAAAAGCGCACAGTAGCGATGAAGCTTACAAAAAGAAATGGAGCTTGCACACGCGATATCTTTCTCGATCGGAACTATCTTTTTTCTTACCGCTGGGCTGCGGCTACGTTGAATTTTTACAGTCCACTTTGCCATTTCAATCCACCCGCTAGATTAAATATGTAAAGAGCTGAAATGGTAATTTCACACGGTGCATAAAGATGTTTGCACACTCTCAAATCTAAACTTTGTTTATGACTTCTTAGAAAAGATTTAAGGGAGACCGAATTTCGTAACAATGCGCGTTTTTAACCGACTTAAAAAAAGGAGGTGGTTCTTTAGTTCAAGTCTCAAGCTAACAAATACACGCTCTGTTGCGAGCTCACTGATAGTAAATAAGTTTCAAAAGATCGACAATGTCACAACTCTCCTCTGTTACAATTCTCCTCGGTCTCCCCTACTAAAGTTATGCACATAAAAGGTCTGTTCCCATATGGCTCTTCTCTCATACAAAATACCTGATGTCACACGCTCCACGCACGTTACATAAAGTGCATTGTGAAACTGTGAATATGCTAAGTGTGGTCAGATTATCTCAAGCGTTTAAACTTTGCACGGACTTAACTGAGCTTGACGTTTAGCCCATAGGTTTGCAGAATATACTAGCTACGTGGCATGTGATGTCATGAGATTTCAAATATCCGAATCTTACTATTATCGAGACAAACTTGGCCTTCACTGGTTGGGTTTTTATTAGCGGTCAAGTGTAGAAGGTTCTGGCTACACAGGAGTTGCAGGTGGGTACGAGAGGTGGGAATTGTCCCGTATATCCGAATCTTAGGTATTTCAAGCGATTTTGGTTAAGTAACTGGATGATGTCGCTCGCTTCCACCTTCGGCCTGATCATCACTTTGGTAAGTGATCTTGTATCTCACCTGATGGTTCAGGTTGTGGATTAAAAAAATAGCTAGGTTAAAGAAATGCTCAAAATAAAAAATAAAAACACGCAAATCCCGAACTCGAACGATAATCCTACAAAACCAGACGCACAAAAACGTGCACTATCACCTAAGACCATAAGTCAATGCTTATCTTTATTTTATTCGCCCAGTGTGCAGTTTCCTTAACAAAACGATAAGTAAATATCGCTCTATTAATTAAAGCGTGGGGCGTGACTGCCCGCCGCAGGTAGGGCCCTAAATCACCGTACGTGGCTGCAGCCGCCGATACCCTGCCCCTTATGTTTTATATTGCTTTGCAACGGAGTAAAGCTGGATCGATCAAGTGTAAAACGCTCCAGAGCTGTCTATCGTAATCATTTAACAGTTCATAACGCACGATTATTCTGTCAAACGCTTTGTTTAACTGACTATATCGTACGTTATGAACTGTCAAATGATTACGATTGCTTTGCTTTGTGTATCGCCAATTTTAGAAATGATTGATTTCCCATTCAAACTTTCATCGCCTATTTCACTTCCTTCAAAGTTTATTTTCACAACAAGTAGCACATGTTCTTTTCCGAGATCTGATATATGGAAGGATCTCTATAAGGAGGGTTGCACTAAACGATAAAGTAACATGCTACAGGGTATTTTATCTCAGTCAACAGTTCTTTCAAATATATTTAAAACTCATTTCAAATGAGTGTTCAAAAGAACTTTTACCGTCTTATACTACAGATTTTAACATATGCACTGCTTTGAAATCACAATAAACGTTGAAATCCTTTGTAGTATGCGCGTCACGCACGCACACACTCACATCCCTTACATAGTATATAAGGTTATTCACTATTAATAAATGGGCTCTTAATACGCAGTCAGTCTACTTATTTAATCGTCCCAACGCCCAACGTTGCATGGCGACCCTGCCAGTGCTGCTCACGCAGCATTGCGCAGATGGTTTAGTAGAAAATATTAAAATTAATTAAAATAATGTTAAATAATGTTGAAAATGTAGTGAAAAGTGGACTCGTAAAAATGGACTAAAATTGGACTTAATTAATAAATCTTCAATAAAATTATCGAACTAAAAATAAATGCGTACGTGAAATAGAAATAACAGTGCCAAAAATCAAGAATTTCCTGATCCTGATCAAGATGCAAGAAAACGGACCGAATTGGATAAGCTGGGCGCCGGGCGATGATGGAGTCAGATGAGGTAACAACAGTGTGCTGGGAGCCGGGCGATGATGGAGCCAGATGAGGTTGGCAGCAGTTAGCAGGGTGCCGGGAGTGTTCGAGTCGGAAGTGGTCGCAGCCGGGAGAACCCTACATCATGATAAGTCCCCGTGCAGAAGTCCCCATATGCCCCACGAAGAAAAGTCCTCTTGTCCTCTTAAAAATTAGGTCGTCGTTCTACGGTAAAATATTTTTTTTTCATTAATTATGATTATCATTTAAATTTTGGAGATTAATTTAATTTTTGAAATGTTAATTTATTGGTTTAATTTGATGATATTTTTTTTAATAATTTCGTAATTTTGTAAAGTAAATTATTTTATGAGAATATTTTTATGGATATATTGAATGTACTAATTTAATTTAAACTTAATTCACAAAATTGCAATTTTATATACTTAAAGGAATAAATATAGAATTCGATATTTTTATTGAAGATGTAAAATGTTTATTACTAGGTAATTTGAATATTTTTATTGTGTAATTGTTTTACATTTTATAATAACGTTTGTTGACGACTTAGTAAATTTACTGATAACATAATAATATTGAACAATATAGTAATACTGGATAATAAGAAAGAATAATAATTTGCATAATAATTTTATTTCATGATATTTTTTTTAAAGATTTTATTTATATTTTGGCAATTAAGTTATGTAGTTTTACACCAGTGATATTTTACAGTCTCATTTTTTTACATTTTATTTGATTAGGAATTATTTACATTAATATTATTACAACAATTTTTAAAATAATTTGATTGTCTAAAAGTAGGTCAATAATTTTGTTACTCAGTCATGTCATTGCACTCGACGCATACGACTTATTGCAAATCAGCAAAACGTGATTTAGCATCAGACACGTTATGATGACATGTAGGTATTTTCTAGCGTATCGACACAATACTTCGCTGTAATTAAGATCTTTACTTTTTAAACAATAATTGTGTTTGATATGCAAGTAAATATTTTAAATTAGTATCATATTTGTAGACTTTTAAGATCACCAAGATCACATCTCTAATATGGATCTTTAACAGAACATTAATAGGATTATTGATTGATTGGATTTAACTGTGAAGTAAAAAAAAAATATTTTGCAGTGTAGGTAAAATATCAATTGGCTGACTACTCGATTGCTGATTTATTTGGGTCAACACACAATAGATATTGCACAATGATTTACATACATTTTAACTTTTTCGACTATGAACGTAAATAATTTTACTTGAAATCTAATTGTTTTGTTTTAACTATGATTTTATTACAGTATATTCAGTATAGTAAATGACTTATTATGTAACTAGAAATTATGTTATAACTATGAACTTATAATTGCACGGATAAGACGATGATAATAAGAATAATTTTGATTCTATGATATGAATATAATTTATACAATGTATAAAGTTAATAAAAAAAACTTATTGTGAGTTTAGAAAACTGTAGGCATAGGAATGTACGTTAATGTTATTAAATGATGAAGGCTAAGAGATAAAGGTTTGTTGTTATAATGCAGGTTTTGGTTTGAAATTAAGATAGGCAAAGTTATAAAATAGTTTGATATTGTTTGTAAAGATGAGCTTAAAGTTAGGCATGCATTCATTACATAGGATACTTTTGATTATTTTGGACTGATCACCCAAATATTTAAAGATATTCTAATGCATTGATTGCGTAGGTTTGTGAGATTGTAAAGTATTTTGTTAGATATTGAATGAATATTGAAATATTATATGAATATTATGTAAACATGGTATTAAAATAAATAATATTAAGGGGAATTATCCTTCGTTCGATCATGGTGCATACTAGATATCTCTGTGAGAATAGTTGGAGACATTAATAAGTCTTAAAATTATCCCTTAATTTAAATGATTATTATAAATAAATAAATATTATTATAAGTGCGCGCACATTTTATAAAAGTACCATGATGAAATGATAAAATGAATTAAGTCGACTATAAATAAATAAATAATGACTTGTAAGTGTAGTAGATCTCCTAACTATTAAAACATGAGGGTGGCCACCTCATAAAAATACAATGATGATGATGTATCTCGGAAATGTAAACTTAAATGGATAAGACATTACTAGACGTACGTAATACCTGGATGTGACTTTATTTTTATTAAGAATGAATATTACATACAATTTATATTAATTGATATTCATTTAAAATACTTAGTCGTCAACAACACGTTTAGATTAAGATTTTTTTTTAAATATTTTTAACACTTCAATTGTTATGGTTATTTGACACGGCTGATTTAAATAATATGTTTTTTGTTTTAATTTACTCAATCTTATATCTTGGATTTATTATGGTGTCAAGTAACCAATTATTAAAATGTATACAAAACGTTTTTTTTTCTCATATCTTATCTAACTATATTTTTTTTCTTTTTCTTAAGTTTAAAAAAAAAAAAAAAAACGGGGGAGGTGTAGTATGCGCGTCACGCACGCACACACTCACATCCCTTACATAGTATATAAGGTTATTCACTATTAATAAATGGGCTCTTAATACGCAGTCAGTCTACTTATTTAATCGTCCCAACGCCCAACGTTGCACCTTGTTGAGATCAAATCAAATGAATTACTTACTTACTTACTAGATTTAATATAACAAAGTGGTTCAAATAAAACGCTTTAGATGTAGTCAGACAGTTGCGAAGCTCATTTAATTAATATCTTGTTCTGTACTTTGCATATTCTCTAAAGGTTGCAATTGCAATAAAATTCTTAGAAGCAAGATTTGCTCTCTTTGCGTTACATTCCATTTTCTTTGTTTATGCGAGGTTTAGTAACAATATTAGATAACAAAGCTTACGTTGGCCGAGTGTATTAACAATGGTTGTAAAGCACGTGAAGCATAAAACCTTTTTTTAAGGTTTATGAATTTCTTAATCATGTCTTTGTATCATGCAATGAACATGAACATTATAAGACAATAATGTGTCATTTCATTCATTTCAATCGTAGTCTCACGCAGTATTGAAATTGATATGAGGTCTATTTGATTACTGCCTTTTTTCGATTGATAAATGCATGAAACTGCATACTCACCAGTCCGGGGGAGCCGATGAGTCACGAGGGGTTCTCCTCAGAAGGGCAAGGCCTACTAAAACCAGTCGGGTCCCTCTGGAGGCGCTTATAAGCTTCAACGTCGCGTGGACTGTCATGGGTCGCGCGACCTGTCATTGGCCTATGATCGCGCCGGCGATGGCGATCTGCAAGCGTTGAGGTTCGGCCAAACCAACGCGATCAACCGGCGAGGAGCGATGGCGATCAATGCATTTAGGTCTGGTCGCCATCGCTGCATGCCGGCTGATCGCGGTGTTATCGCGTTGGTCTGTCCGAACCCTTGGTGTGGTTGAAGCATTAGTTATACATACCAGTCGAGGACCAGTGTGCTGTCTGCGTGCTATATTTTATACGAAGTATTAAATTAAAGCTAAAACAAACTAACCATAACAAAACCAAATCCGTACAAAATCACTATCGCCATCGGCCAAACAACAGTAGTATAAAATTATTCAATTCAAACAGGCAGCGAAAATAAACAGCGGGTTGAACGGATTTGAATCAAACTACCTTGATTAGCATAGTTTTGCCATTTGTGTGGCAAGTTTTGCAACTTTGAGGGCACCTAAAAAGTATGTAGGTGAACACAATTTTTCCTAAAATACATTTTTTTTTAAAAACCGCATCAAAATCCGTTGCGTAGTTTTAAATATCTAAGCATACATAGGCACAGACAGCGAATCGACTTTGTTCTGTACTATGTAGTAAAGTTCAGATATTTGTTCAGAATACCACAGATACATGTAATTTATGATAATATACTTTTAGCTCGTAGAGACGATGGCCGTTGGGACAGAAAAGTTCTCGAGTGGTGACCACGGACTGGAAGACGTGGCGTTGGAAGAGGCCTTTGTCCAGCAGTGGACGTCGTTTGGTTGAAACGGACGAACGAACGAACAAATAGACTTTTAATCCGCTTAATTACTAAATAAGCACTATGGAGAGGCCCCCTTTAAAAATATTTTTGTGCCAAATTACTCGCAAATTTTCCAACAAAATATCTATGTAACACGGCAATTTTTTTACCCTTTTTACCTCCGCGCCATCTGGTCAAACAAACGAAAAAACTATTACGCGTATCAGACGAATTCGTTATGTTAATTTCAGACAACTAATGAACGCAGCACCTACAAAGAGAAAAATTTACAAAGGTCCAAGCTTTAATTAAAAACAGAAATATGAAATATGCAGTTTGTTATTAAACGGGGTCTAAGCTACGCTCGTTTTGGTGCTATCGCCCGACTGATCTCAACAAAATTTGGTCCAGTGAAATACAGTGGCTGGGAAATACTGCTGTGTTTTGTTTTTTTCAAGATATACAAGGTGTTAGAAAAGCTTAAAATAAATAATGTACTCAAGTCTATTATAGGCTATCTAAAAACAAGCACGTCACACTAAGGCCGGTAATACACGGACCGCTTGAAGCAGTCAGGGTCGACAGCTTGAAGCCCGAATTAGTTGCAACTGCTCGAGCGGTTCGTGTATGTGCGTCCATAGAACTCTGCAGTTCACTGTGCAGTGGCAGCTTGAAGCTGTCGAATACTAGCTGCTTCAAGCTGCCCGTGTATGGCGGGCCTAACACTGAAGGTAGATAAGCCACACCGAACAAGTCTATTAAATTCATTTTATTCCATGCGTCTTATGCCCAATATCCGGTATCAATATGACTTGTTAATGATGTCCCTAAGGAAATCCTGTACATGGAAGTCTTTAAGTCAAATATGCGAACATCAGGCCTTTCTAATCTAGTGAGAGGATTGTAGGCTGTCTCAAAACTAGCAAGTCACACTAACACCGGAGGTAGAGAAGACCTCACAAGCTTTGAACAAGTTTATTAAGTCCATTTTATTCGATGCGTTTTAGGCCCAGCTACTTCGGAATCAATGTGACTTGCTAATTTTGGGACACCCTATACAGGGTGGAAACGTTAAGTGATCTCACTCGATTATTTCTAAACTATACAAGATATCGAAAAACTGATTACTGATTCTGAAAGTGCTTTACAAGCTCTTTCAAACGGTACCAATAATAGGTTACAGAATAAACTGGATCTATCCGAAAATTCAATGTTTCCAGCTTCCATACATTTAGTAAAACCACATAATTTTAAAAACTATACAAGATATTCAAAAACTGGTTACAGATCCTGAAAGTGCTTCACGAGTTCTATACAACGATACCAATAATAGGTTATAAAATAAACTGGATCCATTCGAAAATTCAATGTTTCCAACTTCCATACATTTAGTACAGCCACAGTCATGGCACTCATGTCTTGTTAATATTATAGCAAGTAAAGCCTAAAACCAATGTTTTCCAAGAATAATTTTAAATAAGAATGCATTTTACGAGTAACTTTAAGTGTTTATTATTTAATAAAAAAAAATTTATACTTCTGTTATTGTTTGGCTGGCATACATTTAGTATGGAGGCTGAAAACATTACATTTTTGGATAGATCCAGTTAATTCTGTAATCTAATATTGGTACCGTTGGATAGAGCTTGTGAAGTACTTTCAGGATTAGTAATCATTTTTTTGATATCTTGTATAGTTTAGAAATAATCGAATGAGATCACTTATCGTTTCCACCCTGTATATGGAAGTCTATAAGTCAAATATGCGATCATCGAATCTCTACAATCTAGCGTGAGGATTGAAGGCCAAATCCTTTATTAATTTGCCTCTACAAATACAGATAGTCCAATCTTTTTAATCTACTAAAATATTTAAGTTTGTGCCCCATATTTAAGGTCCTCAGTAGAAACCTAGGTCGCATGTCGTGTTATTATTCAGTAAATCATTTTGCACGCGCCATTATTGTTTTAATTATAACGGTTGATTACTCTTATCCCGCTGTGATTGTATTAAGTGCCCGGGATAAATTAAAATGGCATTAAACGCCACCGTCAAAAATTGTGTTTGTTTATTGTAAGTTTGATACAATTATTATCAAAAACTCATTTATTGGCCGGCTTATTATTCAAAACAGATTGTTTTAACTGAAATTCATGAAAAAATATAATTTTAATAACATTATGTAGGTACCTACAATGGACACTGTTACGCGCGGTAAAGGTAATGCTAATGCTTGAGCATTTTATGACGTGTCAAACTATGTAAGTGCTTTTAAAAGACTATGTATAATCTTTATTTTCATTGCCATTTTCTTTTCAGCATTTACTGACTGATGAAGCAGAACACTGTAGCATTTTAAAGTTTGTAATGATTGCGATTTTCTGCGATGTTCACTCATTCTACATATTGTACAAACAGTCCATACGTAATCTATGGCCCAATTATCAATCCATACGCGAAATTATCAATGGACATGTATACCTATGTCATATGTGACGATAATTACAAGTGATGCATTCGGTCTTGTCCCAAACCAAGCATGCTTGAGCGCATGTCCCCGTATTGATAATTAATTGGATTCCCTCGGGGCATGTTACTGGTTATAAGTGCTACTAAGCTGGGGCGCCAGTTCACCGAAATTGCTTGCTTGGACATGTTGAGGTGGGTTTAGATCACGATGTATGGTAAAGACAATAATTAAAGTCTTTACTCGTAATTGGTGTTTACACCAATTAATTATTAGAATATTTGGAGAAAAAAACTTACGCCCGTATTCACAAACGATACATGCTTAAGTGAAGCAGCAAATCGAACGCACAGCGTTGAATTTTCTGTGATTGGTTCGTGTGTCACCCTGTGCGTCCACGCGCACTGTGAGACCTCATAGTAATGTTTGTGAATACGGGAGTTAGTGAAAATAATGATACAGTGCGTCGGAGAGTAGGTATAAGAGAAGGATCATTGGTGTTTATGATACAATTTAAAATTACCTAGATAAACAAGCGTCCATAAGACGAAAAGATCGTGTAATATGGTCTTCAGAATCAACCTTTTATAGGATTCGAAAGAGTTGGGTGCAATCAGTATCCACTCGTCACATCTTAGGCCCAGAACACACAGTGAAACGCAACTGCAACTTCTAGTTACTTTGGAGTTGCATCTAAGTTTCTGCCATAGATTCCGTTGAGAGACCACACATGACGCGACCAGTTTGAAACCGATTTGAACTGGTCAAAGTCTTGCAGTTGCCTTTCACCGTGTGTTCTGGGCCTTAAACTACCATTAATGGAAAATCATGTTTGTAGTTTAATTAAAGAAATTAGAATTAAGCCTAATGTTCAGGATTCTGAAGAGAATTACTAATATTGACTTTTCCGACGATAAAAACTAGACTTTAAACTAAATGTATTTAGCGAAGTGAAATTGGGAAATATTTTTTTACTGAAAATAGTCAGCTTTGAAGTTTTCAATATCCATCAGCTTCTTAGAACTGTTAGATATTTTAGTAACAAAGATTTCCTGTGAGAGTGGAAGAAAAATTCTTAGAACATACTTTTATTGATGAATATGCTTTTCCTGAAGATTTTCTGATAAAAAAAAATTGACATTTTTATTTCCTCATGTTTAATGTTGAGTATTTGCTAAAAGGAGCGTTAATTTAAACTCAATGTCTAAAAGCGACTTAAATCAGAAACAGCCAGGTAGACAGAATTTAGTTTATTTTGTATGAAAATCCTGAAAATAAGTGGTTCAGAATACGGGCATGGTATGCTTTTGATAGAAATAATCCACGCCAAGGAATGTGCTAAAATGTTGTGATGCAACTTACCGCATTGCAGCATTATTCTGTTCCAAAAATGTGATGAGCGTAATATTACTTTCATCGCAAACTGTGTGAATTTCACAAAAACTGAACTTCAGATTATTATTCCCTGCTTTTTGTTGCTACAGTACAGTAGTACCTACTGAGAATAACTATGTATTAGGTAACTTGAATTACCTACCTTTCGTCAAAATTCAAATTCTTTTATAGCATGTAGGCCCTTCTCTGGGCATTACCACTACTTTAGGAGTACATATCGGATGCTATTGAGAAGAAACTCATGGTCGTTTTCACTATCAATCCCCAATTTTTGTTTGACTCTTATGTAAACAAAATTCCTGTTATGTGTTACCATTTATGGGTCACTTTAAAATTAGGGATTGATGGTGAAAACGGGCATAGGTCACCTTTGTCAGTCTCTTATTTTTACAGTGAAATAAAATTGACAAGATAATAATATGTAGTAAGTACGACCTAAGCAGGTAAAGTTCATGCGCATTCACAGTTCACTTTTCCGTCTATCTCAACTAAATGTAAGCAGAATCAAATTTATTCTGTCCTCGCAAAATGGCGGCATATAATCCCGCATAACAAATGCAGCGGCTCATCGGCCCGGATTACAGTAATACACATTGAGCTCCTGTCTGCTGTGCGTTTATCGCCGACTCACAGCGTGTCGCGGCTATTGCTGAATAATTAAGGATAAGGGGAAGAATTGACAGCGTTTAAAATTGCTTACATTGATGCAGTGGCGGCATAAAGGATCCGTGTATTTTTATTCAAAACGGTAGATTGAGTTTTGATGTAAAGTAGAACGTAGAAACGAAGGAAGGAAGAAAGAAGAAAAAAAAAAAAAAAAAAGTTTGACTTAATTTCATCGCTTATTAGGGCATCCTAAATGTTAAAAATACTAACTTCCACTAGGTGGACCGACGATTTGGTGAAGGTTGCGGGAGGTGCCTGGATGCGGGCGCAGGACCGGTCTTTGTTAAAATTCTTGGGGAGGCTTTAGTTCAGGTTCAGCAGTGGACGTCTTTCGGCTGAAACGACGAAATGTATTAGTGTGAATGTTTGTAAGGATGAATTTCTGTCAGAATGTTTGTTCCTCTTTCAAGCTCAAAACACTGAAATTATTTAGATGATATTTCGTATCTGTGTGCCTACCATGAGTTTACATTAGGTGAGCTCACTAGCGAATACGTCAAAAAATTCTATGAAGATTTTATTTATTGAAAGTAGCCGCTAGGGGCGCTGCACAATATGTCACACATTTAAATGTCATTTTTTTACGCAGTCGCTAGCGAGCACACCTAACGTAAACTCATGGTAGGCACACTGATCCAGGATAAAGACTGTGATAGACCAAAATTCATGCGAAGCCGCGGCCAAAAGCTAGCATCCTACAAATAATTTGTATACAAGACGGCATTTGTAGGTTTTACGCATGCGATTAGAATTCAAATTCTTCAAAATTACACCCCCAGGTGTTCCTACACGTTTCGTCAACATGCCACTCTCGCACGCGTCTTACCCAAACAACTGAGAAGGCGGTGATATCTCATTTGCTGTACCGAAATTAATCCCACACTTCGAAATAAGGACAACCGCCATTTAGTTGTGCTAAATCCGTAGTTGCTCGTATTTGTAACGGGGAACAACACAGTTGGAATAGAATAGGCAGGTCAAAGTTTCATTTTAGAATCAATGGAAAATATTTTAAAACTTTTTCGATTGAACTTGTTTTAAGGATGATTGAATGAGGTTTTGAGGATGATTGGATTGAATGATTGTTTTGAGAATGATGATTGTGTTTAGCAGATTCTTCATTTTAACTTACGCAAGTATCCAATCGGCTGGTCATGATCAACAATTAGGAGTAGTATGTTCAAAACAGCGTTAACAAATCAAACCTATAATTCAGACAATATGACCAAAATGAACAACGGCTGATTTGCACCATCATACTTTGACCTTGACAAACGTCAAAAATCTGTCAAACTCCATACAAAAAGCACCGGTTATCGTGAAAGTTACGGTCAAAGTTAGGTGGTGCAACTCGGCCAAGTATAAAATGTTATTTTAGTTTTTTGGCCTGGCTGCTTCCATCGAATTAATAGTGGCACAAGACGATGTACCAGGAACACAGAACGTGCTAGGAAACGTTAAACCGGGAACAAACAGGCTCATTATCAGCGGGCGTGGGAGACAGTCATTGGCTCGTGTCTCCGCGCCAGCTCCAAAGATTTATTGTGCCCTGGTACAATGATCTGAAGATTCATTGTTTATTTGCGGAAATAATGGTTATTGCTTGTTACTTGCGGTGTAAAGGCACTGTTTATGTAATTACGTCTATTATGGTGTAATAACAGTAATGAAACACATTGTGTGTAGTAAAAATATTGTTTAGAAAAGGAACATTTTCGTGTAAAAAACCTGCGACCGCAATCACCATTTTTACTATCAAAACTAACAAAATTTGCGCTGACTTAATCACTTATATTTTTTAAATACAAACCTATAATAATGTGTTTAAAAATACATTTTTACGTCTAAGCTGCTGAATTAGTTTTCAGTGACAGACCGAAAACATCTAAGTTAAATTCGTAGAAGAACCTTGTTTCCTAGTAATGACTTTTAATTAGTTTCTAAATCAGCATATTCCTCCGAATGTAAACAGATAAAGTTAGACTAATTAGACAACTTCACGTCATCTGCCTTTTACCCAAATTCCCAACCATACCGACTACACAGAGATAGTGCAAATGTAAAATATTCGCGGAGTTCTCACCACTCAACTTGCACATTGAAATAGCGGAAGCCGAACTACATCTGTCAATGGTGCCGAGTTAACAATTCACACCGAATACGGGAGCTCACAGACGAGCGACAGTATATCGGCGACTGTTTGCGACTAAGTCGGCGACTGCTTGCGACTAAGTCGGCGACTGCTTGCGGCTAAGTCGGCGACAGTCGCCGATAATTGACAGATATTCAAATTAGAAGACCGTCACAGACGCATCGCGAATACTGCCGATGGTCACCGACAGTCGCCGATGCATCGCGACTCTCGAAGACGGGTAGGTAGTCACTAACGTATAGTCAGAGTGCCAACATGTCATGACAGCGAAAGGCGCGAGTCGGAGACTGTCGCCGACAGTCACCTACAATTGCTGACCGTCACTTACCACCATCACAAGCTTCTTCTTAGTCGGGCACTCTTGCCAGAGTGGTCGTGGATGCGCTGACTAGGTACACGGTGGGGTGCTCGATGTCATTTCCGAGGGTAAATCTCCTGGTGATGTGCTTTCTTTTCTGACTGTTAGAGGCCTCGTGAGTACACTGGACCATAGCGGACTTAGTAGCCTTTGTGATGGCGACTATCCAGTCTATCTATCGATTTATAATAACATAATGTCGCTCGTCCGTAAGCTCTACGGAGTCAGTGCAATATGCTGTCTGATCTTCCCATATTTTGTCTGCGTGTGTTGAAATTGCACAAGGATATTTCGAGGCGAATGTGAATATGAATTTTCAAGTGGAAGTTGACCCTTCGTAAGTGTTTCTGTGATTTTGATATGCAAAGGAGAAGTATTTCATTGAGAGATGTGTCGAAAATTTATTATGAAGGAGATTTTGACATTCAGTTCATTATTGAGTTAATTAAAAAAGTAGAAATATTTTTAATTAAATTTTAGCAATAAATAAACTCTGAGAGTCTATCAAGTGTGAGTACCTAGTTGTTTGTTTACAATGACGTTTAATGCGTAACCATTGATTTAATTTTAAACTAAAATGCCTGTATAAACAACAGTACATCAAGCTAAGTACTGCAACATACAATTTATAGTAGTAATAGTTGTAATAGGCGCTATTTGGCAACGAAAGTTTAACGCGCTGTCTACTATTCATATTGGTACAAGAAAAACCCACTCGAGCAGATATCCCGAACGCGTCCAAATCGTTCTCAGAATTCGGCACCGATTGCTCTGCACACAAAGCTGAAACTGCATAACATCTGTCAGATTGTTGGCGTTACCACCAAGCATCCAAGGCATGTGCCAATCGCCGTCTTTTGTTCCGCGAACTACGGGCAACACTGCGCGCTGCGTAAAACGAGAAGTTAAAGAAAGTGTAGTTTCCTTGTTTTCATTAACAAAAAGACAGAAGCATTGAGCTTGGAACTTGTAACAGTTGCTTCTTATGTTTTAGTCGTATACTAAAGTAGATAATAAGGTGTTATCATTCTAGATAGGTACAATACGAATTAATTCGTCCAAATTATACCTATAATGGTCAATTATTGTTAATGCAGTTAAAAAACATAACTTACAAAAGCGCCTTGGAGACCAGGTCTTAATTCTGATACGTTGTTTTTAGCAATGAATTACATACTCAATTTATCAAAAGAAGATAAAGAATATGAAAATATGATAATGTGATAGAGTTGCACAAACTTTTACATGTCTCCATAATTTATTTTGCCTATTACCTATATACCAGCGCGTCGTAAGTAACATTTGGCAAGTGTTGAGAAGAAACATGTAACAAACAAAGTTGTAAAACATGCGATAGAAGTTTGTTCTTTGTTCTTAATAATTTACTTTTTAATTAAGTGTATTTTCATTAAATCAAATATAGTAAAATAAAAAGCGTCGATTCAGAAATAAATTCAACTCGCATTTTTATAGATAACTTATGTTTAAAGGAGTATACATTTTTAATTACAGATGGAAGGGTTGATGAAAACATCAATGGGAAATACGAGTCAATAAAGGAAATAAATGGAAACACGCGGCGTGTTATACAAGGAAATAACTATTGGGAGCGGAGATTGAAATGATTTCAGTATGCCATTCCGATTTGTGTCAAGCAGTACACTTTGTGAATGAAGCGGCGTACAATTAATTTTAACTAGTGATTCCGCTGCAGACGGCTGAGCACCAACATTTCGTTTTGTGAAGAGTTTGTAATCTTTAATGACTGTAGAATGTTTTTTTGCTTTCATCTTGTAGCATTTTCCTCTGTATGAGTTTTTGGATTTGCTATTATTTTACTGTTTATTCATGTTCCACTATTAATAGTACTGAAGTTTGGAATATTTAACTGCCTAGTTCAACATTTATAAAATAATACTATGGATACCCACTGAAAAAAACCTGTAAACCTTTGAAAAGAGGCCGACAATGGTGTCTGAGTTTCTTACGTTATTCTTCTCAACACTGGCCCAATTCGGGACAAAACAGTGGTAACGTTAGAGTAACACTGGGACGAGTAAAAGCGATTTTTGGAAAGCCTATTTGTAGAAAATCAATGACTTTTCATATTTTATAAGTAGCGTTTGCAATAAACTTTGATAGTGCTGTTGTTATCTTTTAAACTTTCAGCACAGAGGAAACAGTATTCGATTAAAAATCTCCACACTAGCCAATAATTCCGCAACAAAATAACGGGTTTTAGCGAAAATTCCCGCAGAGGAAGCACCAATGAAGTAGCCACTAACAAAATAAGCTAATGAATGAGCTTGTTGAAGGAAAAATTCAGTTCATTCATGAACCGGTGCCGCGTGGATGCTATTACGAGATAGGCAGTAATAGAGTGCCGAGCACTCGTAATTTGTAAGGGCCCGAATTAAATTGCCAGCCGAATAATGATCCTTCTGTTAATAAGGCTGAATCACGGAAGTTCGGCGGTAACTGCTAGTGATGTGCGGCTGCTTAAGGAACATGTTCTTTTTTTAAAGTATCTTTTCTTAAGGAACATAATCTCTTTAAGGAACATGATCTCTTTTTATAATAGCGCAGTACTTTCTTATGTTTTTAAGTTTTTAAATATTCAAGCTGAATTAGGCTCTAGTATGGTCGTCATAAAAAGATGTTTATGAAGTATTTAAATAAAGTTTTTATTTTGGTGTACCTGATACTTAAGATTCGCAATATTTTGTTGTAAGGCTTGGCTTTCGCTTGTCTAGGTATAGTAGATGGCCGTAAATTTTTTTGTTCCGTTAACACTTTTCCGGACTGACCCAGACACAATAGAAGTTTAATTGTAATGACTGCCATAGCAGTTCACTGTCCAGGAAAGTGTTAACCTCTCGTGGTAACTAAATATGCTTGTGTTACGAGTGGGTTCACCACAATAGTCCAGCGCGGCGAGGTTCGATTCTGCGTTCCTCGGATCCGACCCGATCAGACGTGGGCGCTTCAATTTTTTTCAAAACTGATTTTTTTTCTGGATGTAGGTACCTAGTTCTATTTATCGAAATCAATCGACTATATTTTCGACTTTAACCGAGCACATCACTAAATCTATTTGCACAAACCGCGGCCGTTCACGAGAACGGGGTGTATTTTAATTTTCTGCCTTTGTGAATTGTACTCCGATGAAGCCTAATAAGCTAGTTGCGTTCAGAAATAATTACGAAGGCGCCTTGGAGGCCCGGCCTTCGGTTCGCGAAGTATTTTTAGCAAGTCACTGCGAGTGGATGTGAAGTTTCGAACAGTAAACCGAGCAGGAATAACTCTTAGGCTGAGTTGCGCAATCTTACTTTAACTTTGACAAACTCCAAAAATCTGTCAAACTCCATATTTATAGCACCGGTTATTGTTATTTTAGCCGTAACATTATGAAGGTGCAACTCAGCCTTAGTCTTTCAAAACTTTCGATTCGATTAAGATTTCAATTATTTCAGGAGCAGCTTCTAATGGTAAACTTCGAGAGTGTTATTTGTATGAAACCACAAATAGGTCTGGACTTAGCATTCACCAGCCCATGTATTGGAATATTAATATGAATTATTAATATATGTTGAATTTAAGCTTACCAATATTTGTGCTTTTCAACCGACTTCAAAAAAGGAGGAGGTTCTCAATTCGACCCGTATGTTTTTTTTTCTATGTTTGTTACGCGATAACTCCGCCAATTATGAACCGATCTGAACAAATCTTTTTTCGGCGTATAGGTAATACCTCATAGGTGGTCCCATTTAAATTTAATAATAGAAAAAACAACCCCCAAGGGTGGAAAATTGGGGATGAACTTTTTTATACGCAATATCTCCGCCGATTATAAATCAATTTGAACGATTATTTTTTTGTTGAATAGGTATTATCAAAAGGGTGGTTTCTTGCGAATTTGAAGAAAATATTTCTCCCCCAAGGGTGGAAAATTGGGGATGAACTTTTTTATACGCAATATTTTTAATTTTTAGTTTTTTTTTGTGTTCACGCATTTGAAGTCGGTTTTATTTTTTAAAAAAGTTAATTATTATTAGAACTTATCGACTTCCAGATGATCTCAAAAATATGCAGTGGGCACGGGTGTAAAAGTAACAAAGACTACATTTTAACAAAATTCACATGCAGAAAGCTGGAGATTTTTCATCGCCAATTTTATTACACGTACAAGAAGACGTTCCGCATCGTGTAGCCTCAGCCTAACTGTCTAATTACACCTAATTTACACCTCGCTGTAATGAATGACCGCCCTATAACTCAAGCAGCGAGGCTTACATTATAACGAATTAATTAACTAATATATTGAAAGCCTCATAAACTTTGTAAGGCCTCAGCCTCGAACTTAGCGGGTAGCGGGGCGGCGGCGGCGGCGGCGCTGGAGCGGGGCGGGCAACGCAGACCCGTTCTCGAAACCAGCGGGCAGCTCGCGCGGCGCTTTAGCGGCGAAGTGTTGTGTTCGGGGTTGTGTTGTCGAGATATTTGTTTTTATTCGCGAACGAAATGTCTGAACAACGGCGACAATTTTATTTCGATTCAAATTTATTCCTTACGCTCGATTTATTGTGGGCAAAAGAAGGAGTGCGCTGCCCGCTCGTTGCCCGCTCCCTCGCCGCTGCCCGCTCGTTGCCCGCTTCGGCGCCGCTGCCGCGCCGCTGTTTTCGAGAACCGGTCTATTTGATTTTACGCATAAGATCCTGCCGCTCCCGCCCCGCCGCCGCTCCCGCGCCGCTGCCCGCTAAGTTCGAGGCTGAGGCCTAATGGTCCTGCCGAAATTAATAAAAGACGGGCGCGTTTGAAGTGTACTATTAAACGCCATTATTCCACTGATGAAATTAATTTTGTTCATCAAATTAACATATTTCCTCGATTAAAATACTTACAAAGTTGCTCTGTCAACTTGTGAATATAAACTGTACCATTGATACTTAATAGGCGGCAATTTGCCAGTTCAATGTTTTACGTTTAAGTTATTTGAAGGCGTTCGTAACCGCGATCTCTTGAAGCTGTGAATTGATTTGATTTGGAATCGAATTGATTTTGTTTCGAATCGAATTGAATTAATTGAATTTGACTAAATCATAGCATAGTAGACATGGTTTTTGAAAATATTATTTAGATTAAGACGCTGGATAGACGCCATCACAAAGGGTACTGAGTCCACCATGGTCCAGTGTGGTCGCGATGCCTCTAACCGTCAGAAATGGAAGCACATCGCCAGGAGAGCTACCCTTGGATATGACATCGAAAACCCCACCGTGTACCTCGTAAGCGCAACTACGACCACTCTGACAAGAGTGCCCGACTAAGAAGAGAAAGAGAAATTAAGACAATGTTTATGATCATTATTATCATTTCAGCGACAGGACGTCAGCTGCTGAACATAGTCCAATAATTTCAATTTAATAACATACATAGATGATATTTATCGCGAATATAAAACCTGACCTAAAATAAGTTGTTGCAAACGATTGTAACAAAATGACCACATTTTAAAAAATATTCATGTTTATATGACCTAAGTGAAACTGAGTTACGTTTTTTAAATAACAAAACTGTTCAGCTGTCCACTTTTTCAAAGTGCATACTTGCTTCATAGAAACTTGAATACAGAATGCTACAATTATAAAGCCCCTATTCACAAATTACTATGAGGTCTTACAGTGCTTGTGAACGCACAGGGTCACACACGAACTTCACAGCGTTAAATAGAGCTCTGTGATAGCTCTATTTAACGCTGTGCGTTCGATTTGCTGCTTCACTTAAGCAAGCATCGTTTGTGAATACGGGTGTAAGTGTTTGAAACAAAACTCCCTAAAAACAGAAACAAAAGAGTGTTTTATATCACTCATACATTACTTCCTCCGGCCCTCCGAAATACAGATAAAACGCACCAATTTTTCAGCGCCGCTACATTAAACCGTAATTTAATAATAATGCCGGAACCGTTCACCGCGCGCGTCCGGCCCGGAACTACTTATGACAAATGCTCTTGTTACAAACGCATCGGAACGGTCCAGCGGTAATTATCAACGTGTAATCTACGTTAATAATCAGGAAATTAATTTTTAATTCTTTTTAATTTATCGCGGTTAACTTTCTGAGGGATGAAGCGAAGGGAAGCGAAGAAACCTTCTCTGTGGTAGGGTCTCAAGAAGGGTTTCTAATGTCACCATTAAACCCCAACTTTTAAGTGACCCCTATGGTAACACAACAGATATTATTTTGTTTTATAGGAGTCACTTAAAATTAGGGATTTATAGTGAAAATGGGCATAAGACTGAATTTTCTTGTGTTTTCCACACGTAAATTCGGATAAGTAATACGGACAGTCCTTGCATTGCAGTTGCCTTAAAAATGAAGTAAGTAGTAAGTAGTCAAATAGTCCTGGAGTTCGATGTAGTACACTTATTCTCAATCTTTGACTATGAAGCCTGCTAAAATCGTAGGAAGCTTCGCCTTCTGAGTTTCTTGGCAGAGTTGAACTGGTCCCCGGAACTACTTATGACAAATGCTCTTGTTACAAACGCTTATCAACGTGTAATATACGCTAATAATCAGGAAATTACTTTTTAATTTAACGCGATTAACGTTCTGAGTCGCACCACCTAACTTTAAACTTTAACCGTGGCTGTAACGATAACCAGTGTTTTTTGTATGGAGTTTGACATATTTTTGACGCTTGTCAAAATTAGATGGTGCCACCCAGCCTAAGAACGGTTTTCTAAGACTGCATTTTCTGGTTTCCCACGCGTAGTTTCTAAAGCGGAGAGGTAGCACAGACTGCCCCCCTTACTGGCCGCCTTAAAAATGTCAGTATGTCAGTCAATTTATCAGTCAAACAGTCATTGAACAATTTATACATATAACAGGATATTTGCTCTATCCATGAGATCCTAGTTGGTGCCAACCCATGAACCGTCATCTTCATCATCATTTGATCATGTAGTCGCCACTGCAAGAACAAGAACAATATGCTAAAGGCTATAGGAGGACTTGGCCTACAATCTTGCAGATGGTTAGACGAGCTAGAAGGCTGTAAATAATAACAATTATTGTCTTTTAATAACAATTACTTGAACGTTTCAGATGTTTTTTTTATCCACAACGAGGAAGCTCTTGGCCTGTTTCTCACCTGATGGTAAGTGACGATCAGGCCGAAGGTGTTTGTTCATTTGTTTGACCTCATTTCACGACCACAAAAAAATATCGTGAGTTCAGTACTTTTAAGTAGCACAAAAAGTAATTATAACGAGACTCCCGTTAACGTAACCATAACTTTTCACTTTGATTCATTGCGTCATTGTAATGATTTACGTAGTATTAAAACGAACTGAACGCGAGTCATTTTCACCACAAATTATCATCATACCCTGCGCTTGTCGGGTTTAATTTTAACTTAAATAATAATTTAACACTTTTTCTGAACAAGTTCATTATATTTTTAGCTGAAACTTAATAAAAATTAAAGATATAAAATTTAAAATTACCGCCAAACTGTTTTTTTCATAACCCGAGAAGGTTAGCTGGCAAATAATGTTATATGGCATTAAGTTCGCCTCATGTACTGATTAAAGAATGAAGAACATCAACGCAACGTTTGCTAATAATAATAAACAACTACGCGCCTTGTCACTTTATACGTGTTATTTTTAAACAAAAATTTACATAGTTTATTTGTTATGCTGACTGTTGACTGTATACAAGTGGGTACATACCTAGCTGCCTAGTTCTCACGAAACGCTTGTAAGTTTTCGTACACTCTTGTCTTATCTCTGGTTTGTAGACTACCTAAGCCCTCTCCGGCAAAGTTACGGCCTACGTCTTGAAGTAGGTTTAAGCTATGTCTATGAGCTCTAAAGCTTAGCGACTCTAGTACGACATTATTAAGACGATACCTACAGTGAAACAACATTAAATAAACCCCAACCTAATTATTTTAGCTAGCGCAGATCGGAGCCTGGATTCAATTAAGCCAACAAAATCCACAGTAAAATAGGGTTAGTTAGAACCTAATAATTCTACTTGTTCATTGAAAACGGTGAATGCACAACTGATTGTGGTTGAAAATTACTAAATAAACCGAATAACGTGGTATCGGCATGCGATCACTGTTAAATTTACTATTAGGACAGTCGTGAACAACGTTATGCATGCAAAATATAAGCTTTTGGTTCACTCGTAGCTTTAAAACGAGGCAAGTAAGCGCTACAAAGTAAAGTAAGAAAGTTATTATAGCTCACACGATTAGTTTTAGGGCTGTCGCACATTGGTCGCGGATGTTTTTTTATTCGGTCGTGCTTAGTGCTCTCACTGCTGTCTTTCCCGAAGACTACACACACTATACTATAATTTGGGCTTCTTCAAGGTGAGAGTGAATAGGCATTTACTACGCAGCTATGACATCCTAGACTGTATCTGACTTTACATCAGGTGTGATTGTGGTCAAATATGTTGGTATTTGACCACAATGTCTGTCTTGTGCTGCAATTAAAAAAAAACAGACTTTCGATTTTTCAAAATTAAATATTGCCATAAAAATGATTTTAGCTATAATTTTCATTTTGGTAAGCGTGGTTAATAATTATTTGTTAAAGTTTATTCAAGTAAAAAGGAAACCCTAACACAAGCAATTTTTAAATCAGGCCTTCCACGATTGTTTGCTTTACTAAGTTATTTATGTTGCAAACTGTACCTATTTCAAATGAAACATTGAATTGCTTACTTCATGTTGTGAACCAGTCAATAATTCAAGCTGTTATTTACTCTTACACAAAAGATAGACTATTTGACTATTTCCCAATAATTCGAAATCACAAGTTTTTTAAAAAGACATTTCATTCTGGCCTTTAAAACTGAATTAATTCATTTTAAATTACCTGCAAATTGTGGTGTGGTGGCATTTTAATTGAAAAAAGAAGTAGTTTAATTGAGTTGACAAAATAGTGACGTCAATTGCTTGTATTGACATACAAAATCTATGGGAGTCTCGTTTTGACAGTTTTAAAAATACATCAATTGATTGGTGGTGTCAAATCGTCTATTTTACCACTGATCATGTAATAGGGCATCTTTTGCTATGAGGAGGCTATGAAAGAATGAAGCAACTTACCAATATCTACTTATTCAGGGTTAATGCTTTTCATTAGGTTATCTATCTCAATGGAAAAGTTAAGTAGAGTTGGCCAGTATGATCTTCAGTATAATGTATCATCAGCTACTTCTCCCATTTGCCCATTAAATATTCGCCAGTCGATGTTAGCAGGATTAGCTCTTCTGTTTTTGGTTATAACGCCAGAAACTCCGTCTTAAACTAGTTGACTAGAATGTCTACTAGACAAACCGTCCAATTAGGCAGTCCTAACTTCGGCGGAGAAGTCAATCAACAATCCATCTCGGCTGTGCAGTCGTTGTAGAACTATGTAGGTAATAATTTTGGGTTTATACCTACATAAACCACCGAAGTGCATTAAATATTAGAGAGGAAATATTTCATTGTTTGTTTGTATTGAATTGGATTGTTTTGAAAAAATATTTCACTATTAACCCTCCGTGTACGAGGTGACTTAAAGTTACGTCCCGTACCAGGTGGGGTATGACACACCCCAATATAAAAAGTGATAAAATTTTCATTCAACATTTTTTTAGGTGGAATTTAATATTTAATATTGATTATTTACGTATGCTAATTAGGTTTAAGAAATGCTCTGATCTGAAAATATGTATTATAACATTTTTATCATAAAAAAACAAAAAGACACAATTTCCGTTGTTCTTGTAATTTAGGAATCAGTTTCCTATGTATAATTTTTAATTAGTGCCTTTAATTATGACAACCGTTTTTATTTAACAAAGTACAAGTATTTACTTATAATTTAAAAGTAAATTAAAAACTGGAAGGGTATAAATTTGTTTTGATCATCGGTTTTCAATTTACCACAATTCTGATGAAAGAAAATGAGTATGCTCAATGCATAAAATGGGAGCGTAACAATTTTATTTATTTATAAAATATGTTATTCCATTTCAGTAGCCCATTAATTGTATCACCAAGTATAAATTGTAGCCCATAAGTGTATGTTCACATACATCTTCGGATCTCAGTACTAAACTTCCAGATTCGCACTAAAAGTCATCTCATTTGACTAAAAGTGCTTGAAAATTTCAGATACCGTAAAAATCACGAAAAATATTATTTGTATTGAATTTTATTCAATTGACAAAGCTAAAAATATATAAATTACACCAAAACTGTCAGATTTTTTTTAAACTTTTTAACAACGTCCCGTACCAGGTGGGGTGTGTGACACCCACACCCACTTTAAAGGCATGTAACTCAGTTGGTAGTCACCACTGGACTGATTTTGCAACGCTGATCGAAGCAGCAGTGTCATAATTCCAGCTACTGAGAATTTCAAATTCAGCACTTGCAAATTTTTAAAATTGTGGCTATTTTTAAAGGACTGGGGTGTGTCACACCCCACCTCGTACAGCGAGGGTTAAAATTCTACATTATCTGTGATGAGGCTAATAAATGGATGTATAAAGACATTTGTGACAGATAGAAATTAACGAAGGCGAAGCTGCGGGCAAAAGACAGTTCATCCTAAACAATGTGAATAAAATATTGTTGTAATTCTTTGACTTGATTTAAGATATTGTAATGTAATCCGAATTCTAAAATGTAATCAAAAACTACATTTAGCGCAAACATGTAACTTTTTTAACTGTATCGTGTAAATAAATAACACAGTTTTAGTTCAGCAGTGCGACTAAAATGTCAGCGGCTACGTTCAACGAAGTCTTTTGTCAGTCGCACAACTAATCGAAATCTTCTGCCAAACACCAGTATAAATCAATCAGTACAAATCTGATTTTATAAATTTCATTTTGTATGTAAATGAAAAAAAAAGATAATAGGTATCAAACTGACTTCACCATACTATTTATACATATAACTCTAACTCCCTGTATAGTTGTAATAGATGCGATTTTGAAAAAAACTGGACATTCTGATATGCTTATTGACGGAACAACGTATCATGGAGTTAATACGAAATGCTTAATTAAAATCGTCCGGATGCGATGTCCACAAAAAGGACAGTTGAGGTGTTTATTGTATGAGGATGAATCGCCTCTTTTAACGTATTTCTGGAAACAATCCTACATTTTGAATGGGTTGAAATTAATTTCACGAATTTCGTGTATTGCAATTGTTCGTTGCAATTATCACTTAACGAGAATTTCAGGTGAAATATAAAAGTTTTACAATTATATTTAACTGTAGATTCTCTTCAATTTTCAATAATAATGATTCGACGAGAATATTCAATATCGTAATTAATAGGTACCATATTTTCATATAATGATCACAACTTCGTCGAATAATTGCTTTATTTGCCTATACGTGAAAATTAGATTCTAAGATGACCCCAAACAAACAAACTCATAACGCAATGTGAAATCTTGCTCAATAATCGATAACCTGTTAAAATAAGTTGCTATTGTAAATACCTTTCTACTAATTGATATACAAAAGAAATCCGAAGCCTTCTAAAAGTTTGCTCATACGTATCAGCAAACATGAGGGCTTCCCAAAGAAACGACATGCTTTTAAAATCAAAACAAACGTTGGGTCTTACCTACGATTCAATTTATCTGGGTCTGAGATCTCCAACCCTTCAAGTTCTGTTAGGTGTGCCGCAGACGATCGCTTTTGTCTAAGATGTCGCAGACTGTCTGACAAAGAAAGTAAATAAACTATTAAACATATTCTAATAAGTAACAGTTCATTATTATCTAAGATCTGGTGAAGGTCGCGGGAAGAACCTGCATGCGGGCAGCGCAGGACCGGTTATTGTGAAAATCCTTTGGGGAGGCCACAATGGTCGTAATTTGGCTGAAAAGAACAAATTATCGACTCTTAGCAGAGCGTTAAAAACCGATTCAAACAATCACTGCTATCTTGCAATGCTAAAAATCTCTTTGTATTATTTTTCACTTAGAATGGGTCTCTGAAGTAAACATCTTGAATTAAACAGAGCAGGAGACAGGTTACAACTCAAACTGAAAGAGGTAAGTGCGTATGAAATATTATATTTTTGGTGTAATTTACTGTTCACGTGCGGCTGGCCTTACAAGATTCTTCAGGGATTTCTTAGACTAGTGGCGTTTTATGTCAAAGAGAAACTTTAGGGTTTCGATCGACTTGATCAGAGTTGTCATCTTTCAGCGCTGTATTATGAACTCCCGGGATGTTTTTCGAGTTTGTTCTGGAGGGTTCTGTGTTGATTTGAAGTTGCCTTTACAATTTGGGAAGGGATGTTTGCATACAGGACCGAAATAAATTTGAGACAAGAGTCAAGTGTTGTGTACACAACTTTAAGAGGGATTGTGGTAACGTCATTTTGTGCTTATTCACCGGACACAGATAACACGATTAACCCAGTTACAATTTTGGTGGTAGTTTAATAAGATAGCTCAGCTACACGTTTTTATTGTGTAAAAATGTTTTGAACACTCTTAACACCAATATTTGTCATATAATTTTACGTATTGATTTCCAAATCTCAGACGTCGATAACATTTAAATCAATCGTAAAAACACAAAATGAATAAATTCTTGCAAATGTATGTACAAACATTGGCATCTTATGTGATCATATTAGGTGTGAATTTGCAACGATTACCTAGGCATAGTAATATCGACTGTATATACCATCATTCGGATAGTCTGGCCAGTACGTTGAAGCATGCGAGTCTAATGGTTGACCCAATTACTGGAGTGCCTCAAGCTGTCCTAAACGCCTCGAGGCTTGAGGCATTATGTGGAGGACGCGAGTCATTTCAGGGCATCCAATTGATTGTATTAGTCAAACTTCACTTAGCAATTTGAGGCATTTTTCTTATACACTATCACACTTACGCCCGTATTCATAAACGATGCTTGCGTAAGTGAAGCAGCAAATCGAAAGAACAGCGTAGAATAGAGCTCTAAGATTGGTTCTTGTGTTACCCTGTGCGTCCACGCGCTCTGTCAGACCTCATAGTAATGTTTGTGGAGACTGAGTTGCTCCATGTATTCAAATTCAAATTCAAATTCAAATTGTTTATTTGCCTACTAAGTGTACATTAAAGGTCTTATCATTAATACATGAGTGCTTATTACTTAGTTACCTAGTTAAGGCATTGCAAAGGTTTGATGGGAGGGCTACATTATTTATTATTATAAATAAGTAAGTAAGTATGAGTGTTACATTAATATTAAATCAAATATTCTATTGAATATAATATATTATGTTATATATAATATATTTGCTAAAGACTCAGAGCGCCATAATGAGGTATTTTAATAAAAAATTAAAAAGTATAAAAAGTTAGTTTGTTGTATTATTTATATGTTGTATAATAGGGTTTGTTATTTAAATATTCGTCTAGTTTGTAGTAGCAGTTATTTATTAAGAATTGTTTTAGCTTGTTGTTAAAAATTGTGTACTTTTGTTCGTTTTTTATTTCCAGTGGTAATTTATTGTATAGCTTGATGGCCATATAGTATGGGCTGCTATTCAGCATTTTAATTCTCGAGTATGGTAGGCATAGTTTTTCTTTATGACGAGTGTTTACGTTATGGGTGTCTTGCATTTTTTGGAATGAGTTTATGTTTTTATAAACAAATGAACATAAATCGTGTATGTATATTGATGTTAGAGTCATTAATTTGTATTTTTTGAAATATGGTTTACAGCTTTGTGTATTATCTATTTGGGCTATAATTCTTACACATTTTTTCTGTAGTAGAAACAAGTCATTGGCATTTACGCTGTTGCCCCATAGCATTATGCCATATTTCAGCCAGGAATATGCGTACGCGTAGTATGTCGTTAATGCTGTTTCTGTGTTGGTGCTGTGTTTGATTTCGAAAAGGGCGTATGTGAACTTTGATAATTTAGTTTTTATTTGATCGATATGTGTTTTCCAATTGATGTTTGTATCTATGTGTAGTCCTAGCAATTTAAAAGTATCTACTGTTTCTAATTGTGTTTTGTCCAGTATTATATTTATGTTTAGGGGAGCTATTGTATATGGTCGGAATTGCATTATTTTTGTTTTATTAAGATTTATTTCTAGGTTGTGTAGTTTAAGCCAATGTGTAATATTTGATAATGTATCATTGATAAGGGTGTTAGGATTTGAGTTTTTTTCGCACTTGATTAAAATAGACACGTCGTCTGCAAAAAGTATGGGAAATGATATTTCTCTATTTAAGATTTTCGGAAGATCGTTAATATAAATTAAAAAGAGTACACAACCTAGTACACTTCCCTGGGGGATGGAACAGGTCATGTCTCTTTCTTCTGATGTGATTATTTCTATTTTGTTCGTTGAAGTGTTGTGATATTCTATTTGGACTATTTGTTTTCTGTTTGTTAGATATGATTTGAACCAGTTGTATGCAGTACCTCGTATACCTGAGCCATATAATTTGGACAAAAGGATGCTATGTGACACTTTATCATATGCCTTTGTCATATCTATTAATATGCTTAAGGCATATTTTTTATCATTTATGTGTTGAAGAGCGGCTTGGATGTATTTATACACTGCCAATGTGGTTGACCTAGATTTCCGGAACCCATTCTGACAATCATCTAAGATATTAAATTATTTTATTAACGAAAGATATTAACTTCAACCGTAGCTATGTATATAACTGGTATGTTATTGTATGATAGACTTTTGACGTTTGTTAAAGTCAAAGTAAGATGGTGCAACCCAGCCTTGCTGTAAGCCTGCTAACAGCTTGGCGTCGACGGCTTTATTTCAAAAGAAGTATGTCGATGACTTGTACTTTCTATGAATTTTCACAACGTGGCTTATGTCTGGGTTTCATCAAACTTTCTCCAGTACAATATGACTGTGTTGTAAAAATGTTCTCTATTCAATATGGTCATTTTCCTGGCACCTCGACGATCAGTCAAATTGAGTAATCTAAACTTTTAAAATAAAAAAAAATACATTTGTCAAATTACTGCATCCCTAAAGAAAAATTATCTTTAAGTAATTGAAAAATCGGTTACTTTGGTTCTCCTGCGGATCTCCTCATTTCTGATTCGATCACGCAGGGAAACTCCGAGCATAGCCCGCTCCATCGCCCTTTGGGTGACCTTGAGCCTTCTTATGAGGCCCATAGTAAGCGTAGCGTGGGCAGGCCTCCTACTAGGTGGACCGACGATCTGGTAAAGGTCGCGGGAAGAGCCTGGATGCGGGCAGCGCAGGACCGTTCATTGTGGAAAACCTTGGGGGAGGCCTTTGTCCAGCAGTGGACGTCATTTGGCTGAAAAGAAAGAAGAAGAAGAAGAATTGAAAAATCATACACAAGGTTTCCTCTCGAGTGTTTTAAACAAACTTACCACGGACCTCAACTAGAAACTTTGCAAACTGAAGTCCATCGCGAACTTCGCAAAGGTCCTACACTTAAGGACTCGCTAATGGGTCTAACGGACCCAGTACTCCAATTTTTGTGTAATAACTTTTAGAGTTTGACGTTTGCGATGTTGTCGCTCTTAGTACCTTTCCACGACATTGTAGCACAGCCAATAGCGGTCATAATCGTCAAATAGCCCACTGCATGTTCATTCTACAGACGAAAAATGTGTTTTTGAGTCCACTGGACCCGGTAAACAAAGTGAATTTTTTAATGTTATATACAAATTTCTCATTAATTGTTAATTGGTATAAGTAGGCAAATCATAGTAGCTTACAAAAATAAACAAGGTACTTTTTTAAATAATTAATTACAGAAATTTACAAAAATAACCTTCATTTTGCCAAAAAACCTTCAATTTTTTAAATAAGTTGTTATTTTAGAAAAAGGCATTAAATATGACTATTTGGTTTATTATTTTGTCTTTGTTTATATCATATTATCCTTCTAATAAAGTAGTTTTCACTTTTATTAAGAGTTTTTGAAAAATACATAGGATTTTATATACTGGGTCCAGCGCACCCGGTAGCCAGTATGAATGTTACAAATTAAGGCGCGAGTCCTCAAGTGTTAAAGATTGCGGAAAATATCGAGTCTCGATATTTTTTATTACGAAATCTTATCGGAAACCCCCGATTGGAACTCAAATTTATGATTTCGAGAAGTTGGATGAATATCGCGGTTTTTTTCGCAATCTTCCCGACACTGGAATGGCGAAAGAAGCTTTGTAGCGAGTTCAATAACTTTTATATTTCCTTTTGCTGCAGTAAGTTTTGCAATATTATTATTTTGATTTTAAAAATATGTAAAAATTTGTCTTTGTACGTGCGAATTGTACACTATGACATTTACTGTAAGGTAGTACCTATAAAAGTATACATATATTTACCTCGTATTACGAATTCACACTCGATAGGAATATATGCTACTTTAAAATATTTGTTGGGATTAAAAGGTTTAAGTAAGAACTTCAATAACGTGAAACAATGGCGCGGTTAGGTCGAGTTGTGAAATGAGCTGTATACTAGCTGTATTTAAGCTGTATTTAAGCTGCATAACAGCTGTATTTGTCCACCAATTCTGCGGTAATCCAGCCACTAGTGCTTGATGGGTGCAGGAGAGCGCCACTAATGGCAGCTTACAATTGCATTTGCATGCTGTCGTAATTTGTGGGAATTAGCCAAATTATTCATTTTGACTAGTAAAAGCTTAAACGATTACAAGGTTAAAATGTAATTTGAATCGGTTTGTCCAGTTTAGCATTAATACGCAAGGGCACAATGATAGTTTTAATTAGGTAAATAGCATGGGAAAATATTAACTACCTGCAAAAATTGGTCACTCGCCTCGAACTAAAGTGAAATCCAAGTGCAGAACTGTTTTATTTATGATAGATATAATGACGGAAAACGCAGTGTGGGACGTCCACCTACAAGGTGGACCGAAGACATCGTAAAGGTAGCAGGGAAGCGCTGGACGCAGGCCGCTACCAATCGATCAACATGGAAAGCATTGGGGGTGGCCTATGTTCAGTAGTGGACGTCCTATGGCTGAAATGATGATGATGATGAGACATAATGACAGTCAAATGAGAACAATAATGTAGAGCTCGAGTGTCCCACATAAGAATCGAACCTACGACCTCAGGATAGAGAGAAAAAATATCTAACCGATAAGCCATAGAGGCGTTATAAGATAAGAAACGGTTATCGAGTCGTTTAATGCACACAAACTGTGCATTTGAAGACGCCATTACAGGTTTTAGTGTCGATCGTTTTGCGGTGCGGCCATGAAGTTAACGAAGTAAACGAAATAGCTTTTGTTTTAGTTTAATATTCCATTTATTACGGACATAAACAGATATGAATAAAAATGCTGTATAGAGGCGTTAAAATGCGTGTGTGAAAAGAAATATGACAGTCATCGTGTTTCACTATCCATAAAATCCTTGAAACAACTCTTAAAGATACGATATTAACTATGTGTAAAAACCGGCTTATTTTCGTATTGTTAAAGGTATTTTGAGTATTTTTTTATTTTGAAACCAATAAAATCATTCCGTCAGCTGAACTTAAAGAAAGATACTTATTAACAAATGTGTCGTCAAACGTTGATTTCCATACAAATCAACGGAAAAAAGTATTATGACAATTTGAAATTAATATTTAAGCAATATTATGTTTAAGAAATCATAATAAATTACTTAGCTTCTACGAAGTACAAAAGTACTGTCAAAGAAACAACTAGCATCAAAAAACACCGACCATTTACTTTGTCGGGCTACATTTTTATGGCTCAACTATTACAGTTACGACTCCATTTGAAAAGCATTACTCTGAGTAATAAGCAATTGTCGATACTCAATACGAATTTTATTGATAGTAAAACACCCAGCTTATAAATTGGCAATTAATAACAATGGGAGCTTATAGCCTTGTCGAACGAAGGGTAGATACTTTATGTAGGTACCTAATTAGTGACGGATACCTATAAGAGTGTTATATTCTTACATAAATATTTTTATGTGTATGTTACAGGAAATGTATGAAATCCGTCATTGTATACAATTCCTAGGATTTGTGTCTAAGTCCTAAAATCACCCGGAAATGTGTAATGTAAATTACATTAGACACATTTCCTAGGAAATTTACACATTTCCTAAACAGCAATCGGAAATGTAATTAAGATTTTTTTTTCTCCGAAACTTAAATGGCGCTGCCGCGCCGCGGGCGGGCCGCTGTGTATGTGTAAGGTCGCAAGTCTAACCTAACCTAACCGAGACTTTGTTATCCAGCTACAGGAGTACTAAAACCTTCATGCCAATAAAAGTTTAATAAAAGAGATGTTAAAATTAGGGTTTTCCAATACTTCAGCGTAATATGCGTGATGCCGAAAGAAAGGTATGCCAATAGGCAAATATTTTTTCAGCCAAAGTATAATAGTGTGAAAACAACTTTCAGGCTAAACAATAATAGTTTTGAGTTAAAAGTACCTATCGGCCAATGTGGTTTGGCTAAATGAAATTTTAGGCGTACTGAGGGGCACCCGATCACACGACCGCGCTTGTGCCGCTTAGTTTTATACATTTCCTAATACAATATTGGAATTCTATAAAATTCCTAGGAAAAGTATACATGTCCTAGGATATGTGCGTATTAAAAAATCTCTGAAGCAATATTTTATACATTTCCTAAATAGCTTCGGAATTGTATACATTTCCTAGGAATAGTATACAATTCCTAGAATTCATACATTTCCTGTAACATATACGCAACGCTCGAGTTTTGGAACAAATTAGTATCTGCAAATACGGTTTGGACTTTCCACGGCTGAAATGATGATGATAAAATATGGTTTCCAATAAAATTGATATCTAGATAAATACGGAAGAATATCTCATTAGTAACTCATAGGTACACGTGCAATCAACTTAATTATTCAAATTATGTATAAGGTGATTGATCGTAATAATACTTATTTTTTTTATAGGTACACTAGTAGTGTAACTAGGGAAAGGATCAATCATATTTTTAAATAGATGCAAAAGAATTTTCAATACCAGGACATAATTTATTGTGCCCATGACGTTGTGCATAAAATTAATGTTTATATCCACAACACAAATATTATCTCCCAGAGGGAATCGAAACCGCAACCACAGCTGGCGTTGTAGTCCGTTACACCGACTGACAGTCACACGTGACTTTGTCTGCATTAGTATTGGCATAACGTAATATTCACAGGTTTTGTGGTTTAGATTCATTTGGATTTAATCTACAACAAATAAAAAGTAATTTATTGCCGTAAAATGTGAGCCAGATTCTAATGTTCCTCCAGCTTAAGTTTAAATGGTAAAAAAAAAAACATTTTTGTCAGTGCTGAGAAGAAGCAGCGCTTCGCAAGAAACTCAATCACTATTGTCAGACTGTTTTTCAAGAGTTTACAGTCTTTAAAATATAATAGCGAGCTAGATTATTTATTAGCCCAACTATTTTTATTATTAACTTGGACAGTAATTTGTAACACTAGAAATAGACTTGTTCAATGTTACTTTTAGCTTCGGCGTTAGTATGAAATCCAGAAAAGACGCTGCGACGTCAGCAAACTTGATAAAGTTGCAAACTACTCAGCTGAACGCATCCTTTCCTACTTCCAGCCCGTTCTCGGCTCCCATGAGAATCCAGAGGGAAGGTACTCCAAGAACTAGTCGCCTCTTATAGAAACTTCCATTGAAAATTTTCAGTGCATTGTGTTTAGGTGCATATTTAGGATTTTATTTTCCCAGTTTTATTTTCGAAGAAACTGTCATATTAAGTGATGCTTTTTTTGCAGGAAGGAGTATGGCGCATTGGCCCCTGAATCACTATTATTAAGGTATCTGGCTTTAGCAAATTGCTTATATATTGTGGCATCGTCTACTAACAAATTATGCTAGCTGTGTGCTTTTGACTTATGAACTTAAATTGCAGTTTAATAACTTCATAATTTTCCACACTACAAAATCTCTACTCGTATATCGTATGAGTACGAAAAGAAAAGCTTTCGTCTCGAAACGTTATCCGTAGTTAACCCTCAGTTATTACGCGAAATAACGTATGAGTCCATAACGTCAAAAAAAGAGATTTTCGTCGTGATATGGCGTGTGCGGTCACATTTCGGCAAAAATGAGCACGGTCGCCAGAATAGTAGCAATATTTACAGCGACCATTACTGCCTTTTATGTGACACATACGCCTGTTGGTGTAATCTGAACAGTTTTTACGACCATTTTAAGTAATGTCTACAGTGCGGCTGTAAATCACATGTAAAATAGTTGCAGCATTTGCATGCGCTCTAAAATTTGTGTCGTTTTAATCTAGTGTCATATATTTAAAGGTAATTCGTTCCGGTTTACCGTAACGAGCTCGTTTTCATTTATATGCAGTGGGAGCTATTAATCGAGACTCGTTTCTGGTTAAAGTGGATTAATAACAAATCAATCGGGTTAAGCGCGGTGATAATGAACGTTTTTACAACGTAATACACTTATGAGGTTGTTCATAATGTAGTAGTTTATAAATGGTTATTATTTTTGATTTGATAAATAATTTTTCATAGTAATTTAATATTATTTATCAATTTAAGTGCCAAATGGAGATTGCATTTAAAATATCGGCTCTTGGGGAAAGTAAGTGGTCTAGGCTCAAAATTTGTAGATCCCATTTTAATAGTCCATAGTACCAGTGACTTGTGTTGCCTGTCTGTGCGCTTTACAATACTTAGCTAGGGCGGGTATTGCCCGTAATAGATTCTTAATTGTACAGATTTTATTCTTACAATTAAATAATATCAAAGTCACCCATTGAGGTCTATGATTTCTTGACAGTAGATTTCATCTTAACAAAATATCTCGCACTTTGTCGATATGAGTCATTTTGCCACGATCGGAAATACACCCCCACTTATTACCGTGAGTGTAACCACCCATAACCGGATTTTAGCGGTTGCCACTAGCCTAATCCGGTCAAATGAGACGCGAAATATGACATCCACTAGCTAATTGGGGAATGATATTAGGGGAGGTCATAGTGAAAGCTCTTCCATAGTTTATGGTATAAGTAGTCCACAGATATTTTTGTAAGTTTGAGTACGTCTGAATACTAACCACCTGCTTTAAAAGTGTATTTTAGATTTTGAAATTAAGTTATAATGTATACGAAATATACGAGTAAATGTAAGGCTTTTTGTTCGAACTCTAATTGAGTAAAAACTTTACGAAAAGAAAGAGGTAGAGTGGCTACAAAAAGGATTTATTTTGAGCTATTTATCATCCAGTATGCATCCATCAACCCTTATCAATATTGGAGTTACGCTTTCTAATAATCCTCCAATAAAGTTTGCATAGTAAGATAGGAATTTCAATTTCGAAATTGAACCAACAATACTTTATTTAATCTCTTTTACATTGAGCGAGTTTCCAAAGTTCCGTCCGTCAGCAATAGCCCGATAAAAGATTTCATCGGGCAAACTTCTTAAAAACATAAAATTCCTTATCGCTCGCTCTCAGAAACTCGAGACAGTGAAACACTCAAACGACACTGGAAACCGTCGACGTCTCCGGCATTATTATCTAACAAAATGGAATAGAACGTAATGAAGGTATAACCTACCAAAAGACGGGTCCAATTAACAGCACAGCCACCATTAGCCGTCGAGACGCGCCTTACCGGCGATAACCGGCTATAACTGCCTATAACCGGAGCCCGGCAGTCGCTACAAGACTAATCCCGACAAATGAGACGCAAAAGATGACATCCACTCGCTAATTGAGGGACAAAATTAAGTGGGCAGGTCGTGCTAGTGCAAGCCGTCGACGATAAGGGTGATTTATTACAGATAAATCGAGAGCTGAAAAACATTACGCAGTGTCTTTTTACATTTAAATGGATATGCTTACCGTGAATTTGTATTTACTATATACTAAAAATATCACCACTATCAAGTATTTAGGTTCGATCTCAAGGTGAAATACATAGTACGAAATCACTTTGTCTGTTTGTTCTCACTCCTGTTGTTTACATTTAAGATTGAAGCAAAAAATACTTAGGCTGAGTTGCACCACCAAACTTTGACCGTGACTATAACGATAACCGGTGGTTTTTGTATGGAGTTTGACAGATTTTTGACGTTTGTTACAGTCAAAGTAAGATGGTGCAACCCAGCCTTAATATTGCTACGAAAGCTCTGAGTTCTTGCACTTTTGTTCTTGGAAAATGTTTCAGCCTGAAAAGAAATATGCACCTCAAGCTGTCGGTCTGATTGAGCTTGTCAGACGTCATAAAGTCTGTCACCAAAGTTGTGACCTCAGTTATTACAACAACCACACGATTGTAAATGTGATATCTTTTTTTTTGCTTTTCAACCCTCAGGTCTTCAATTTAGTGTGCATAAAAAACATTTTATATTCGAATAAAGCAGAAAATTTTCTAAGCCTTCAAGCCTTCAAGCCTTCAAGCCTTCAAGCCTTCAAGCCTTCAAGCCTTCAAGCCTTCAAGCCTTCAAGCCTTCAAGCCTTCAAGCCTTCAAGCCTTCAAGCCTTCAAGCCTTCAAACCTCGCGAATCGAAATAGTAATCAATTGTTTCGCGATCATAATTATGCAACCGCTTAGGGATTGATGGGATACTTTAACCGTAGCTTATAACCAGAACCGGTTTTTATGGAGTTTGACTGACGTTTGACGTTTGTTAAAGTTAATGTGAGAAGGTGCAACGCTGCCTTAATATTCTCACAGATCTGGGGATACTTTTTAAATTTAACTTTTATTTTCCTTTTTTGTAAATATTGTATTTGTCACGCCCGTATTCACAAACATTACTATGAGATCTCACAGTGTGCGTAGATGCACAGTGTGACACACGAACCATTCACAGAGCTCTATTCAACGCTGTGCGTTCGATTTGCCGATTTCCTCACTTAAGCATCGTTTGTGAATACGGGCGTCAGCTTCATTCAACCGAAAAGTATTTCTTATTTCGCCAACAATCTTACATGTTACTTTAGTGAGCAAGTAGAGGAGTATTAAACAAAAAGTTCAGCAGGAACCGGCAAGTATGAAGTCGTAGAGACAACACATACGTCATGGGCTTAGGCTCGAGTGAACTCGTTGTTAATGGTACCTTGGTTTCAGCTTGTGAGCTTTGAACTTGTTTTTTGTATTCTTGAGTATATTGTTAGAAATATTTAAATAAATATTTTTCAATAAAATTTTAAGCTATAAATTGACTGGAAAAATAATATTAAAACCTAATTTAAACGTATTTAATAAAAATGTGCAAGAGCACTTGTAGTTAAGCAAAATATTATCCGATTTTTTTGTCTGAGAATTAAACTATGTTAGACATAAATTAATGAAAACATTGTGTCATTTATAACTTATCCTGTATTTTATGTACTTGCAAAGGTACTAACGAAATGAAAACGTGTAGTTGTTAACAACGGGTATAGTAAGAGCCAACCAACCAACACCCGTCCATCACGAGCTTACGGTCTCCGAACTTGCGCTAATGATAACTGGAGGGCTTCCACTTGCCCGAACTTTGCAGGTAGGCGGTCGTGTAACTTTCGAATGTACCGGTGTTATTAAAATATTCGCAGTGTGGTTTAACTTGAACTTAAAAGTTTTGTATCTATTTACATAGAAAAAATTATAATAAAAAAAAACTTTTTTAAAAACAAGCTTTATTCTGAAATGCAGTTGTACTAAAACGATAAAAATAATAATTGTATGCAATGTTCAAATAATTTCGAAAGCTTGTATCGCGCATGGAATTTATTCTTCTTTTTTCTGTTTGCGCTACAAGCTTTCGAAATTATTTGAACATTGCATACAATTATTATTTTTATCGTTTTAGTACAACGGCATTTCAGAATAAAGCTTGTTTTTAAAAAAGTTTTTTTTATTATAATTTTATTTTACACTTTTTAGATGTATCTTAATCTGGGCCCTGGTCATCATTTAGCACCAAAGTGCTCGGGAAGACGAATCCAACGAACCCAAACTCGAAAAATTTCCGCCGTTTCGTTTAAGAGTTCCTATGGCCACCTCCTGACTCCATCATCAGGACCCTGGACATCATCTAGCACTAAGCTGCTCGAAAAGACAAATCCAACGAACCCAAACTCGATGAGTTTCCGCCGTTTCGTTTAGGAGTTCCTATGGCCACCTCCCGAATTCATCATCAGGACCCTGGACATCATCTAGCACTAAAGTGCTCAAAAAGACAAATCCAACGAACCGAAATTCAATGCGATTCTGCCGTTTCGTTTAGGAGTTCCTATGGCCACCTCCTGACTCCATCATCAGACCAGCTTAATGGTACCATAACATTGCATTGTCATCGTACTTACATGAGTATACTAAATTTCAGCTCAATCGGTTGAAGAGAACTGGTCTTAATTTCAGTTGCAAGATTTGTCCCATACATACTAAACAAGTGAAGTCAATATAAAGCTTGTAAAAACGAAATACCACTGTCAGAAACTATAACACCTACAAACTTGAAATTTGGCAGGTAGGTTCCTTAAAGGTTGGGTGTAGACACTAGATATCTGCTAAGAACGGATTTTACGAAACTCTACCCTAAGGAGGTAAAACGGGATCCACGCGTACGAAGTGGTGCCACGGCGCGGGCGGCCGCTAGTATTACATTAAATTCGAATTCCTCCTATGTTCTTCTGATCAATTTCGTTGCGGGCCCAATGACAGTTTAACTTTCCCCCGAGACAAACCTGACCTTCACTGGTTGGGTTTTTACTGGTGGTCAAGCTGTAGATCCTGGCTACACAGGAGTTGCAGTCGTGAGAATGAGAGGTGGGAATAGTCCCGTATAATAAAAAAGTTTTTATGCATAAATTAACGTTGTCTTTTCGATATTCACCTGTTCGATGTACTGATAATCTCAAGAAAATAGTTAGCAGTTAGATAAAAAAGGCGCGGGGTCATGCTTTCAGGCGATTTTTTCAGCATCGGACTGTCAAAAGCTTATGTCGACGACTCTAATACGAATCTATACTGAAGATGAGATTTCAGTTAATGTTTTATGTTATCCAAATAAGTAGGTATCTATTTCATGCTTGAAGTTGAGGTTGAATCGAGTTTAAGAGTATGCGCACACCGTTGATTTTTAGTTGGCCGATAGTTGTGCCCGATTTTAAATTGTATGAAGAATCGGCCAAATCGAATCGGCGTAGTGTGCGCACTCCCATACATGCCCATACTGATCAACTGCCCGACTAAACTATCGGCCGACGAAAAATCAACGGTGTGCGCCTACTCTTAGAATTCATTTTGGCGGCCGTTTGGTGTACTGGTTCGGAATGGACTACTATGCCGAGAGGTCCCGGGTTCGATTCCCGGCCGGGCAGAAATTGAAATGATGAATTTTAATTTCTGTGATGGGTCTGGGTGTTACTATGTATTTACAAAAAAAAAAGTATTTAAGTATGTCTAGTACCCATAGACAAGCTTTGCTTAGTTTGGGACTAGAAGCGTAGTGTAAAATGTCCAAGGATATTTATTTTTTTTATTTTTCATTTTGCGAACTTAACCCTGTAACGGGCATAACAAGTTCAAAATATGGTGGGAACTATTTTTTTCCCAGTGTCGTATTTAAAGCTTGAGGATAAAGGAAGTGTATAAGTATTTTCCAGGGGTATTAGCGTTTGTTAGTAAGTTAGAGGCAAATTACTAATCTTTATGGCTAAGTAACTGAATGATACTTGAAACTATATCACCTTAACCCATCCACATCCTATTCCCACCTTCCAAAGCAAAACATCTTCCATCATCAGTCGCAAAAACGGTAAAACATGTTACTAAATAACGGTAAAAATACTCAAGTCTAAACAGATCAACTTTGTACGTGCCGAAAAGTCAAAGCAGCTTCGCGTACCTTACGAGCCGGTCGATTTAACTTGCGAAGCAAACTTGGTGATATAGAGCCTTACCTTTGAAGTTAACTTACACGAGTTTCGGATTACATAAGGTGTTTTGATGTAAATGAAAATTTACTAGTAATCTCTTCGCGAGAAAAGTTTCGAGTTGTAAAAGGCTTGCCTTTTTCTGGATATTTGTGAACGAAAACTAAATCTGTTAGTTGTTTTACATCATTCTGTGGAAACCCTATGTATACATATCTATGGAAAATTGCTGGAACATTTATTAGAACGCATCATCTCATTTTTTTACACAAAAAAAATGATCAGAATGACGTCACACACTCACAACTCAAGATGACTTTCCATTAAAAAACAAATGAAGATGATAGACTTAACACACACAAGAGATAAGCAGCCAGGCTCATGGTCGCGCGATTAGTTAATTCGGCAGTGAGTGGAAAGATAAAAACGAGAGCTTAACCGATTTAAAAAGAAATAACGTTTAGAATGGCATCACACAGACATACCTACTTAATGGTATTTATCTACAGTCAGTGTCAAATAGTTCGTGACACCCAAAGTGGCCAAGAAGTTGATAACACAACCCTATTCCAATTGCAACAAAAACGTATTGCGAACTTATTGGCTACTTTTCGTATTTTAGTATTAAACAAATGACAATCATAGCGACACAACACACACACTATTAATTCGGCGGCAAGTGGACAGGGGCCGTAAATATTTTATTAAGGCTTTGCTTAGTAGCGCATCTACCTACACATTACTTCGTTTTTTTTATAAAAAACAAATGAAGATCAGATTGACATCACACAGAAAACTTATGATCATCAATTTCACAAAAAAGAAAATGATGACGATCATAGCGACACAACACACACTGTAACCAGTATTAGTTAATTCGGGGGCGAGTGGACAGGGGCCGGAAAGACAAGAAATAGAGTTTATTTAGGAAGTGGTTATGTACAGATCTTTGAGTTCAATGTACGATATTTTATTATCCCTTCAAGCGTCACAATCACAACAATTTCTAATATAAATCATAAAAAAACAAATGACGATCATACAACGATACGACGACACAACACACACTAGTAACCGGGATTAGTTAATTCGGCGGCGAGTGGACAGGGCACTAAAGATAAGGACGAGAGCTCCCTTAATTTACGGCGGAGTATCGCCGGACGATGTGTATCTTTGATAAAGGAACCCGCTGCAGCTTGTTACGTTTATATTTGGCTGTAACGTGCCACTTAACTTGCATGTTCTGCTTTTGCTACAATGCTAAAATAGCTTTACTCGTGCCTGTGTTATATTTAAGTTGATACTGTGTTCAGGAGCCTGAGTGTGAGTTTACATCAAAGGTCCTCAGTGAGCGCGTTAAAAAATGTATGAAAGTTTTAGTACTTGAACGTTTCCGTTAGGGGCGCTGTACAATCATTGTTGTATGTCATACATTTAATGCCATTTTTTGACGCACTAGTGAGCGCGTTTGATATAAACTCACACAAGGCCCGCTGATGCATCACGACAAAAAGATGTATGGAAACGAAATAGTGCCTACCTATTAGGAGTAGAGTTGTTGGAATAGCATAGGTAGGTGTATTTTAGATGGAAAATGGTGTCTGAAAGGTGCCTGGTGATTTCAATCATATTTTCTAGAGCCACGAAAGACTCTACTATAGGTATGAGTTACATCCTTCATCCTACTGACATCCTTCATACCACCAGTCATCTCATAGTAATTAGGATTAATCTAATACACCTCACCCCAATTTCAATTAAATTGTTATCCAATTAGCTCAGTCAATCGCATGCACTTACATGTAATCAATTTGAGTGTAGTATCGAAATACAATATTCCTAACTTTCTACATATTCTGTTGCTAAAATGGAGCGCATTGGCAATGAAAAGCCAAACATACGGCTCAAATGCCCCGTTATCATGCACTTTATGAACTCAAAAGCCGTCATAAGCGCCGCTGTAAAATTTGCCCGTCGGGAATAAGGCTCTTTGCAGACGATATGACTATCGGTCAGATAAAATGGTAATAACACTGGCACAAGCCATATTGCAAGTAATGCAAACGCTATGGATTTCTCATGAATCTGTTGTCTTCATTTATTCAATAGTGAGCTGGTTTAGATGACGTGTTTTTATTCGTGCTTTCCGAATCGCGCCTTTTGCCTATGAAAAAATGCGACTGCATGTGGACAGAATGTATAAACCTCTATTATCTCTATTGAGATAATAGAGGTCTCTATTGAGATAATGGAAGTTTACTCTCTATTAGAAATGCGCAAGAAAACTCATTTTTTACTATTATTCAACACAATAACATGAACAATTGAGTTTTTTCCTTCGAATTTCGAATAGCGAGATATTTTTTGTAAATCTGCTTTTTGGAATTTTTTTTTAACACCATTTTTATGCGAAAAGATTATTACAACGTACAAAAAAATGCTCAATCATCATTAATTGGATGATTACAACTCAAAAAGAAATGCTCAATCATTTATAGCACACAATATTCAAATAGTCGAATAAAGATGTGACAATACAGTAGTAAGTTAAACACAGTAAAGGAATGACTGATTGCCGTTTTTATAGAGCGCTGATGGCCTTTACCGCGTCACAGGGCAGAGTGACGGGAGCAAAAACGGAAAAAAGTCAGCGTGAAATAGGACACCGGTTTATGTCCGATCTCTCCGTTCCGATTGTCAAATATACTTTTACCGGTTACTTTAATTTGGGAAATGAAGAATTAGATTAACTTATGCTTATGGTTATTATTAATTTTTATATTCATCATCGAGTCATTTAGTTTTTATTTCAGCAACACAACCCTCTTTTATCTATTAGTAGCAAAATATGGAGGATTTGGATTATTCCCACACTGGCAGTCAGATTGGGGAGGATTTGTCTATGGGCAGATATGTACCATCCTAGACTGCATCCCACTTAACATCAGGTGCGATTGTGGTCAAATACCTGCCTTGTTATGCATAAAAAAATAGCATTAAACCTTTTAACGTCATCCGCGTGGAAATTGAGAGTGGTTCTTTTTTGACCCAGGAAAATGGTAAGACCACTCGCTTAGATACTGAACTGGTGACAATGGCCACCACAATGGAAGCTGTCGTCAGCGTAGGTATTCGTCATTAGTTAATCTAACTTTGACAGTTTTGCACCTCCTAATTTGACAGTAGTTCATACAATTTGACAGTAGTTCACTGTCCTTTTACCAAAATGTTTCGTCTGCGGCGCCTCTAACCCGTCATTGTTGATAGTTATAGCTTCATTGGCGTTGCCAATGCCGCTCACTGCGAGCGGTCCGCGATCAATCGACTATAATTATAGCGGGCGTTATCTAATGCAGTTCGAGAGTGTGCTAATTCATTACACGCGGGCGGGAAGCTTTTGATTTGTGTTGCTCGTATCTCGATGAGGCTAACTTTTGTGTCGCTTTTAATGTTGTTACTTTGCAGCTATTTATACATATAATGTGTGGTTTGGTTTAATGTTTACAGAAAAATTAATAAAATAACAATAAGATTTACGCTGATGATGTATGCAGTATCCTGAAAAATAGCTGGACCCTGCATCACTGCGCTTCTTAGATTAGGCCCTTAGGCAGCGCATATTTATATCACGGCAAAACCTCTATAAAATATAGTTATTATTTAGTACTATTTATGTAGTAACTAGTAATCAACACTACTCTTACTTTGCGAACCAAAACCATTGCTCGCATCGCTCATTGCGACACTATACTATATGCATGGCATTTTGATAATTATAAAATCTGTTTCAATTTTATCTCGTATTTTCTTTTTGTACAAAATCATTTATGCTGAACGTAATAATTGCAATACAAGGTACTCGTATGTACCTAAGTGATTACCCCAATCGCTGAACTGCGCTGAACAACACAGCAAGAAAACAGCTCTGGCTCGAACTCAAACAGACATGTTTGCCGCCCGCATGCCGTCGCAAACAGAATGCCGTATTATTGTTACCCGATCACTTTTCAAGGAACTAAGGTCAAATAGTGGTCGAAGTTTGCGATATTGACCTTTATTTTGCGTAACTGACCACTTGTACCAAAGCTTTTTGCCATTGATAGATGGCTCACCAATTTAGTCTATATTGCGTGCTGGATTGCAACAAACATATCTTCCCTGTTAAAAAAACAAATAAATGTGCTGGTCCCCAAGTTACAATAACAGATCACTGATTTTCGGAAACACAGGACCTTTGCTAACTAAAGGAGTGAGTACCTTGATATAGGGACTGAGTAGGTATATGTTACTTTGTATCTCTACTTTTTTGCATTTTCCCGCTAAATCTTCAGGTAACCTGCAAGATTTCGAACCAATTCTCGTGTAGCTCTCTCTATCTTTATAGTACGAGAGCCCACGACCAAAACCATGTCTCATAGCAATACGGCAAAAACCCTATAAAATCGTTAGATTGTATGATTCTGAACCCGACTAGGTGTGTAGTAACGGTCGAAAGTGTAGCAACTGCGTGGGAGGCCATTTCTGCTGTGTCAAAAAAAAAAGACAGTCGGTATTATAGCGATACGTCTGATAGTGAAAATGTACATAGATTTTATAATTGTATTACGAAAAAGTTTGTTTTCAGACATTTTGCGCGTAGCATATAGCCTGAGCGCATTTTTGAAAATGTCAACAAATTTAGCCGACCTGTATCATAGCAATACGGATAATTTTTTTTTTCAACTTTTCGTATTGCTGCCATGATTACCAAAAACCTGTTTTCAGACACTTTAAGTGTATCAAAAAGTTGTATGATAGAGAAGGTGCTACACTTAATTTGTCTGATATAAATTTTTTGCACATGTGGACAACTTATTTTATCATGTCCAACAATTTTCAGACATATTGCTATGATACCGATCGGTAAAATTTGTTAACATTTTCAAAACGGTCTCAAAATTTAATGCGTTCACATTTCCGTCTGAAAATTGTTTTGTTCGCATCAAATAACCAAAATTTACTAATAAAAAAGATTTTCAGACGTATTGCTATGAGACATTTTTTTGTCTCATTTTTAATTTTTTTAAGTCATTTTACGGGTTTGCGCTACACCACTAACGTCTGAAAATAATATTTCCGGTATCTCAGAACTATCATTCAACTACAGTCTGCAAATCAGACATATTGCTATGATGCAGTTCGGTAAAATTCTTTGACAATTTTGAAAATTCGGTCAGATCAAACGCTACGCGGAAAATGTCTGATATTGGTATTTTCGAGTTCAGGATAATCGTATCTATCGATTTGATGCGGTTTTGGCCGTATTGCTATGAGACAAAAATTTTGGTCGTGGGCTCTCGTACTATTAGTTCTGCTACTTTATATCCTCTTTTTCAGCTGCTTTTAAAACCCCCGAAAATACGATTTCCAAATCCGAACTCTAAAAAATGTAAGGTCCACATCCAAAACATCTGAACGGCGAATCGATAGATACAATAGCTAAATCGGTCATTTGAAAACTCGTGAATTTGCGGCGAGAGTTATTGGGGTCCACTCGCCATAAGATGGCGGCCACAAATCCTGGACCCCTGTCAATTTACGCGAGTTGAGCCGCCAGATATTTATGTCCAGGAGGTGTCTGCTGATTTACAAGTTTGTTATTGAAATGTTATTAGAATACATTGCTAAGCCGCTTTGTTTGTCAAGTGGAAAGAGGTATTTGGCAGAAGGTATACTTATTTTAGTTTTTAATAAGTTGAAAAATAGTCACATATTTTAGTATCTACCAATTTTGAAAATAGGAAATCTTTGTTGTTAACTGATCTATCAATGCTTATCTCAAATCTTGATTGACCTGTTTGGTATTCAGATGGTTATTATGGCATAGGCATAACATAAGAAAGTATTATACAAAAATTCACCCCTAATGGGGATGAAATGGGGTCCAAAGTACAAAGCCGCGGGTGGAAAGCTAGTTTTATAAAAAATCTGTTTTTGTCGAGAAGACAATTTTCTTGTTTTGTTAAAACAAATTATCTTTATTAAATTATCTACCAAGTAGGTTCTTGATATAAGGGAACTCTTTTTACATGCAAAATAATAATGGAATTAAAATTTTATCTCCAACAAAAGAAAATACTCGTAGCTCTTATAATTATGTTGATAAATGAGATGAAACAAAAACATTATACATAAATTAACATAAACTGACATAAATTAGAGCCGTACCTAATTAGGCCTTCTTCAAATACCCATTAAGCGACTGAGCACTATTATTTCTTATGTAGTAACAAGCTACACAGACCCTACAAATTACATACAGGTAATAATAGTCCCTATGTGACAAAGAACAATGATCATAACGCCGAACACGTTCGAAACAATTGGCTTAACTGTCGTGTGTACAAAGGACAAATTTCCCGTTGTATAACAGAGGAAATGGGTACTCATTATTTCGGTGAAATCACGACTAACTAGGTATTTAGACTGTGCTGATTTATAGGCATGAAATAGGCGGGTTAGGTTAATAGCGGAACTTTGTAGCTTTGAATAGCCTAAAAGTACTTGAAGCATTTTACATTCAAGCAGTTTTCATTGTGTTTAAGTTGAAATTTAACTATAGCTGTGTACTTGTAGTACCAGGTCTGCCTTCCTTCATTTTTCAAAAATATCGATCAAGAAAACCAGTTAAAGCTTTAAGCACAGAATGAGTAATAGTACCAACCAAGGTACTTTAAGGTAATATCAGGTTTTTTTGTAATATCACTTGGATATTAAAATCTAGTATGATTATACCTCCAGATTGATAGACGCCATTTTAGCCACTATGCCTTGGAAGCGTTTTTAGCAAAATTGAATGGCTAGGATTTCATCTACTGTCAATTAATGTACACTGTATTAGTCTAAAAATAGCTCATTTCTCTTTAAATTTAAACCTTAAAACATCAAGTTACACTAATTAGTGGAACTTCTGTTCTAATATTACAGGATGGCTTCCTCCTACACTTTTAGCGGTAAAATTAATTGCGTAGTCAAAGCTGGCCTAAATAAGTAACCACTGGGCGTCACGAACAATCAATGGCAAATAACTCCAACAGGGGCGTAGCTACCGCCGTATGATACAGGGCCCGGCCTACAGGGGCCTCAGCGCCGGATCGTTTAGGGGCCCTGCGCGAAGTTTTGAGTTTTTTAAACCTAGACGCAGACCACCGACTTTTAGTTGGCCGATAGTTGGGTCGGGCTGTTAATCAGTATGGAGATGTATGAAAGTGCGCACATTATACCGATTTGGTATCTGCCGATTCTTCATACAAATTAGAATCAGGCCCAACTATCGGCCAACTGAAAGTCGGTGGTCTGCACCTAAGCTTAGGTCGATCGCTTCGCTTGCCAGAGCTTTGCGATCGAGGGTTGACCCCTTATAGTAAAAAAAAAAACTAACACCTGCAGTTGAAAAGCTCTGTAGTTTTGATAACCTTCGATAAGATCTTTTTTAAGACTTTTCCGTTACGGGTCCCCGACAAACTTTTTGCTTGTTGTTGTTGTTTTTTTTTATACGGGGCCCTAGATGGGCACAGTACGTTACTGAAGCCCACCAGAATTAGGGACTTAGTAACAATCGGTTAAAAGTGGATCATTAAGAATCAACTGCTCGGAACTTCGGCGAAGAGATTGGAAATAACAAATTATTTCCTAAACGGTACAGGAGTTGAAACTGAAGTTCGCTTGTGAAACAATTGGTGCTTATTGATTCCGCTTTTGATTTATAGCAAAGGCTGTTAGAACAAATAATTATGTTTATATCCTGAAGCAGTGAGTCCAGTTATAGGCACGGAAAATATATAAGGAATGTTTGTCTATATTTTGACATAATTTTAAATGTAATAATGGAGCTTTGGTATTTAATGTGAATATGAACCAGGCATACACGTGGTAACTGGTAAACGCCCATACAACGATGTTAAATTGTACAGCTTATTATAATTTTTTCATTGCATAAAATATAACAACTAGCGATACAACTAGTTTAAACTCTCTCGCTTGGGTTATGAAAGTGCAAGTATGCACTAAATAAATTAATATAGCGCAGAGGAAGTGGGGCTAAAACTGCTAAATCATAGGCAGGTATTCAGCATAAAGTTAGCTACACACTGCCACAGTTCGGGAACTGTGCTTTAGTTGCAACAATGACTTAGGAGCGTGGTTTAAAATGGTACACAGAACACTCTTATGCTGCGAGGATAGAGTTCAAAATTGCTGGAAGTGGATATGGAATTATAATGAACAGATAATAACACAACACTGTGGTATTTGAACAAAGCACGAGCATTTGGAATGTCTAACATTCGGTACCGTGAGCAAACGTATAAACTGGCGATATATTCAAATATCTTTTGTCTTTTCCTAAAATATCTTGGCAATGGTCATCGAGTATGTGAAATGTTCATAAATAAATCAATTGAGACAGTTTAAAAAGTAAACAAATGAAGTAGGTAAGCATTCGGCCTCTGTGGTCTAGTGGACTACATGCTTCAGACCCAGAGGTCCCGGGTTCCATTTCCAGTGGGGGCAGATATTTTCTCTGTTCGGTTTGATTAGTTAGGGCTTGTTCTAAGTCTGCCTAGCTAGCTACCACAATATTACCGAAGATTTTTGTACCAAAATCTGGACATGACTATTTCTCCATCTTCATTTGCGGACCATGCTATCGGGATTAACCCACTTACTCCTACCAGGTGTTATAACACCGCTAAAAAGTAGTTCGGAATATCCTCAGATAAATTATAAAAATATCGAGAATTTATTTTACTGTTCCTTGTATTTTCTCTTCATTAGGAATCAAGCTGTAATTGAGTATGTTCGATATCGCATATTTGCTTTATTTTGTTAGTATTTTACTATTTTGAATTCTGTTATTTAGATTTGTGCAAAAACGTCTTATAAAAGCTAAGATATTTCATAAACTTGCTAGTAATACCTCAGATTATACTAGTTATTATTTTAGGTACTACTGTTAGCTACAAAACTATAAACTTATGTTTTTGAAAAGCTTTACATTTTTGAGACTTTTTATGACAAAATTACGATCGGTGTTTTAACACCTGGTCGCATAATCAACGTCTAACTTGTATATTCATTAAAAGTTTAGGCAACGATATAAAAGACCGCTGAGACTTCACGAAATAGTGGAAATATTAGAAAAAATTGACGACGATGATCAGATACCGAATTACATAGCAATTTTACCACCAGAAAATGCTAATGCAGAAGCAACAGATGAAGATTCTGGTGAAGAAGACCACGTTACCTTACAAAATCTTCCAGGTTAGCCTGCTTCCGTTTATCTAACTACAGTTACTTATAGCGTGTAAGTTTTTCATTGCTATTTTTCGTGAATTTCCAGATTCTCAACTTAGAGCCGAGGCAGAAGTACAGTAAGACAAGTCTTCTTCAGACAAAGAGGATAACATCCCACTTTCTGAATTTTTTAAAGTAAGACGAAATGAATCTAATGATGCCTCCAATGCAGCTAGTTCTTCTGCCATGAAAGTACCTACCGCAATCACAATTATTACAACAATGCAATATAGTGCAAGTACCTTCTGTTAAAGTTTGTGCCAAAATGTCTAAAATATACATGGCAAAGCAGTTATACTCGAAACAATATTTATGAAGAATGGCGCCACAACCAGGGTCTACGGAGCTTACATCCCTATGTATGTACTACTGTACTTACGAGTACTACATGCAACTGACATGTAAAATTTGCAAGAAAAAATCAATTTGGTGTAAAAAATGCGCCACGTACTAAAGTATCCTGGGTTATGATTTATGTCTCCACCATCCTCCTACCTCCTCTGAATAAGATTTTGGTATTTTTTAAATAAATGTGTATAACTTACAACTCGTTTTTAACTCTTAAACCTAACAAAATCATAGTATAATTTTTTCTCGTAGTAGTAGTCCATTCTCCGACCAGGTGTTAAAACACCACCCATTTTCCGGCTTTTCCAGTTGACCAAGAATTTTTCTAATATTTTTCTGTGGATACTTGACCTCTATTTAGAAACATACTAAAAATTTATAAAAATTGACAAGGATAAAAAGTTTCAGGAGTATCTGGGTTAATGGAGAATACCAATGCGACTGTTTTGATCACGGATCCGAATTTGCTTTACAGCATAAATCCGACGACAAACCTTGACTGAACAATGTGAGCCCACACTGAACAATTAGGTTTCGTATTTTAGGCACTCATTTGTTATTTTAGTGACTCATGGTCCTCTTAGGCTCGACACTCAGAATGAGATTTATAGATTGGATAGATATCAAAGTATTTATACTATTGTTACAGGAATTGGGTGTGTTTTCCTAAGTATTACTTAAACGTTACGATAGTTTGTGAAGATTCATGGATGGATGTTTTTAACTCTTTCACGCAAAATTTTAATAGGGTGTGGCAATTAAATTTTCGGAAATCTTTGAATGCGGTTCTTTTTCTTTTCAAAAATAAAGAAAGGTTTTCTTTAAGTAAAATTATCTACCTATCTACAGTATTAAGAGTACTTCCCCTTTAGGTGGCATTACAAAATTCAACCCTGTATACCATCAGTGGATGACAAAAACAATAACTATCACGTTACATACATGTCTCACGAGAAAATGAAAGTGCTAAAAATACTTTTTATCATGTGGGTGTATCCAGGTGACCTAACAACAGTAGACTTATGTTCAGAGCACCACCACCTACTCACATATTCCCACGACATACCTACATAAGGAATTGTTCACATTTAAATAAAATGCGTGTCTAGTGGCCGATGACATTTTATTTTTATTTTACGATTTAGGAATTATTGATAAATCGTGATCAGAAAAATGTATCAATCAAAAAAGAAAAAGATCAGAAAAATGTAGTACATATGTTACAGGAAATGTATGAATTCTAGGAATTGTATACTATTCCTAGGAAATGTATACAATTCCGAAGCTATTTAGGAAATGTATAAAATATTGCTTCAGAGATTTTTTAATACGCACATATCCTAGGACATGTATACTTTTCCTAGGAATTTTATAGAATTCCAATATTGTATTAGGAAATGTATAAAACTAAGCGGCACAAGCGCGGTCATGTAATTTGGTGCCCCTCAGTACGCCTAAAATTTTATTTAGACAAACCACATTGACCGATAGGTACTTTTAACTCACAACTATTATTGTTTAGCCTGAAAGTTGTTTTCGCACTATTATACTTTGACTGAAAAAAATATTTGCCTATTGGCATACCTTTCTTTCGGCATCACGCATATTACGCTGAAGTATTGGAAAACCCTAAATTTAACATATCTTTTATTAAACTATTATTGACATGAAGGTTTTAGTACTCCTGTAGCTGGATAACAAAGTCTCGGTTAGGTTAGGTTAGACTTGCGACCTTGTCACATACACAGCGGCCGCGGCGCGGGAGCGCTATTTAAGTTTCGGAGAAAAAAAAGAAATCTTAATTACATTTCCGATTGCTGTTTAGGAAATGTGTAAATTTCCTAGGAAATGTGTCTAATTTTTTTTTCTTTTTTTTTTTTTTACATCACACATTTCCGGGTGATTTTAGGACTTATACACAAATCCTAGGAATTGTATACAATGACGGATTTCATACATTTCCTGTAACACATACAAAAAATATTCGCTTTATAACATAGGTCAACGCCATAGAATGACTGAGCATGTTTTTTTTTATCCACAACAAGGAAGCTCTTGCCTGTATCTCATCTGATGGTACGTGATGATCAGGCCGAAGGTGGAAGCGAGCTTCACCCGTAATCCTCAACCACGGAAGAACTGGCTATCATACCTCTAACTGCCGGAACACAACAATGCATGCAATGAATGTTCTTCACATTGGCGTGACATTTCGGTTTGCGTTGCATGAAAATTCAAGCGCGATGCAATTTGACATTTCCGTAATGGCAATATCTAGAGTCTCAGTAGAGACTCGGTAGTCTTATTTTGTTTTTTTAATTTGCTGGCATGTATCATTGTTACTATCAATATAGTGTGAAAAATGGAAAAACGGTCAGAGAAGAATAGTTGATGGTGCGAGCACTGTGATATTTTTCTTCTGTTCTTTATTATTTTGACATAATATCTGTCTGATATAATGTATACCATAGCAGAAAAACAGTTGATGGACCACATGCAATCATGACATGAGTATAAGAAACGCAGTAAACTATTAATTCCGCATCGCAGGTGAAATTCGCGTCACTGTGTTCGAATCTTTACATTAGAACTAAAATTTAACAAAACAGAATAACATGTCAAGGTTTTTGTCACCTAATGTTAAAATATAAATATAGACTAGATATCAAAAGCAGAACACATTAAAAGTACTGACGTTTTACAAGTGAAAACGCGTTCTGTATGTATACCAAAAATTTTTTCGGAACCATTTTCGTTTTGGCACAGACGTAAATGTGACCTAGGCCCTTATAATCTTAGGTTCTTCATGACACTAATGATACGCAGAAGAGACGGGCAGAGGCTAGTTCACACTAACAATTTGATGGCATCTGCTACTGAAGATCGACAGGCATAATAGGTATGTCTACTAGTATGTCTGGAAAATGTTTTTAATAATATCTATTCCTCACTGACACCTGTTACGACTCAGCGCCAGACACATCGATTCGTGGAGACGTTTAACTTTCTATGTCTCGGAATATTCGAGATGTTGTGAGTTGTGAGACAATACATTATTATGTACCATGATACCATCGTTATGTACAATCGTACATAACGATGGTATCGTTATAATAGGATACGTGTACGGTTATATTTTCATAAAGTAATTTTGTCTTTCTTAACGTCAATTACTTGTACTACAGTTCGCGTAGTTAATAAATAATAGTAAGCTGAGCTTTGCATTAATTGTGTGAGTGATCACTAAAAGTAGAATATAAACTGTCACACCTATAGGTACACCAACTCGGCTGGGCAGCGTTCGGGAAGCTTCGCGAAATTCTCACGTCCGAAATACCGCAGTGTCTCAAGTCAAAAGTATTTGACCAGTGTGTGTTGCCAGTGATGGTGTATGGCTCTGAGACGTGGTCGCTTACTATGGGCCTCATAAGAAGGCTCAAGGTCACCCAAAGAGCGATGGAGCGTGCTATGCTCGGAGTTTCCCTGCGTGATCGAATCAGAAATGAGGAGATCCGTAGGAGAACCAGAGTGACTGACATAGCCCACAGAATCGCTAAAATCAAGTGGCAGTGGGCGGGGCACATAGCTCGAAGAGATGATGGCCGCTGGGGCAGAAAAGTTCTTGAGTGGCGACCACGAGCTGGAAGACGTAGCGTGGGCAGGCCTCCCACTAGGTGGACCGACGATCTGGTGAAGGTCGCGGGAAGTACCTGGATGCAAGCGGCGCAGGACCGGTCTTTGTGGAAATCCTTGGGGGAGGCCTTTGTCCAGCAGTGGACGTCTTTCGGCTGAAACGAACGAATACACCACAATCCATGTGCACTCACACAATTGCAAAATTCAGGCAAGCTAATCCGACGAATCACACAATTAATTTTTAAATATTGACTTTTTCACAGTAGCCACGTCATACATAAATCGTTTCAGTATAAACTGTAACCTTAATCTCATACCGTATTCATGCATAAAATTTATCACTTCACCTCACTCAAGTAGTTTAGCCCTTAATTATCCAACCAAAACAATTAGTGGCCCGTTCCCATAAACATTATTGATGTCATAATGTGTCCCAGAAAATCCGCACTGAGGGTAAACATCCCATAGTTGCGCACGCATCTGTCCACCGACATTCATCATAGGATTAAGTTGATCCTTGTGTATATTATTTTTATTCGACCCTGGGGACGAATAGTGTCCATTTGCCAGATAAGCTCTAGTGATGTGCGAGTGGTATTTATGTTATCGTTAAAGGGTAAGTTTAGTAGCTGCTCCTGCAACATTTATTAAAGAATATTATTATTTCAGTGATACTATATCACTGAGATAATACAGTCTACATTAGATTATACTTCTTATACAAAATCACAATTATCAAATTTTTAGGCTGACTAAAATGTAATTATAGAGACTAATTGCCTCTATCTGATATTGAGTACGATATCAGTCTTTAAGCCAACCTACTCGACTTAACCGTAGAAAGCAAAGCAACGTAGAGCTTTAAACTTAAATCACTGGCAACCAGTAAATAACTGTGTCACTACAAGAAGTGTTTAGAGAGGGCATAACGAAACCTATCGATATAGCTATGTCACAACACTACTACACGTTCGGTCAAAATAATGTGGCACATTACGTTGTTACATTTAAACAAACGGTGAGCAGACGTAATCTCAAAAGAAAGATGCTACTGACCGCACGTATAAAGATTTATTATGGTAAGAAAATCTCGTAAGACGTTTAAACATGTAAACATCAATGCCTGTCAAAAGAATGAATATGTTTTTCAATACAATAACTTACAAGAGATAGTTAGGATGAGTTACACAACCTAACTTTGACCGTAACTTTAACGATAACCGGTATTTTTTGTATGGATTTTGACAGATTTTTGACGCTTGTCAAAGTTAAAGTAAAATGGTGAAACCCAGCCTTAATACATAGTCTCGTATCAAACGTTACATTGCCTACGCTCTAATTTTATCGTATACAATACCTTGTCATATCCACTGGATTTCATTATAAATCTTGTGTACATTCACATTATTAGCTTTAAAACATACCCTTATTAAATATTCAGTACCCAATCTCAGATGAACGTCAAATTATCTTCTCATGAAATTAATCAGGAGACGCCAATGTAGGTAACTGCTTCATGGTCGAAGTATTATAAGTAGATTAGGTTGGTACCCCTGTACTACAATACAATTTTCCGGCTGAGTTGCGCCTCCATACGGTCGGAATGCGAATTTCTGGTACGCTGTGACAGGAAGGTTGGATTGTCTGTAATCGTGTATGTTTTGGAAAAGGTGGTATAAAAACACTGTGTAGTGGGAACTACTGCAGCTGGTAATTTGACATCTTAAACGTAGATTAAGTTGGTACCCCTGTACTACAATACAATAATTTTCTGGCTGAGTTGCGCCTCCAAACAGTCGAAATGCGAATTTTGAAACCTGAAATCGTGTATGTTTTGGGCTTACCTTCAGTTTCTGCATTCAGAATGCTCATTCTCTACGTAAGTGTGAGCTTGCATCTGTTTTCGTTTCTGAATTGATTGGAGATTACTTAATCCGAATTCTCAAAGTTGATTTACTCTCAATACAGGTAAATTTTCGATCGAGAATAGGCATGGGTTCATGCTTTAGTGGCTTTAGAATGAGCAAGCTAATAATCTAGCAAGACCACGTTTCTTAGTTAGATAACAGATTTCGAACATTTCAAGTATCAGTCGAAAAACAATTACTTTTTCGAACAGTCAGATCTTTTCATTATTCTTAACTTCTCCTTCTGTCACACCATTCATCAAATTGGCATATTTAGTATCATTGTACCAAATCTACTCAAAAATACTCGAAAAATCCTCAACTTACGCTCCCCGGTTTAGTAAATACGCGGCTCCGGTGCGGCGAGCTATTTCGTACTATAAATTTTAAACGAATGGTAATTGCGGTTTATTTTAACCGGTTCTCTTCGGTGATCCGAGTATCGTTATCAGAATAATATTGGCGTAAAAAACATTGAAAGCGGAGTTATTTATAAAATTTATAGTTATTTATAAGTACCTACTTCATAATTTTATTTTTATTTGCATTTCAGCCAAAGGACGTATACTGCTGGACAAAGGCATCACCCAAGGATATCCATAATGACCGACCTGCGCTGCCCACTCATCCACTTCCTACGAACTTTACCAGATTGTCGGTCCACCTAGTGTGGGCCTGCCCGCACTACGTCTTCCAGTCAGTGGTCGCCACTCGAGAACTTTTCTGCCCCAGCGTGCAGCGGCCATCAGCTCTACGAGCTACATGCCCTGCCCACTGCCACTTGATGAAAACATATTTTAAGATACTATTTGTGATTTTACGATAGTGTATTTGAAGCGGTTTTCTGTGACAGACCATTTTCTACGACTAAGGGGGTAAAACGGGATCCACGCGTACGAAGTCGCGGGTGGCTGCTAGTCTGTAATGAAATATTCTAAAATCACACTTATTACACCTGCTTAAGTTGCCCTATTGTTAAGCTTGATGTGCCGTTATCCCTACATGTCATTAGGAGTAACTGTACCTTGGCTTTAAACCTACACCTGTCATTAAAATGTTAACGAACATAACTTACTCGACTAAGATAGACTTAGCTAGTAAAACACAAAATTAAATTTACCTTTAGAGAATCTGTCCACGGTTCCTTAGGTACAGTCAGCTTGAATTTACTGAAAACGCATTAAAAAAGTATCCATACGACGATCTATGGCCTATAGTGGTTAGAGACTTAAAATCGCAACCCAGAGTTTTTATGTCTTAGGTGGGATGACACACGAGAATTTTAAAATCACTTTCTTGTGAATACAGTTGTTTTCTTCACGCAAAAAATACTAGATGAGACTTCACAATGTCACATCATGTCATCATTCTACACATTTCGGGTATTTTTATTCAATTTTTTGCAGACGAAGTCATAGGCAAAAGCTAGTCTTCTAATAATGTTACGCAGGTTCCATGGTCCTCACTGTACACCTGCCTCCAACGTCGCATGCCCTGCATAATACAATGCGGTTGGTGCGTCCGCACGCTAAATTTAATATAAATTAACCGGGATAACACTGTAATGGAATTAACTTCAATTTAAGCGACCTAACCAAATACTTTGATCTTGTTAACCGTGGTAACGCGGCTTAGTTATTAAAGTCACAACGAATGCCCCTAAGCTGGCCTTCCTCGGCAAAATTAATAATTTTGTCAAAAATTTCGGGATTTTGCAAGTTATTTTCACCCTATTGCCAAAAGAATGGTTGTGTTTTTTATAAAACATGCAGTTAGCAGCGTTAATTTTTCAGTGGCAGACAGTGGTGACTGAGTTTGTTGCGGCGCTTCTTCTCAGCACTTGCCAAATGTTTGTCTCGAAGCGCTGGTAGGGCAAAAAAAGAATGAGACATGTATAAGCTCCTTAAGAGCATTTGACGATTTGCAAGAACTAATTTAATTAGTCTAAACAAATAAAGATAATTTTGATTTTGATTTTGATTTTGATTCAGTTATTCAAAATATAACCATATAGACAATGTTCTGCTTACTCGGTGATATTCATATTTTTTAAAATATTTTTCATTCTATGAACGCTCTAGTTTTTTGATCACGTTATTTCATTTTATTGATGCGCAAAATTGGCGCCATAAAAATAGTAAAATGAAACTTTAACATCGTGAAATACACGCGTCCATGTTAGGGCAAAATAGAATGAAACTAAAAAGGTAAACTTTTTTTTTATGCTAGACAAGGCAGGTATTTGACCGCAATCGCACCTGGTGTTAAGTGAGATGCAGTCTAGGATGGTACATATCTAACTGAATGAAACACAAGGTATATGATAATATCTAATATAGACCAGGCAGTTGTCAACTTTATTTCTAATTTAAATGTCAGTTAATTTCGCCGTACTGCGATTTATGTGCATGTAAGTTTTAAATAAATTAATAAATACTTAACTATATTCCATGTTTTAATGAGCTTTTCTCTGCAAGCGGATTTTGGAAGTGTGTACTTATTTAAATTAACTTTAACAGCCACGGTATGAATTTGGAACGAACTTATTTTAAACTATTGGTATTCTAAAATGCGGTAATGACCCATCTATTACCGCATTTTAGACCGTTTCGACTATTTATTTAGTGGCATTTATCGCAAGGTTGTTTAAGGAAGGTAAGCTTAAATTCCCAGTTATTATCTCTAGATATTCAAATAAATCAAAGTAGAGGCTTTAAGGTGGTTTGATAACATCTGACAGACTAGTAGTTTTACTCACTACTCCACCAATTCCTGCTGATCGTTCATTTCACCGACACGTTGTGAATTCGAAACATGTAGTTCAAACAATACGTGGCGCAAATACCCTGAACTGAACTGACTGAAATTCGAGTTACTGTTTCAAGTCCTATGAGTGTGATGGAGCTGGAAACTGACCGTAGAGAAACATAAGCTAGTTTCTAAGTCATATTAAGCATTCAAGTTGACACGTCTGCTACCTACTTGATTGTAGGTAAATTGTGGTGGAATTTCAAGAATCAAGGACCTGCCAAATTGTTAAGCTGAATTGTTACCTATTAAACTTCTACTGAGAAGTGCCTGTGTTGTCTCTAAGCTGTGATAGAGCGAACTTTATCTGGCACGTGTAAACGTGTATCGTAGATAGGTATGTGAAGAATTAGGATTATTTATATTATTATAATGATTTGCTAGGAAACCAAGCAATTATGTCCTACTAATTCTACATCCTACTACACGAGTATGCCTGATACCGATTTCACTCTTTTCGATTTGGAAAAATGTTAACCATCAGCTCTACAAAAATCGCCTACATCAAGACAGCTACATGGACGACTCAATTAACTTTACAATTTTAACTTGTAACCATTAGACAGCAACTAATTAGTGAAACTTGATTTTATATACGATTAATCAAACAGAATAAACAAAAAACTTATTTAAGATAAAAACTTTACCGTCTTGACGACAAAACTTTAGTAAATTACTTAAACTTGAGCGAGTACCAACTGACAAAGAAGTGACGCTCGTCAAAATGAGTATCACTCTCGGATGAGTCTGATTACGGAAAATTAGTATCCATCTTGTTGAGAAAAGTACTTTCATAAAATATTGCATGATCCACTGTGATTCAGCGGCAGCGTAGACCTGACGTCCATTTGCTGCATGTTGAGGAACAGGCTGGAAATACTTGGGAACTGAAGAACGCCAACTTCAAGAAGATTGAAGGATGAAACTGATGAAACCGTCCTTTGGGGTGATCCTTGGGGAACCCAGCAAGACCTTATGACCAGCAATAGACTTGTCATGTAACGTGGCCGGCCTACTAGGTAGACCAACGATCTGGTGAAGGTCGCGGGAAGAACCTGGCAAGAGGAAGATGCGGGCAGCGCATCACCAGTCGTTATGGAGAGCCTTGGGGGAGGCTTTTGTCCAGCAGTGGTCGTCTTTTGGCTGAAACGAATATACTCGTATACATACAAGTACAAACCGAACACACCCTATGCGTACCATGTTGCTCTGTACTAATTTTGTATATACTTTTAACTTGAAGCTATGTCTCCGGGTGACAACCCGTCTGTCTGTCGACTAGAAGGAGAATTTTCCTCATCCTTTTAGTCTAGGATTCTTACTCCAGCTACTCATCTTATCTATCCAAAATAAAGATACACCATTTTTTACTCAAATAGTACGGAGTAAAATTAGCAACATTAAGTTGGTAAAATTTTCGCTTAAAAATTGAATTGTTTAACCAGCGACAATTCCAATAAATGGTCCGTAATTTCACTTAATAGCTCCACCCGAATTACAATAGCCAATGATTTGCATTGGCCCCGTCGGAACTGAGCTAATCAGTGGGGGCTGTATTACAGCTGCATTTGGGCACAAACACAGCTTTTGTACAGTTATGTTGTATGGCTCTTTGTGGGGACCTAGCATTGTTTCTCTTTTGGTAATGAGCTTTCAGAATGAGCTATTAAAATTGGGATAAATTAGGTACTCATGTAATGGTTGAGAAATACGATATTGAAAGGTATTTCGTCAAAAATTTGTCAAACTTCATATAAAAACACCGGTTATTGTCACAGTTACGGTTAAAGTAAGTTGGCAACAGCCTTAATACCACAAAAAGGTGAGAGCACATAAAAAAACTTTCGTGCAAATGGAGTGCTAAGCATCTAAATTAATAATTATTAACGGAGTCGCAGGTGTACACCGCTCTTAGGGTAATATTTCGCCTCGCAAATAATTTAACAACATTAATGCTTGCTGTAAAACTTTGAAATAAACCCACCCTTAAATTTAATTTAAGTAATCTTTACGGCTTTGTTTTACGTTTCAACGTTGGGGGATAAGCGGTTGAACGATTTTCAAACACTTAGGACTTGTTAAAGAATTAATTAGACTTTAATTAATTTATACTCGTACTAATATTGCAAATTTTCACGCACTGTAAAACGTAATGTAAGTGGACAACCACTTGGTGGACCGCGGTCTAGTAAAGGTCGCGGGAAGCACCTGGATGCAGGCAGCAAAGGACCGGTGGAAATCTTTAGGGGAGACCTTTGTCCAGCAGTGGACGTTATTTGGTTGAAACTATAACGTTATGTTTATTTATTTCATACACATATACAGACAAGTGGAGACCTTATGCAGGCCACTTATTTAACGCTAGTTTTCCGCCCGCGGCTTCGCCCGCGTGGAATTTTTCGGTTTTTTATATAACCTATGACACTCAGCAATAATGTAGCTTTCTATTGGTGAAATAATTTAAAAAATCGGTTCAGTAGGTCCCGAGATTACCCCTTACAATTTAATAAAAATACAAACACACAAACTTTACCTCTTTATAATATTAGTATAGATTGATTAAAAATCGATTTTTCCAATAAAAAATGCGTCAATTTAGTTAAAAATTTGAAATGTTGCAAGTTTCAATGTTATGTACCTTTCATGATTAATTTTAGGATGCCAATGAACTCCGTTATTGATACAAAACGGTCACATAAACGCCCATCGATCCATAAATTTGTGGTTTGAAATACAGCGGATTAAACATCTCGGACTTAGTTATTTGTCCCGTTCGACAAACCAAATCCTTTCAAGAACATTGAGTCCCGTATTTATAGTAGTATTAAACTTATACCTTATCCATTTCCAATATCCAGGTTGGCAGTATAAAGGTACTATAATCATAATGTACATAGATTTCAGTATTCCCAGTTATCTCCTCAATCCGTCTTTCAAAGTTGGGGAGTGCAGGATCAATCTTTCATTTATTTTGCTGTGGTAAATTAGAGAAAGTCGTGCTTCTGCAGTGGAGATTAACTGGCCTGATGGTGATGATGATGCCCGGTTAACCCTCGTTGAAGCATGTCAGAGACTAGTAATAACAATGTATTCTTGCTTGATTAAAATAACGCTCTACCTAGGCAGATATTTACTAACCAGGTTCGAAGAAAACCCTGTCCGTTACAAAAGGGTGTGATTCTGGTCTTTTAATATTCATAAACCACTTTTTGTATGGGACCAACATTGAAAGAAATATTTCGCTTCAAATTATACTAACAGCTGATTGGTCAATTAATATGGAGCAGTCGCCATAGCAACAATGTTAACAGCATTGTTGTGTTCCGGCAGTTAGAGGTAAGATAGCCAGTTCCTCTGTGGTTGAGGATTCCGGGTGAAGCTTGCTTCCACCTTCGACCTGATCATCACTTACCAGTGACTACCACTTATCAGGTGAGATACAGGCCAAGAGCTTCCGTTGGGGATAAAAAAAGACCTTTTTTGTGTCAAGGAAATCAGCAGGTCGATTCCATAAAAATCTAAGTGCTAGATTCCTTGCTGATATCGAGTCTACTATCTTAATTTCTTTTATCGAGATAATCTTGGTGTGTAGTCGTTAATGGACGTGGTATATTTTTTATTACAAAAGGAAAAGTGTGCATTAGCGGGCATAAATTCCGAAGGTATTTACATCAATCTTCGGTAATGTTATGGGTGCCTTTTTATGGCTTTCTGGTTACAGTTTATGGTTTTGTTAACAGGTGTACATCGAGTTTTATCAACCAATAACCTAACTAATGGCCATAGATTCCATTATGACAGTAAAATTTTACGAACCTCGTGTGTCTTGGTTGATTTGCAACCATATGGTTCAATAAATTAATATAGGCATATTATTAACATAAGGGTTTCATTGGGCTTTTGAAAAACAACACACAGAACCCTTATCACTCTTGTGTCTGTCTGACCGACTGTCACAGTCAATTTTACCAGAAACTATTCGCACTTGGCGAACAGTGATTCGAAAACTCAATGAAAAAGTTAATTTTATAAATGTAATTTTATTTTATTTGGCAGGTCAATAATAAAAACTGTATGTCTTTCAAAATAAAAGCATTAAAATTTATGATATAAACTTTAGGGATTTTTTACTTAAAGTTGAGTGAATAAGCAAACTACAAAAGATGCGAGTATATTTCAGTGTCAGCGTTGAAAACGCTTATTTATAAACATAATATTTGATGCTGACGACCAAAACGAGTAGGTATTTAATTTCTTGCATGTACAGTCAAAGCCTACTACAAAAGTCAAGTACTACATTCACTTATTTATCTATTCACAGCGCGGCAGCATGTCAATGAGAATACTTAGGCTAAGTTGAACCATCTTATTTTAACCGTGACTTTAACCATATTTGTTATGGATTGTTTTTTATGGACTTTGACAGACTTTTGACGTTTGTTAAACTTAAAGTAAGATGGTGCAACCCAGCCTTAAAACTTACAATGTTTCGTGTAGTTTCGTTTCTGGTTCGTAATAATACCGAAAAAAAAACACATTTTAAAATGTTGTTTTTTTGGACCCACAGCTGTTACTGTGAATTTAATCACATTTCATCATCATCGTCATCATCATCTCAGCCATAGGACATCCACTGCTGAACATAGGCCTCCCCCAATGCTTTCCATGTTACCCGGTTGGTAGCAGCCTGCGACCAGCGCATTCCTGCTACCTTTATGATGTCGTCGGTCCACCTTGTGGGTGGACGTCACGGTTATTCACATTTGCTATTGACCAAAAACCTAAAGACAAAAAGAGCAAGCTTTCAAGAGGAGAGCGTATCTTTACCTTAAAGGCCGGCAACGCACCTGTAACGCCCCTGGGTCTGCGGGTGTTTATGGGCGACGGTAATCATTTACCATCAGGTGATCCGTCTGCTCGTTTGCCTCCTATCACATAAAAAAAAAATCTAATCCTTGAACTAAACACAGGCATTCAAAAATCCTTTTTAGCTCTACGCTAGACACTGATACAGAATTTAATGAATGACGCGGTTTCACCGAGGGAATTATAAAGAAAAACCTTTAATCCTCTTATTTCTTATTAACGCTTTTTGTGCCCATCTGTACGTACTTAATTAGGAAGAAGTGAGTACGACTTTGTGGCGTTTCCGCGGCAATTTGCGGTCCTATTAATGTCTTTGAGCTACAAAGAAGTAGGTATGCGGAGTCGATTTCTTATTAATCCGGTTGTAACTTCAAAAATGTTAAACATGTTTGGATATTAAACTTTCGCGTTCCATTTCCACTAAAATAGAAAGACACGTTAACGTGACGTTTATTAAACATTATTAATGTTTATTACATAATGTAACTCATTAATAAACGTCGCGTTAAGACCCGTGTCTTACTATTTTTGTTAAACATGTTCTTTTTTTAACCCATTCCTCCCCACTGTCCTATTTTTAGGACACCATATTCAACATTTTTTTTTTACAAGTTAATAAACTAATTTTTATTGTTTTTGACAAAATTCGTATTCTTGCACTGTTATTCTAATAAAATAATTTTTTTCGGCTGCAAAAAGTGCATCCGTTATTTTAATGTAATTTTTTCAAATTAACACTTTTGTTGCCTCAAAAAGAAGCATCATATTTTGATTTTATATACCATAATATAAAAAAACTGGCCAACTCCAATTTACATAAAACTGACTCTTAGACATTTGCCAATACATAAAAAAAATAAACATAAACAAAACATTATTTAAAAACTTGTGGTAATGTTTCAAAATAAGCCGTACTATAAATATGACACTGGGAACATGTCTATACAATTTGCCGCGAAGGCATTTTCGGATCTGCAACGATAAGCACTAGTTCAAACGTGTCAATTGTTTGTTTCTTGCGGGTCTTGTGTTTAGATTACTCAAAAGGTCTCTGCCGAACAGATATAAAGAAAACTGTAGTGGTGAGGAGTTGGACGATAATGAAGTAGCCATATTACCTCCGGACGAAGTGGACGAAATGACTGACATGGAAGAAGGTTCTGGCGACTTCTTCTAGTAATCCAGTATATTCTAAAATTCAGCTAGTATCTAATACCGCAAAACAATGGGCTTATTCCACTATTCCCCATTGACAATCCCCGTCAACGGGGAAGAGTGAACTTTTTGTTCACTAATCCCCGTTAACGCCAATTGGAGCTTATAATGGGGAATAATGAACTAACAAGTTCATTAATCCCCGTTATTTAGGATTTTATTTTTAACGTAATGGGGATTAACGAACTTTTTAGTTCATTATTCCCCATTATAAGTTTTATAAGCTCCAATTGGCGTTAACGGGGATTAGTGAACAAAAAGTTCACAAAACTTCAAATATTTCTATCGTTGACTTTCGTCCAATTCTGTAATCAATAGATTATCTTCAGCTTCAGAGGCAAAAAATGGTATTGGCCTTAGTCATTCGTGTTTTAGACATGTCCCTAGTGAATGCATGGATTATTTATTATTTACAATGAGGTAAATAAAGATGAGACATTGAAATCTAGAAAGATTTCAAGCGTAGGGTTTTTTCTTGGATAAAAAAATCGGGAGGCAAGGCAAGAAAACCTGCACCTGAACCTGAACGCCTTTTACAACCTGTGAGGTTTGACAATATGATCAATACTAACGACTATATGACGAAGAGGGACAAATAGAGGCATTGCCAGGGAGAAGATTGTAAAAAAAAAACTCTTATTTTTTGCGCTAAATGTGAAAAAAACACTCTGCAGTGATTGTTTTATACCTTACCATACAAAATAAGTTCCTAAAACTTTATATTTAAAGCTGTTTACGGACAAATTTTCAAATACTGCTAATTTTCTTACAATTGTTATCTTTTATTATTTCTGATCACATGTCCCCACTGTCATATTTATAGGACAGGCTGACTAAGCATTAAAGGTACTATTTTTTTTATTTTTTTGTTTTTATTATTTTTTCTTAGCCTATTATGAACTTAGTTTCAAGATTTGATCAAAAAATTCCAAAGATTTCGATGCTTGGGAAGTAATGGGTTAATAGTACAGTGTATAACTTTACGAATTACTTGACAAATACTTAATAATTCTGCTACCTACAAAGGAAGAATAAAAATAATGATAAATCAATAGATTTATTTCAATAAAAGTTGGTATCTCAATCTCCCGAATCTTCTTGTTTTAAAACGTACAATCTTTAAATACCTTACCTGACCATACAATATGTGAAATAAACTTGCTAACTTTACTTTAATTATTTGTTTGATAGATTATGTTAGTCCCTGTGACAACTTTATCTAGATACCTAACTGAATCATTATTAGAGAACATTTCGTTGTAGGTGTCATTAATTTTCATAATAAGATTGATAATATTTTTCCACCGACACATTACAGAATTAAATTAATTTTGGTTTTAGCTTAACGTGGTGTCATAATTTATCATTTAGAATGCTTAATATCTAGAATTGTGGGATGACAAAAAAAAAGTATCTTCTTTAATAAGTGTTCCTATTGGATATTGAAGGTAAATACATTGATAGAACAATACGTTCTCACAGCGTAAAATCACTTGAATACCTAATATAATTATGATTTTTTTTTTAACTGAGGTTAAACTTTCCCAACCAACATCACAAAATAAGCAAAAAGAAGTTTATATTAATACTCACTCATAATCACAACTGAACATACGAGTCCTACAAAACTTATTTTGCTTATTTATTTTGATTTCGTTTCGTCTTAAATTAGCGATAGCTGGCAGTTTCACGCCAGGAATGTAGATGGCGTTGTGCTGCTTTAGCACGCGGTATCATTTGAATTTTGTCAATCGTTGATAATGCAAGGGAGCTCTTTGGCAATCAATAAATAGCGATCGCAATGCCGGCCGACGGGACAGAAAGGTTCTGGAATGGAGGCCGCGTACCGGAAAACGCAGCGTGGGACGTCCACCTACAAGGTGGACCGACGACATCGTAAAGGTAGCAGGGAAGCGCTGGACGCAGGCCGCTACCAATCGATCAACATGGAAAGCATTGGGGGAGGCCTATGTTCAGCAGTGGACGTCCTATGGCTGAAATGATGATGAAAAATGATGATCGCAATGCGAATGTTATAAATATATGTTGTGTATGTGTAAACGCTGTGCAGTAGATAAATAGTAGTATCAATATTTGCCAAAAATTTTTTAGTGTGATCTTACTTTGACCGAGTAAAGATCGCATTGAAGCAATTTCGAATGAAATAATTATTTCAACGATTTAATAAAAAAAAAGGTAGAGTTAATTTAAAATAACGTAGGATTTTGATGATCCTAATTACCTATTTATTTCGATTGTAAAACTAATAGTAAGTGATTGTACCTTGTAAATGAACTTTTTTCATTAAATAATTCTTTCGACACATTTAATTTCTAGCCAATTACCATTAAATACTTTTAGGTATCGACTTGGCTACCTTTCTTGTAATTGATCACGCAGTAGTCAATTAGGTAATTACCATCCCATTTGTTTAAGCTTTACATCGAGCGTTCAAATTGAAGAAAACCAAACCAAATAGACCCCGCATAAAATGTTTTTGGCTTTCAGCAGTTTCTATTGCCTTGAAAACTCAAAATCTTCTACGATCAAATAATAATAAGTTTACAGTTTTATTCATACGTCCTACTATATTAGGTACGGGCAACTTTCGTTCCCACTGTTGCGACTCCTGTGTAGTCAGGTTCTACAGCTTGATCGCGAAATTAATCAGAAGAATATAAGAGGAATTCGAAGATAGGGTTACTGCCCTCCAGTAGAGACGACACTAATAGTGTCTGCTATGTCTGACATCTAAAATTTCCAATACGTACAAAACCCTTATTAATTACAGTCCAACTACAACGAATCGTCCTATCAGTGACATTGACAGGGGTCCGATTTTTGCCATGTTGGAAACTATGTAGTTGAGCGATGGTGGAGCCTATGTAAAGAGCAGGGCTTCTTTATTCTAAAATTATAGGCGCTGATGAATTTCACAATTTTATTGACGACTTTCAAGTAATAGCACATTACACGCTTGCTTACCAATGTAAAGAGCAGGGCTTCTTTATTCTAAAATTATAGGCGCTGATGAATTTCACAATTTTTATTGACGACTTTCAAGTAATAGCACATTACACGCTTGCTTTGTCAATGAGTTTGGTGGGACAGTTTATATTTATATTTTTTCAGAAAAGAGCTGTAGCTCTCTTTTAAAAAGGCATCTATAAGCCTCAGTGGTCTCGCATCAAATACACGAACTCTAAACGCTAATAAATCTCCAATGGTGTTTTATTGTATCGAGTCGGAGTGTGGGGTGTTATCACAGCTGGGGTAAAATACGGCCCCGTCTGTTGTCTTGTTCGAATAAAAGAAGATTAAGCGGATATCTCGGAGGTAACCTTGTAAAATAAAACGTTACGTTTGCAGGTTGTATAATGGTTAACAGATTTTTTCTTCGCATTTTTCATTGTGAAGTGGGAAGAGAAACTTTTCTAGATTTAATTAATGTTGACATCATTTTATTACTCAGTATGCTATTACGATTGTGGTAAGTTGGTATTTTGCAATAATTTCACTTTAATGCTATTTGAGAGCCTATAATTAATAATTACAGAAAATAAATGAGTTGAGTGTCTTTTTTCATCATCGAACTGTTTATGTTTTCTAGCCCAATTTAGGTTAAAAATTCCGATATATTATAACCGATATGAACATCACTATACAATATTTTTTCTTTGACCAAAATGCTCCCTATATTATTTTTATTTTTCCCTGTCCTATTCAAAACGCCTATTCGACACAGAATTGATATTTTCTTATCTGGTTACGATATCCATACAAATATTGAGATATGCCATTGAGGTTTACCATAACTATAGATGGTAACTATGAAGGAATTTCCGAGAAACGTAATAATGTCATTTTGGTACCATAATATGAGCAGTCATGAAGCCTCTGATGGCGTATTGTTAAAATATGATATTCATCATAAATAGCATTTTATTATGTTTACCAAATAGCTGTTAGCTAGACATTATATTTGGCAAGGCCTTAGCTAAATTAAGGTCTATTTAGGGGCAATGCCACTTCACGCATACTTCAATAAAATGAAAATATTATAATGCATTTTTCTATACACCAATTTTTGTATCATATTTTATGAGCTATCATAGCTGGTTAGCTGTTATTTTGGCGTGAAGAAAGCAAATTGCAAATATTTTATATCAGCATGTGAATGAACGTGACTTTAAGTAGATATTTCAAGCTACAAAGTAGGAAGGAAGTAGCTTTTCATTACAGTTAATTACTTTAAGCTATTTCAAAACACCCACGCCAAGCGAGGAAATATTCGAGCTCGAAAAATAATATCATGTTTAGCTCAAAATACAGGAGCTGCTTTTCCAGGTCAATTGCAGCATAATACAAAATATTAGCAGTAGCTTATTCCAGGCATTTCAACATAATTGAAGTTTATACTCCTCCGGAACGCTGGCGTCGGCTATGTAATTTCATTATCACATCTTACCTATCTCAACGAAACCACGCTGACCGTGGCGTTCCGCAAGACTCCATACTTGGCCCACAACTATTGCTTATTACACAAAGGCTATCTAGCGTTAATTTTAAACTATAACGTCAAACAACATCTATTATAACTTACAAACTCGATATCAAATACAATCTTCGGGCGGATTCAGCTATGCGCATAATGAAAATCAGAAATTTAATAACGTTTCGCGCAAATAAAGTGCAATGAAACAACGCGGATAGCAGAAGAATTCCGGCTAACGTGTTTTAATTTTAAATTCCTCGGGTGAATTGGTATTTTCAGTACAGCGTGTATCTGGTAGGATTTTAAACAAATGTTTTAACGTGAAGAACGCGTTTTAAATTTTGTCCATTCGCGACATTGTAAAGAAAATATATTTTATTTATTAACTGATATCAATTTAACTGTAAAAGTTAGGTAGCAGCAATAAAGTATTAACACTATAATTATAGTTTTTACATACTCGAATCTTACACTGTTATTCCACTAATAAGTCCAATATCACACTATACCCAACAAGTCTGCACTGTAGTTACACAAAGCACCCTTCCCTGGCATAGTTAGTGAACTCTCACAGCAATCAAGCCATTTGTCCGCTGATTAACATAGTTTCCAAAAAGTTCCAGCTAAAAACTTATTTCTAACGGAATTCATTCCAACTGCATCCCTAGGGCACTAATTCCTGGAATCCGAGCATCAAATTCCAGACTGAGCATTTTGCTTCTTGAGTTGTGTTCCAGATACAGAATTTCTTGTTGTGGACTTTAAAAAGAAACTTTTAGAAGGAAAAATCTTAGCGCCATGCGCCATCCTGTTTTTAATCTTCTTTCTGTTTTTTTTTTTTTTCACTTTTTAATTATTCATGTAGAGTTTTAAGCCATCCGTAAAAAGGCCTAAAATGTAAAAGAGCTTATTTTTATTCCGTCGCCCATACATTTTAATTTCCCTAAGATTTTAGTTGGGCTTGGCTTTTCAAGGTTATTAATTAACGCCCGCGGCTCTATTTGCGTGAAAGTAAAAATTAGATTTTTTTTTTTACCTAACTGTTACCAAGTTACTCAATTTCATATCTAACCTGAATAAACGAAGCGCATGAAATTCAAAACTTTTAGATTTAATTTTTAGAAGGAAAATTTAAGAAGCACCTTGAAAAATACTCGTGTCTGGTTCTATCAATACAATATCAATTTTAAAACCCACTTTTTATGGTTTTGAATCTCGATACCTACTCTTTATAAACCTAATATCCTTTTCTTACATTTATTAATACTAATAAAATGTTTTTCATAAATTAAAAAAACTGTAAACTTGAATATTACTTTGTAATGTTTCCGCTGCTAAATGAAAATTACGCAGCGTTTGAACAAATTGCTGTAGAACATAAAGCATAGTCTACAATGAACGGCGACGACGCGACACGTCGTTCGTTACTCTTTAATGTTTAAATTGAGCAGTTTGCCCGGGTGCGAACACAAACGGCGTGCGTTGCTTTTTTAACTTCGCCGGAACCGGCAGACACACTCCTGTACCCCACCTTACGTTCAATAGGTAAGATTGTACAACTCAAAGGATTTTTAACTCTAAGTTTTCACTAGTAAGGCCGATAATGGTAAAGAGAAAATTCTTTTTTGATACAGTACCTTTGTGAATTTGAGAACAGAAAGACTCCCGAAGTTAAAAGTTGCCAAGTTTATTCGACTTAGAAAATTATCTATGTATTATGTTTCGAAAGGAAAACTTTAACTTATTCCGTGTCTGAAAGCAAACCAGCGTAACTCGCAAATAAAATAAATTATTTTGCGGTGGGATCGTTACACATCCTCGCAAGATATTTTTTGATTACATAAGTACTTTAGCTTCAAGGTGATGTAACAGCTTTTAGTAACGGTTTTATTTTCACTAGCTTTGTACATGGTTTCATTCGTGTGAATTTTCGGCTGCCAGACATTTTTTTCGCATGTTCTGCCATCAAAAATACTTTTTATGGCCTTACCGAAGTCATAAATATGGAATATAAATATTTTTATATTCTTTAACTTCAGTAATAGGATCCCCTACATCTGTTCTTTCAGGTTTTTTGACATTAAGTTCTTCCATGTAAATCATCATAGTCAGTTTGTAGTTATTTAGCCACTTTCTAGTGAGAACGAACAGGCAGACATTATTAATTTTTGAATTTGTTTTAAGTCATCCATGCATAAAAAATATATTTTTAACCTGTCCGAATAAATTCAACTGGAAACCAACAATCAACCCTATATTTACCAAATTATTATCCAAACAATTTCGGTGGCTGTATTCAAATTGGCCGATTATTCCTCGCTTTAATTAGGTACGGGAAAAACCGGCATGATTATATTCTTTATATTTTTACGCGCGAATATTATAATTTGAAACTCAAACGTTTTTCGCGCCGGTGAGCGCGCGCTCGACTGTGTCCCGGACACATTTCCCTTTGTGCCCTTAAATCATTAAAGATTTGGCGCCATCCAAAAATCCGTTATAAATATTTAGGGGCAGATTCGTCTCGACAAACAAAGCAAAGAATGATAAAAAGTATAATTAAAATCTGTTGTTCTTACAGTTTTCCCTCTGAACTTATTTCGGTGCTGTTATTCTGTATTCATAATTGAACCGAACTGTCTCGTTTTTCAATTTACCTAAACACTGAATGGGAAAAATGTTGAATAATGTTTTCTAAGACATAACTTCGGCTTAGTAAGCAAATAAGTCGGAATCATTAGCTTATAATGTAAAGTTTCTGAATTGCTTTCTCAAAAATTGGTTCCCGAACGGCAGTTTCGTTAGGAATTGAATTTTTAAATTAGTTCGCGAGGAAACTGTTGCCGAAGTTAGGGTAATACCACAGTGCCCAGTAACTATAACTGAATTTACTTTAGAGTCACATTATGTAGATTGTAATACAAATAATTATATTATGACACTACATAGGTACATATTTAAAGCTACATAAACTTATTACTAAAACAAGTTTCTGATCTCGGAGTCTTTCGCGCTACAGTGACCGAATTACACAATTTTTTTTTCGTCCCCAGTAAAACCAATTAGTTAAGTTTTGTTTACAAATTAAATAAAACTCACCTCTTATAACTTCAGTGATCTGCCTCTGAAAGTCCCGTCCAAATGGCACTATGTAGCTGTTTCGGATATTACCTAAAACAAACAGACGAATAATTTAAAAAATACCGATCATTAGTATCCTAGTAATAGTCTAGCTCTGCTAGCTTCTATTTTTACAAACAACCGTAGCAGCAAGTCGAACCTTAATTTCGAACTCCTCCTATGTTCTTCCGATTAATTTCGTTGCGGGTCCAATGACAGTTTAACTTTCCCCCGGGACAAACTTGACCTTCATTGGTTGGGTTTTTGTGGCGGTCGAGCTGTAGATCCTGGCTACACAGGAGTTGCAGTGGTGGGAACGAAGGTGGGAATAGTCCCGTAACCGTAGCAGTTTCCATGATGCTGTGTGAACGCGCCCTTACCTATAACTTCGGCGCTTGCGTTTTGTTTAGTCTCCGCTTATTTCAGTCCGACTGGAACGTGAAGTTTGCGACAAAGAAGAGTTGCTCAGCTTACTTACACTACACGTGATATTGTCTGCTCATTTACATTCGCTAAATGTGTACTATCTATACTAATATTATAAATGCGAAAGTAACTCTGTCTGTCTGTCTCGCTTTCACGCCTAAACCACTGAACAGATTTTGATGAAATTTGGCATAGGATAGTTTTTATACCGGTTTTTGTTTTTCTGTAACAGACAAAATTCCACTTGGGCGAGCGAAGCCACGGGCGGCCGCTAGTCATTGATACAGCAGTAGCTACGCCACTGTTGGGGTTATTTGCTATTGATTGTTCGTGACGCCCAGTGGTTAAAAAGGCCATCTTTGATTACGCAGTTAATTTTACCGATAAAAGTGTAGGAGGAAGCCATTCTGTAATATTAGAACAGAGGTTCTTCTAATTAGTGTAACTTGAGGTTTCAGGGCTTAAATGTAAAGCAAGCTATTTTTAGAAAAATACAGGTCAACGTCAAATAAATAAAATCATCCAAAATAGCCCAAAAGTTCGCAATACGTCTTTGTTACAATTGGAATATAGTTGTGTTGTCAACTTTTTGGCCACTTTGGGTGTCTGACTGTATTTTGTATTTACTCCTAATTGCTACGCAACTTTCATAAAAAACAATAACTTTGAAAATGGTATAATCTTTAAACCAATAAAAAAGTCAGATCTTTTTCATTCAAAATCTATTTCTTAAAAGTCTTGAAGTCACGAATAAAATCTAATTTTAAATGTCATAAGGAAAAAGTTAGTAACCATGTAAAAATCAGTAAGTTTTGATAACGTAAAGAAAAAAATCTAGATTCTTAGATCGCCTAAATTATGACAGTTCAATTTCGATCATCATTTTGCGTAGAGAAATTGGAGTAAAGAACTTTTAAATATACCTAGATATTTTTTTTGTAACAAAAGAAAAGTAAACGGCATTCATTTCACTCACACTAATTCATCTAACATAAAATATAAGCAAATACTTACTTACGCGCCCAATCTGTTCCGGGAATAGGTATTCCATCAATTTCACTTCAATGAAAGCGTCCATTTATTATTCAAGGCTACATTAATTACCTTCAAACTTCGCCAGAAGACAGCAACCGAAAAGAACTTTGCTTTTAAATAAATTAAAACAAGTATACCCTCACTTTTGCCGGTATAGGACTTATAGGAAGTTAGTAGTTGCGATATAATTATGAAGACAGAATTTCGGAGAATCTCTTTTGAACTACGGTCTGCTACTGCAATGTTAATTATTTTGGTGATGTATTCATCACAGTACCATGTCAAAAGCATGACATGTAATAATAATTACTTTTTGCTTGTGGCTTTGTCCGTACGATGGAACTTGTTTGACAGAAAAAGTTTTCAGTTACAGAAATCTTCTTGGTAAATCTGAATCATGCAGATTTACTCTATTTTTTACCAAATGAATAGCAACAAACGTTTTCTTATGTAACCTTCACTGGAGTTGATGAGTATGAACTATGTTGAATCACTACATTTTTACAACATGACTAACACAAAAACAATATTATTAAGTTAGATTAACTTGAGTAGATGAACTTTCCTTACAACTTGCAACTTGAAACGAAAAAAAAAACACGAACAGAGTCGCGGTCTACTAATAACCAAATTTTCCCCAACACAATCTTGCACTGTCACACCAATTCTAACCCTGTAAAAGTGCCGTCTTAACTCCCGGCATTACGCCGCCGACGGCGAAGAAAAATGCCGCATAAAACCAAAGTCGGACACTGTGTACTTGTAAACATCTGGCTCGCCCGAAAGTGAGGACAGGAGCAGCGGCAATTACAGAGCGAGAGACATCTGCGCTGGCTTATATGCAATAAAGTAAGAAGACAAGGATTTAGGACTTGCAGTGGAGACGGCGCGATATATACGACCCGTGACGATGCCAGAGCTCTGAGAAATCGCCCGAAATGCTAGTGTCTAATGCTTTTTAATCTGACACCTTCAAGCGCATCCAACAAGAATAATGCTGGTTGGAAAACTAAATGAATATCAAAATGATAAATTGATAGTCTAAATACCAGAATAACCTAAAATACAAAACAATTGCAATGTAAATAAACTCTGATAGTGAATAATGGATGATATCATTGTTCGGCAGCGATTTTTTCATTGTAACAAATTCAGAATGAATATTTCAAAGCGAAATGATACGCTGAAGATAAATAAACGATATTTTTAGCAGCGACAGTTTCTGACTATTTCAGTTCGAATAAAGATCGTTACTTAGAAGATTAGAGGAGGCCATTAATCAGCTTGTCTAAATATAAAATCGTAGGCAATCTGAAGTTACAAGTCACAGCTCATCCATTAATTCGTTGTTCCATCAGGCTGCTTTAATTAATAAATAAAGGCGGGAAAAAAGCTAACGGCCAAGCGTCCTCGCGGCTTAATTAAAGTGCAGCGATTAAAATTTCTTCCGTTGGTTTATTAAAAAGTCGAAGTACTAAATGTCTGGAGTGGCGCTGTGAGTCTTGGTGCTAACGCTTTGGTACCATTAGTATCAAGATGCTTTACGGACCACTTTAGCAGTTTAGGGTTAAAACAAAGGTTCGGGACACGTGCTAACGCTGCGGCGTAAGTAGCTGCTGCCATCTTGTTTTTATTCTTTCCTGGAAAAGCGTTGAAACGGTTTATGTAACACTATTAAAAGAAAAGCTAGAGCAAGTTACCAACATGGAATTTCACTTGGTCGATTCCCAAAAGGGAGCAACTTAACGATTTTGATGGTTGTTTTCTAATTAGATAGATACTTCTATTTTTTTGCTGGGACTAATGTTTTCTTTCAAGGCTGAGTTCATCTAGCTTTGACTGTAACTTTTACAATAACCGGTGCTTTTTATATGGAGTTTGACAGATTTTTCACTTTTGTTAACGTCAAAATAAGATGGTGCAACTCAGCCTTAAGTTAGATGAGAAACATTTGTGTTAAAGTTGTGTTGTGTAAAATGAAGTACCTCCTCTTTATTATTAGGTAGGAAAATCAAAAGTAATAACATTACTTTCCCACGATATTGGTGACCTGGAAGCAGGTGTGTGCCGACCACAGCTAGCAGCCAGTAAATCATCAGATCACCAGTGTTTCTGTTTGCATAGCGAAACCATAAAAAAATGACGTATGGGCTGCATCAAGCGCGTACCTTACTGCGAAGCCTGATTTAATAGTTTCGTGTTTCGGATTGAAAGGAAGGGAGCTCTGTGATATGGCATAAACTAGATATTTCTGACACAGGTGAGTGGCCAAAGATTTATGTATAAGATTATATGATAATACTAGCTTTCCGCCCGCGGCTTCGCCCGCGTGGAATTTTGTCTGTCACAGAAAAACTTTATCGCGCGCGTCCCTGTTTCAAAAACCGGGATAAAAACTATCCTATGTTCTTTCCCGGGACTCAAACTATCTCTATGCCAAATTTCATCAAAATCGGTTGCGAGGTTTAAGCGGGAAAGCGTAACAGACAGACAGAGTTACTTTCGCATTTATAATATTAGTTGGGATTTTACTATCACCATAATTTTAGTTCACTGCTGGACGCTAGCCTTCACTAAAGTGCGCTACAATCAATAACATCAATGTGTAAAGAGGATGTCAGTAGATTTTTTTCAATTCTTTATTTGGACATCCTTATTTATTTACTGATAGAACTATAGAAATCATCATTATCCATTACCATCATCATTTCAGCCACAGACACACCAATGATTTCCAAATTGGCCGATTGGCAGCGGTATACATCCAGTGCCTTCTGTAACCTTTATGGGGTCATCTGTCCACCTTGAGGACCAGCAAATGCAGCGTGGGACTATAGAAATACCGATATTTTTTTGCGACTCTATCAGAAAGCGCCTAATTAAGACTAACCAAAACTAGATAAACAACCTTTCTCAATGTTGATAAGATCACCTTTCCACACGGTCTGTCTCTCTCCAAATATCGATGACGTCATCACCTTTGACACAACGAAATACAATCAATCAATTTTAGACTAGGCGCAGACCATCGATCGGCCGATAGTTTAGTCAGGCAGTTGATCAGTATGGAAGTGCGCACATTACGCCGATTTGATTTGGCCGATTCTTCATACAATTTAAAATCGGGCACAGCTATCGGCCAACTAAAAATCGATGGTCTGCGCCTAGTCTAAACTGGCCAATCCTATTTCTTACTAAAAGAAATGCTTTCACTTTAATCATGTAATTATTTTTAGTCTTCCTTTACAACATCATCATTATTTGAAATACCATTATTGTTATAAGAATTAAAGGTTCGTTCTAATCGCTTAACAAAACGGTAGCGCTTTTCCTCCATCAGTTACTTTCTGATCCCTTTTGTCTATGGTAAACAGTCATTAATTGGGTGAAAGTTAACACAAAGTAACAATTACTTCTCTAACAATGGAAAATTTTACGTATTATTTGATTTCAATAAAAACAGAACTGTCAAAACAAAGTTTATATCTCACATTACTTTTACGTATATAAATATTGTTATTGTGACCAAACTTAATTATTCCTTCTGTCCTTCTCTATCTGTGTCTGTCTATACTATATTGCATTAAAATTAGTTTAAGCATAGGCGCAGACCACTGATTTTTAGTCGGCGGACGGTTGGGCCCGATTCTAATTTGTATGAAGAATCAATCGGTGTAATGTGCGCACTTCCATACATGCCCATACTGATTAACTGTCCGGCTAAACTATCGGCCAATCAAAAATCGGTGGTCTGCGCCTAGGCTAAGAATTTAGGAAACTTTTTTATCGACGGAACTATTTACTTTCTTATCTTTAGTAATAATTATGTGGAAGGCAGAATATAGACTAGAAGTTAGAACTGATTTACTCGTGTGTTAGTAAATACGACAATACTAATAAAATTCATTTGAATTGAAGCTTAAATAAGAATACGTAAATTACGAGTTTATTTTTAAACACGTGGGCAGTGTTGTGGACTTCGTTTTCATAACGAGAACCGAATTAAGTCACCCTGACATACTTTTATTAACATAACATTAGCGGTATTAAAAGTAAATTATGATTGTTCGAACATCAACAGAAATATGCTTAAATGTTTTATTTATGTATGTGTTGGATAAAATATTGAAAGCATTGAAGTTTATTGGTGACTCCCATCACTTACTGTCAACTTGAAGCTTCAATAAAAGATAAGTAAAGAACTCGTCACCGTATCAAGTTAAACACAGTGGCCGCTTATTTCGTTGCAATACAGGCTATTTTGCGACAAAAATGAACAGTCTGTGCTGTTGATACGTTGGCATAGACGCGCCTATGTAAATGCAATAAACATTACAAGAAACAAATGACGCTATTGAGTACAAGACAAATCGCGCGAATTCCCGCGCACGTCAGGTATCGCCCAACAAATGTTACCAATAAAGTGGCGTGTTGGGATCACGAGGCAAACATTGCGCCTTGTTCGAATGACACATTTTTCGCGTACCACCTTATAAGCCTTTGGAGGTCGCGTCATCGGCGCACCCACGTATGTTCAGGGGCTTTATTGACGGGTAACTTTCTTCAGGAATAAACGGTTAGTTTTTTCAATAAGGTGGATTATCGTTTGCACTACAAAAGCTAAATTGTATTGAGTCTCAAGCGTTTGAGTCGTTTGTAGTCGAAAGTACTCGTAGTTAGAAAATAAAATAAGTAGAGTAACAATATTCGTAATGTCTTGTAACTTTCTGACCACTGCATAATTATGTGGTTCTGGAGTCATATTAATTAGACAGGAAGAATTATACAATGGACATCACACAAAGACAAAAAATAGGTAATAACAATACGAAAGAAACCAAGAGTGAACTGAGCAGTGCCACCTTTTCGCAATAGGGATGCCCATTGCCTACTGCGGCGGGACCCTACTAAGCTACATAACCGTGATCCACAGTGAAGAAGGCTACGACCCTGGTTTTCAGTACATCCTGTAGGCCTATGATGCGCGCCATGATAAACTTTTATCGCGCCATCCAATTTATCGATTTAACGCGATAAGCCCATAAGTTTCTCGTCAAATATCATCGATAAGATTTTATCACGGCTGGTTGAGTTAACTGCGCACCTGGTTGGAATGCGACCCTCCCTTGCACTTACCCGCGCGGCTCCCCGCGTTCACCCCGTCCGTACCAGAGCGTCGATGTGACGTCACGGCAGTCAGGCACGCAGTTAAATTGACTGGTTTGTATAATAACTAAAAACAAATGAAAGATGAAAACTGTACATAATTTAATATGTCCATTTTCCATATCACACACATCCATAAGATAATGTATTCATTTGTTCTCAGAAACCGCATATCAGCGGCACTTCATCCCCAGAGCTACACGCGATCGATTTGTCACCGCTGGGCTTTGTTCACCCAAAAGAGACTGTAAATAATGACAATGGATTACACTGTTTTCCCTTTTTATTAGGAAGGAGCAGATTAGGGCGGCAAAAACGGTATCCTGTTGTTTTTGTAACATCACAATGGTTGGATTCCCATTAACATTTTCTGTTGAGTGAATCGGGATTCGTTTGGCCCTTTTTGCGGCGATCCCGTTTTCAATACGGTAAGTTTTTTTTTCAATTGTGATACGTTTGCAAAAAATATTGGCTGCTTTAGAAATGTAAATTAAGTTCGAAGAAATTTAAGTAAAGGGGTGATAGAGGCGATAGTAGCCCAAAAGTCATCTCGAAGACCCGCCCCACCAATTTTTGGTCGAGGGAAGCGCGGGGTGCGGGGAGTTTGATCCGAGCAATCCGAGCGTCATTATTGTAGTGTGCGTGCACCATTCATGGATAATTTAGCGTATACCGATAACACTCAAACATTAGCGGAGGAATGGTGGGGCGCGTCTTCGTGGATGAAACGATCTATGTCTGCAATTCGAGAGCAGCATTTCTTTAGCTTAGCTTTAGAGGTTATGGGAACAGAATTTGACTCTATTTTAGGAAAAGTATTTTTACACTCTTTATTAAAAAATATTATGACCTTGATTGTCTATGCATTGTGTTTTACATAATAATACATTAAAATTCTTATAACGTAGTTGGTTCTTAATTCTTATAATGTGTAGTTACTTTTAAAACACTTTGGTAAAAAATACAACACAACAAGAAAAGGAAAATTGTATTCATCGTAACTAATAATTACAACAGGGTATTTTTCCACGAAAGCTGGATATGTTAGAAAAAAAACTAAATTTTTCGTGAATCAGCCGCAAGGTCATGTCCGACATGTATGTGTGTTTAGACTAAAATTCTAGATACTAGGTACTATGCCTCTTTACCCAGCTGCTAGCTATTAAATACCTACAAATAACACCCTTTACACCCCTACTATTCAGCTAAACTCCTTAAATATTTACGCGCTGTAAATTTATGATTTAAACAGGTATTCAAAATGTTTGTAACTGCCTTTGACAACATTGACTCGGCACTTAATAGCTAATAGAGATCTTAGATCCGATTATTTACAGCTTACAGAACCAATTAAGATATTAATTTGGGTGAATTATTAATAATTCGTCGTACCCATTTATTAGTGACTTCAGTAAAACAACTAAAGTAAATAATGCAGAAGGCTTGAGGGTTTCGAGCGATTTTGAGCTTACCTACTTACTTATTATTTTATTTCACGTTAATCATTAAATTCAATAGAAATGATGATGATGAAAGATCTGGCAAAGGGATATGAATTTATTTATTTTCATACAAATTAATACTCCTTGTGCAGTTATTTTAGTTCAGTAACACTCCACGTAGTCATCTGAAGCAGAAATTGGCAGTTCCGAAAAAAGGGTTTTGTAAACAAATCCTACATCGTCCCTGCGATAAATTTTAACATTAAAATAGACCCATACATTTGAATAATTTCCTTTACAATTCCTTCTTCCTATTTTTTATGTAAAAACAACAACCGCTTAAGGGTTTTCATTAAAATAATTCATTTCATTAGGCCAGTGAAACACGCTAGCGCGTTTTTTTGAAATTTAATTACGTTACAAACTCCTCTCTGCGGTCTAAAACAAACAAAGCAAAACAATTGAATTACACAAAAATTAAAAGCTCATATTTATTTTCGTCGGAATCTGAACTGAGATTATGCAAATGGACGTTATCGTGTCTGCCGGCGAATAAAACAAAAATATGCCCACATTTTAGATTTCACTTGTTTTCGAGTGGACAAAGTTGAATAGTGTTTTGTTTTTAAGCCTATTTCATTCATTTGTTTTTGTTGTGTTTTTTTTTTCATTTATCAAACGTTATTTTAAGCCGGTATGTTATTTGTATTAGTTATGACTATTCGGAGCCGGAATACCGAAATAAACCGGAGAGTTTATTCTCGATTTAAACTATGATATTGATAAATATCAAACAATCAAAAGTTAACAGGATAAAATTAAATGTTTGTTTCAAATTTAATTTGTATTGTAAAATATTCGAGGAATATTAAAAAAAATATGTCTTTAATTTGGACAAAACAGTTTATTTTCCGCGTATACGTTAAGGCTAAAACAACGATATTATTTTAGTACAAAACTGTTTTTTTTTTAATATTTGAAATCTAAAATTTTCAATTATGTACCCCGAGGCAATGTTTTCAATCTCCTTTAACAATGAACTAGTTTTCAATTTATTTTAAAATATATTTATCCTCACCCAAATCAGATTAAAGTTATGAGTGAAAACAAAGTACGTAGGTACGTACTTAGGTACTTTACGTAACCTTTAAACCGTTTTAGTACTAGATTTTAATATAACGCTAACAATAGCTCGAGTTTAACCCTATCCCGCCAGAATAAACGGACCCCACATATCTATTCTTTGCTTACGAATTTATCGACTTACCACCAGGGACAAGGGACTATCAATTTATAATGTGAACATCCCGCGACATATTAAAGGAAATATTTTGACATGATAATACAGGGACGGGTGCCTTTGTAATTTTCTATGCGATCCTAAGAAAACATTTCTGCCTCTCCGTAGTCAAGCGTATTATGTTGTAGGATGCATATTGGAAATTGCCCTTCGGACGTTGAGGACGGTTCCACTCGAAGGAGAGATGTGTAAGTTAATCGCTGAATTATATTGTAATACTGAGCAGCGTTTGCGTTAGGAAAAATTATGTATTTTCAGTTCATAGGAATAAATCTTTGTACATTATATTAAAAATATATCTTCTACAATGGTAATAGAGCTCATCAGCTACTTTTATCAATAGGACATACGTCACGTTACGTCAATGTCACTATGGCAGCAGCTTATTGGCTATAACGATACCGTTATTTTTTACAGTTTGAGATTTTCACATTAACAGTATGTCAGGCCTGTTCAAGTGTTCATCTCCGCGAGTTTACATCGAAAACAAAACACGCACGATGGCCCACCTACAGGATACTATTCGACAAGGCCTCACATACGAGCGAACATTGACTCACGCACGCGTATTCTTGTGTATGATGGAAGAAAATAAAGAAAATGGTCTAATAAATACTGTGCAGTATTTAACTGCCTAAATAAGAATAAAAACACAGAATGTACTTTTTTAAGTTGCCTTAAGACACTGAGAGGTAAATAAGTAGTTAATATTATTCATGATAATTCATGCTAAATCATGTATTTCCTCCGCCATTTTCCGCAGTTTGACACCTCACGTCACATCATTTTACCGAAGTCAGCCCTATAGCTTCGGCGCAGTGCCGATCACTGACGTTTGTCAACAAAATGGTGCTTGACTCTTGAGACAGGCTAAATTACACCATATTGTTAATGACATTGAGCATACATTTTTTTAAATACCTTCGCGAAGTAAAACTTCTGTACGTAGTACTTATTATTATTCTGTGAGTATGTGAAGAAACCGGTAACCGATCTGTGTCATCGTCCAATCACAGCACGTAAGATACGTCACTCAAATTTCTGTGGAAGTCGTAAAAAAGCAGTGAACCAGATTACTGGCTTTGCCACAGATTTACAGCGATTATCTGCAGCTCTTGTAGAGCTAAGCAGTGATAGAGCGGTCGTAGTGCACGCGAGAGCGGTGATGGATTTAATGATAGTATATTGATGTATACGCATTGGGGTAATGTTAGAGTAATCAAATGTTAGAGATCTGTAATATTAGAGATATGATTGATGCTAATTAAATAGATAAATAAATATTGTGTTCTGTAATAGACGGTTTAAAATAATTTGAATAATCCTGTGGCTTTGTTTATATGTTTAGTGAGCAGAATCCATTTACAGTACGTAGGTACAGTCGCGGAATGAAAAGGTTCGTCACCTTAGTATCGGTTTTCGCTTGCACTAGGTACTGTAAGAGTCAAACCTGCCAACATAACAGTGCAAGAAACAATGCTGCTAACATTTAAATAAATGTGACGTTTGCTAACGAAGAAGGATTTGCTTATTTTTCTATCCCATCAGTGCAATGTTACAAAATGTATTTTTTTTTATTTAATAGAAATAATAATGGCAGGTTGAACCAACAAGAAGGTTTTAGTTTATCAATCATAATAATCTTCTTGACAAGATAAATGTCAAACAACTTTAATCTGAATAATTTTGAACTTTACCGACTAACAGTTAAAGATTATTTTCTCTAACTCGAGATTATTCTGTAACATAGTTTCAAAAGGTATTAAGTGATCGCGATTCGTTGAAGGAATCAATTTGAAAACTGACGAACCTTTTCATTCCGCGACTGTACATAAAGAAGTTCAAAGTACAAAATTAATAGCGAAAGTACTAAAATAAAAAGCTCGTTCTATCGCATATTCTATTGTTTTTAATCTTTCAGATTGCATGTCTTACAATTATTAGAGAAGCGATTGTAGTCTCCGTCCAAATAATAGTTAATAATAGTTCATTTAACATTTAGATAAGTAGGTATGATACCTATCTAAATTTTAAATGAATATGCAAAGAGCTGATACCGCTAAGGGTAATTTTGACCTAATAGCACTGTTTAAAAACTAAGATTACAAATCGCTCAGTCACACGCTTCCTCACTGTACATGAACGAACAAAACGTATATCGGATTTGTGGCGCCTTTCGCTGTCTGCAGTGTGTAATGTAATCAATAACCTATTTTTAGGGTTCCGTAACCAGAGGGTAAAACGGGACCCTATTACTAAGGCTGGATTGCACCATCTTACTTTAAATTTAAAACGTCATCTGTCAAACTCCGTATAAAAAACATCTGCTAAAGTTATTGTTACGGTTAAAGTTAGGTGGTGCAACTCGGCCTAAGACTTCACTGTCTGCCTGTCTGTCACCAGGCTGTATCTCATGAACCGTGGTAGCGTAGCGTGGTAGTAGGTGGTAGGATGATGTATTTCTGTTGCCGCTACAACAACAAATACTAAAAACAAGTTTTTATAGTAAGGGAGCTCTCATACAGCAAACATTTGTCACACGGAACCCTTCGTGCACGAGTCCGACTCGCACTTGGCCGGTATTTTAAGTTGCGTCAAATTACAACGTTGATTGAACGTCGGCTTCGCTGTAATTTTTATTTTGTATTTATGATTATTTCCATTTTACTTACCTAATGGTCCCAATACGTAATAAGATAATGATGATTGATGCCATCATTAGCATTGTCTTATTTTAATATTTTCTTTTAATTTTATTTTAAGCCATTTTCAGTTTTTCCAGTATAAAATTATTCTTCATGAATTTTTCATTATGTCAAGTTTATAATTCGCTGTGTATATTTACCTTTTAGCTTTTTATTCATTTGCTTTTTTTAAAAGTTTTATTAAAAGTTTGGGTTTCTGAGACGATATTTATAGAAATTCACGAAACGTTTTTTTAATATTTTTAGATTTTAAATGAAACATTTTACTTAACCCTTTACACCCGACGCTATACGATCATGAGTTTGACTTTGAAAAATTCTAGACCACACCCGAAACCATTATAGAAGTTGTAAACGTGCGTTAAAAATATTCTACCCGGCCGTTTAATCGTATATCGTCCTTGTCGAGTCGCCTTAGTACACAAATGTGTTTAGCAGTAGTTCGCCAGCGAGATTAGTCCGTTTTTGTGTTGTTTGTCTTTGCCTAATCCCGCCCGCCCGCGCTAATCTACACGTGTTTGTCTAACATTATACTGTGAGATAAACCTACTATTTCTATTTATTTGCTACTTATCTCTACTGCAACATTTAGTAGGCACTTTCGTGCCGCGCCTGAAACGGCGTAGAATTGTTCCTGAATACACCTTAATGTCGGCTTTGAGTGACTGGAAGGTCTATTATACTTACACACTTTTCTGTTTCATTCTATGATACTCTGTTCTACTACTATTAGGTGTATTAAGAGAAGATTATAAGTGTATGGGTAGTTCAAGATAAAGTTACCTTAAGGATATTGAGGATTTAAAATTATCACATAAATAATAACTTTTGGTTTCATAGATCTCAGATAATGGACAGACATAGCGATTTGATTTTATTTGACAGTTACATGTCAGTTAAATATCTGTATCAGTAATTTTTGAAACAAGACCCTTTTAAAAGGTGGATATACCTATTACCAAAAGCATCGTAATGTAAAATATGCACCCTGTATTTCGTATTAAAAATAAATGAAACAACAAAAAAGTTTGACGCATGAGTGTTGGGCAATAAAAAAAACAAAACTAAGGTTTTATTTCTTTGAAAAACGATCAATGATCATATTATACCTACCTACTCGTTGTACTGACTAAAAAAGTTTTTGTCACCTGCTTTTAATGTATATTATACTCGTATGTATTCATCACAAATGTATTCATGTAGCTTTTCAGACGAAAATACGAGCGTCTATTAATTACGAACCGGAAGACAGACGTTTGGTAATTAAAGATTCATTAATGACAAGTAATGACACAGTGTCATTTAGTTTAAGTTGATAAAATCAGTTAAATTGTCTAAAAAATTATCTAAAAAATTGTTAAATTTTATTTGGTCACAGTTATTATTTTAAATACAAATCGAGATTTAATGTTTTAATTTTTTACGCCACTTCTGATGATGATATTACAACGAACATATAACGATATTTGTGGGCAAAGTTCAGTGTGCTTACCATGAGTTTACGTTAGGTGTCCTCGCTAGCGAGTACGTTAAAAATGACGTTAAATGTATGACAGATTATACAGCGCCTCTAGCGGCTACTTCCAAGAACTAAAATCTTCATAGATTTTATTGACGTTACTCGCTATATCGAGCACGTCTAACGTAAACTCATGGTAAGCACACAGTTTTGACAACTTTGGTTTCGCTATCGTTTCGTATGTCGACGTGATTATGAAATTGGATCTGTCACTTTCACCAAATCGGACGCATAATGAATTTCTGCCACTATACCAATGACTTATTTGTGTTCCTAAAATAAATTACAGCTTTCAAAGTGGATTAAATGAATTTACCACACGGAAACGTTAAGTCAGTTGGTGTACAGTTGGGACCATAATTCAATCGAACTTCACATAGGGTTGCAAATTGAATTTTGCCGTATCGCACCACCTACGCTCCACAGAGCACCTAAAATAACATACGCTTCCTTTCCGCCCAGTTTCGTTGGCTAAGTCGGAGGCGAAAATTTTAAAATCACACGATATTATTTGGCGAAGTTTACTTTGGTGTTTAGCATTCTGTTGAGGCTGTTATCTTGCTTAAAATGTGGTTTATTCAAGTAAAAAGGGTTTGAGCATTTATGATGCTTAGAGCGAATAATAGGCTAGTTGCCTAAAAAAATTTTTTTAGTCCGTAATGTTTAATATCAAAAAATATTGGACACGTATATTTTTATTTGTCAATCTAACAAATAATTACATAGTTATGGTGCGTTGAAGTTGCGCACGACGTCACAACGTGCGGCATTTTTAAGCAAGCGTTGACGTCACGGGCCTCTTCTTATGAACTTTGGGGCGCTTTATCTCTTTAAATTTTCATTAGTTTGAAAAAGTGAAAAATACGTGTACAGTATTTTTTGATAAGTTAACTGACGGACTAATTAAAACTCTTGCTTTTTGACCCAGGCAACATCCCCATTATATTCATAAGTTTTAAGATGAAAAAATACATGTTCGATAATACGAAATCGCAAAAATTAAAACAAATCTACATCACACAATGACAGGATGGCATATGGGAATTATGAATATTTTACCCATACAGATGTTTATCGGAGTATTTCACACCATTTGGGCGTAGAATCTAGTGTAAGTACTTACCTACTTGCTGTTGACAAATAGTCATTATATTGAAATATGTAACAGGCAAGAGTATAGTCATTAACAGATTTCCCCAAATACATGAAGGTATCTGCTGTTGGAAAATAACGTATGATAAAACTAACGAACTGCTAAAGCAACCAATGTGATATCGTATTCACACCTCAGATTTTTTCCAGTGATAATTTTACTTCACTTTATTTCGAAGGCAACTTTCGTTTGAGTGTTCCTGCTCCACAATAAAGTTTATGCACAATTTCATATTTCTATTTCGCAATGCTACGTGAGTCTACGGAGTTCGTTGAAAAATATCAGCGCAATTTTCTTGTAACTGAATTCATTCGTGGATCACTGATTCAATTTATACATGCAAGAATAGTGTATAACTTTCCAAGGAATAGAGTGTAATTTAGTTTTTGTTTCGAATTGGGTGTTCGGGTTGGGAAAAGTATGAGTTTTAATTTAAATACGGTAAGGGAAAAATAGATTAAAGAACCGTTTACCCAACAATTACAAGTGGAAACCTTATTTGAGAAGCTTGTAGGTACTTGTATGGGGTGGAGGGTTGGTAACCTGAGACACAGGAATCTTCCTAGTTCAGGTATCAACCCACCAACATTCTTACTTTGTTTTTCCTGATTGTTTGTTATCATAATATTATCTGTTATGTTGGTGAGAAATAAACATTACTTTACTTTACTTTACTTAATTTATGTTTTTTTGAGGACTTCTACTGATAAACTTTTCCCAAAGATAACTTAAAATATTGGTCCTACATTTCCCGCGGTCAGCTGCTTCCTGCAACCTTCACTAGATCGTCAGTCCACCGAACGGGTGACCCGCCTACACTAGGTCTTCCTGTACTATTTGTGTTTAGTAAAGTTTTCGTAAAAGCAAATTATCTTTGTATTTACGAAATCTTCCCTCTATCAAATCTGGCAGCACCTGGACTGGAGTCTAAACAAACCTAAGACACAGAATATGTAATAGTACAGGTACAGAAGGATTACTCCGCAAGACGATTTAAATAAATGCGAGTCTTGCTACGACGCGATACAGTGGAATTCAGCTCGCACAGCACTACGTACCTACAATTTTATTCACCTACAAGTTTTGTCTCTTTCTATCGCGTGCCTCTGAACTCTTCTTACGCTGTTAGGGTTGCTGTCTAGTGAAAAAATAATTAATCTACTTATTTGTAATGAGGTACGTATGTAGGTAAGTATGCATTCATTATGGAAAACCTTGGGAGGCCTTTGTCCAGCAGTGGACGTCATTTGGCTGAAACGAACGAACGCATTCTGAGCAGTAGTCATAGTAGGTTAGGTTCCTATACTATCCTAAGAATTATTGATTACCTACATGGCCAACATACCTTTCAGCATCTTTGGGAAGCGAAAAAAAAAGATAAATCCGGTAGATTACTTTTCGAATTTAAACACCCGAACGCCGCACAATATTTATTTCTCTTTATGTCCATTTTTAAATAATACTTCGATCATAGAATTATAATCATACTACAACGCACGCCAGCGTCCTGACGAGCGCGCGCGTGACACTCGACTGATATAATACCCGCCGGCGGGGCGCTTCGCTGTAGGTAATTATCGGATGTACCGCGCGGAGTGAGCCAGGCCTGCCTAAGATAACATTCAAATATAATTATTATGCTGTAATCAATCAACCCCTTTAGGATACCTAGAGTACGTAATAGCTTAATAGGAATGGGCCACAGTAGTGTAAGATTTGGAAGGAGCGCTTAAAATTGACAAACCTAATTGACGTATTATTATTTAAAATACCTATATTCGTATTACATTCTGACACGTCCTGAAATAGCAGTATTGCATTGTGAGATCTTTATAATTACTAGCGACACGCCCCGGCTTCGCACGGTTGCAATTGCAACCGTGCAAGCCGGTAAGTTTCTCTTCTATAATATGCATGTTTTTTACATATAAATATTCCTCACTTATTTACTTCAATCACTCTTTCAAAAATCCGTTGCGTAGTTTTAAAGATCTAAGCACACATAGGGACAGACAGACAGGAAAGCAATTTTGTTTTATAATATTATAGTGATTGTAGAGTATTTGAAAGAGGTGGATAGATTTAAGATGCACATCTCATTTTACATAGCTGTACACATCAGCTGCTATCTCGAAAATTGACATAAAATTTTGGAATTCACACATTATCGTATTTTTTATACATATACTTTTTTTTTAAATTTTCCATTTTGGGTGGTTATCAATTCAGTTGGGCCTACTTTTCCTGTGTTTTTGTTGTGACTAAACTGTTTCAGTTTAATACCAAAAGCTTATGAATAAGTTATAGTCATTGACGAGAAATGAAACATCTGTTTTGTAAATAACCGAGCTGTACGGATCTATGTTTCAGTATAGTTTCTGATTTAATTGGTGTTTCATTAGGAAACACTAATTTAACTGCGGTTACTGTATGTTTTTCCTTGATTTTTTACGGATTTACAGAATGTATTATTTTGAATGATAAATAATATAAAGGCCTAAGTAAACTCTAGCAAATCAAATAAATGGATTAATGTTAACGTCTCAATTTTTAGGTATACAATATTTTGACATAGTACTTTATTAATTAAAAACATTTTTCTCACCTCAAACACACATTATTTTTACTATTTACTAGTCCAAAGATATTTATATCCTAACCCACGATAATTAAAGCCACGATCGGCTAGAACGGCGAAGGGGTCGGACTGGCCGACTCGAGATCCGAGGAACGTGGGTTCAAATCCCACTGCCGCTCGACTATTGTGGTGAGCCCACTCATAACACAAGCATATTTTTAGCTTACCACGAAGGGCTAATGGGTACTGGCTATCAAGCGCTTACATCCGATTGTATGATCCTACTATCCTAATAATTATAAATGCGAAAGTTTGGATGTCTGGATGTCTGGATGTCTGGATGTCTGGATGTCTGGATGTCTGGATGTCTGGATGTCTGGATGTCTGGATGTCTGGATGTCTGGATGTCTGGATGTCTGGATGTCTGGATGTCTGGATGTCTGGATGTTTGTTACTCTTTCACGCAAAAACACTGAACGGATTTTGTTGAAACATTACAGTATTATTGTTGGTAACCCAGATTAACATTATAGCCTATGATTTATGCCGATTTGTGACACTAAATTTCACGCGGTTGAAGCCGCGGGCAAAAGCTAGTTTTTAATAAAGCCAGCAAAACTATTGATGTTGTTCAAGCGCAAAACTCGACCCTTACCATGTCAACCGTAAGTCCACCTTATTTCCACTATTTTGTTTAACGTTCTTTGATAATGGTACAAAGCTGACGAAGTATATTTATTAGCTATCCTTTTAAGGTCCGATTCCCTATCGCCGGATGGTTCATTACGTTCCCTTTTATCTATCCACTTACAAACAACTAGATTTCCCATAGGTTTCGAAATAAAAATATACGGCGACACCGATACTCAGGGGTATTGATGCGAAATATCAAATACTACGTGGAACTCGGAAGCGTCCAAGTATATTATAGATTTATTTGAATGGGACTTTAAAATGATAGTGAATTTTGAACCAAATCTACATTTACACCTAACCAAACTTCAGTCTTAAAAAAACACTGAACAAATCCAACATTGACTTTTTTCTTTATCACTGATACCACAGCATTGTTTTACCCAATATTATACCCTAAATGAAAAATAGTTCATATTTATATTTAAACGTGAATAAGCAATGTCATTTTGATTTTTCTAAAATATATTTTGCCGTAACTTTTTCCCCAATTCACTCTGTCACTTTTACGATGAAATCTTTTTTAGACATTGACATAACATTGACTTGTCTGTCCTAACCTGTGGTAGCAGCCCCTCTGAAAAAAACCAATTAAAAAAAGCTAAAGTCAAGAAAGCGACAGCTGGTGAGCTGAAGACTTTTTCCTCATTGTTTCTCTTTTGTCTGAGACGTTGTGGTTTTGTAATGTCAACATCATAATGATCTATACATTTTAAAGCACTTAAGAGTAGGCGCACACCGTTGATTTTTAGTTGGCCGATAGTTGTGCCCGATTTCAAATTGTATGAAGAATCGGCCAAATCTAATCGGCGTAGTGTGCGCACTCCCATACATGCCCATACTGATCAACAGCCCGACTAAACTATCGGCCGACGAAAAATCAACGGTGTGCGCCTACTCTAAAAAGAAGCACTTAAAATATCCGTGACGTTTGTAAAAAATAAACTTAGACTAGCTTTTGTTTTCATGTTTACCAGCGTGATTCGTCTGTCAAAGAAATACTTTATTACGCATTAAATAATAATATATTAAACCCGCAACATGTAAGAAAGACAAAGCACTCGATTTGAATACATAGCAGGTACGCATTTATGTGTAACGTTCTGTAAACGTAGTCGTCTTTCAGTATACCGGCCTTGATTATCGCTGTTAATATACTAACATTACCTGGAAACATAAATTGAAGGCATACGAGAAACACGATTTAATATTTCCCTTGTCTCAAGTACCGAATACCTATAACCAATTCAAGTAGATTTACACAAGGTTTCATAAGCATCAAATCGCATTTTAGAGGTTAATATTACTCTCATGTGCACTCAGCGCTAACGTAATAAAATAGGCGAGTTCAATATAGGCTTATCGAGAACTCGAGACATCGAATAATCGAGACATCGAGTATCGGATGATCGACAAGTCGACATAACGCTTTGTTTTTAACGGTGCCAAAACAATATCGAGTTGTAGTATTCGTGTAAACAAAAAACACGTTTGACATTCTTCGCAGTACCTACTTATTTGTTGTTTCCTTTCGCTTATAAACTAGCGCTTAGTATTATTACGATGTTATAGTGTTGACATGAAGGTGTTATTACATTGTAATAAGGTCAAAAGGATCAAATCCCTTTAGATTTAGGTAAATTAGGCGTCATGATTGATAAAAGATGGGCCTACCCAACGTATGGGCGGTGAGATAGGTCAAGGCGTCTATCGGCGTTGGTTTTGGAAACTATATTAGGTATTTATCACACAATTTATGTAAAAAATCCAAAAAATAACTTTCTATAGCTCTTTGTTATCAGTAATTACGAGTACCTATGCAAGATTCCTGCACTTTTTGTTCTTCTGTAGCGTAGAAATCGACCGCCGACACTGTACCGATAATTATCTAGTGACGTAGGCACATAACGTAATGTGATGTATGCTACTGCGCCGCTTTTGAGTACATCCTCATTTAAGTTCTTTAATTGAAGGGCTACCAGTTGGAATCTACCAGTGCTTCTTTCATCTTTCTTGTTTCATATTTAAAAAGAAATGTAGCCAATTAAAAATTGGCACTCACAATTCTCGAAGAATCTTGTTAGTTCGTTGACGCCAAAATTAATCCTCCACTGGGACATCTTTTAAATCGCTAAAAGCTTTAACATCCATCCCCTTTTATCAGAACGATTGTACAAAACCACTCAACCCTTTTAAACCCCAATCCGAAGTGCGTCCGGTCGTTAGCAGACATTAATGGAATCCACCCGTTTACTCTCCCGTGAAAATAACAAGGAGTAAGGATTTTGGCGACTCAATCTGTTGTTCGCAACAAAATCTGTATTGGTGACGCGCTGACCTTGGTTATGGGTGCCCTCTCACCTTTCTATCGACACAACAACTGGGATCACAAGCTTATGAGCCGTTTCACATGACTCAATTGGATCGCGCTTTGCGAAGAACGGATTGTTCTTTTCGAAAAACTTGATTGATTCAAATTAACTGGGGGCAAATACACAAAATTCAACAAAGAAATCTACATTCGTTCAGTATTCCTTATTAAAGCATATAAGAAAGATAGATTTCCTCATAATCAGATGCGACGCCTTTTATTCACTAAACCAAGACGGTCAAATCCAGGCGTTGACTTTGGTTAACGCTTAGGAGTTTCTTGAGTACAGATACAACGAAATCAGTATTATTGACGTGCTGACCTTGATTATGGATGCCCTCTTACCCTTTTATCGACACATAACAACTTAGACCATAAGCATATCAGAGCTTATGAACCGTTTGACATTACTCAATTGCACCAAAGGTTTATTGCACGCGCTTTTCGATGAACGGAATATTCTTTTCGGAAAATCAGTTTGATCCATACTAGTGATTTGGAAGCTCTTGGCCTGCATCATACCTAATGGAAATTGATGATCAGGCCGAAGGTGGTAGCGAGCTTCACCCGGAATCCTCAACCACAGAGGAACTGGTAATCTTATCTCCAACTGCCGGAACAGAATTAGAAAAGATGGTGGTAGCTAGCCAGGCTGACTTGGAACAAGCCCTGCCTCCAAAACAATCTTTAAGAAATATCTTACCAATAGACCACAGAGGCGGTTTGACCCAAGTTCTAAATAACCTGTGGGCGATTACGCATAATACAGAGTCCCTCCTAGAAATTGAATCAATAATAATATAAACTTAGTTAATAGATTGTAACTTAACATAAACTTTTGGACTATGGAAGCAGACTCAGCCCGCCTAACAAAGTAATATTCGTAAACGTTTAACAGCTGTCAAAAATGCTACTTTGTCTAGAAGGGCAGGTAGCATAGGTTACCAACAGGTACTTATACAGCATCAAGATTCTAGTTCGTGTGTATGTTATAAATGTTGCTATTAAGCTCATTGCTTGGTAAAGTCATAGCGATTAAGTGATAGTTAATATTATAAAAGCACATATAACCAAGTTAATAAATAAACGAAATACAATCACTAACCTCTTTTAACCGCACAGGCAGTATTTGAATTCGCAGTTCGTATTGTGATCCGTTTCTCAAACCATCAAGCAGTACGCTACGTCTCTTTTTGTTTGTTTTTTCTTCGCTACCTAAAGTTATCACGCAATTATATTATTATCTATCACGAATGTTACTTTATACCGAACCGTCAAAGAATTTAGATATTTAGAATCAGATTTTTTTCGAACAACAAAAGAACAATTACCTACCGGTAGTTTTAAACTACCTATTTACAAATACCGGCACAATAAGACAGGTCAGTGAGATCTTAAATCACTGTCTTGGAACAGTCGACTAAGCTGCAGTGGTCGGGCGAACATAAAGATTTTCTAAACACAACTTGTACGGTCGAAAACAGTGCTATTTTATTGCCATCCGTATTCCTGAAACGAAAAGAATCAAACTGTTTTCACATATTGCAAATTGTATTATGGCAAAGGAAAACATGATAGAGAACGCTCGTTCAGCGATTTTTTAATAAAAATCTCTGCTACAGAGTTGATACTCTAAAGAGTACTTCAAATTGGAATACCTATGTAGTTTAAAAATTAAATCAAAGGGCAAAAAAATACCAAAAGTTAAACTTTATTCAAAAGCTCAAAAAAGTTCGTATCCGCGAAAAATATGGAATTCCACAAGTTTGTAACAGAAAAATGATATTCCCGGGAGCTTTCAAATGTTGAGGGCCGACCGTTTGCCCATGAGAGACATGTATCAAACAAAACTAAAAACTAACTTATGAATATTCCTGTGGCGTTAGTACATAAGCTAGGCAGTGTCAATCGTGTCCGCGCATGCGCCGTGCGGGCGCGAGCGCGGGCTTGTGTGTGGATTTTAGTAATTGGCCGACCGCCGACCGGTTTGAACCGCTCTCAGCCGCTCGCAACCGGTTTTTCCCGCTCGTGCCGATCGCGACACCTGTCATCGCGAACATTAAGCCTGTGCGTGTCAAACATAACGTTTAATGGAACCTTAATTTAAGTGAGTGTTAGCACTAAGGAACCCAGGTTTGGAGTTTGTTTCCATGTAAATAATAAATATTTAATACTGACAGTTTAGTAATAACTTTGCAATAAGTAATGTGTGTTGTTTATGTGTCGTCGTGTTTATGTGGATTGCTAGTTATAGGTGAGTACTTTTTGAATAATTTAACACTACTTTGTGATTAGTTTGAAATGTTTGTTAGGTGTTTGATAAAAATAAGAAAATTGAAAAAAAAAAACAAAAATAAATTAAATTTGTTCAATATCAATTAAAAGTTCCAAAAAGGTTTAAAAACGTATTTTTTAAGTAGCAGAATATTTTAATAATAATTTTATGTCAAAAAAGTTATTATTTTGACCGTTTTTTTTTCTTGAAAATAATTATGTAATATAAGTTATTGTGTTGTGTGTATTTATGAGACTAAAAAAATATTTAGGCACCTAATTTATGAATTAACATCAACTCTGAATGTAACTTATAAATAAGCACCATTAGCTTTAGTAACCAACAGTTTAAAATATTATGTTTTTATTTGTAATTAAATATAACTTAGATTGCCAAACAGGAAAAATAATGTACAAGTAGATGCTTATTATTATTGGAGACAACGTAAAACTTTATTGAAGTTCAGGAAATATAAAAAGATGGAATGGTACAATTATTATGGGAATTTCCTGTAGTTTAGCTTTCTTTTATTTATAAGTAGGTACCTACTTAGCTTTTACCCGCACCTTCACTCGAGGAGTTTGGTCTGTCGTAGCATCAAAAAATATTATATTCTCAAATATAAAAACATGTTACCGAATAATTATGAACTTTAAGGTCCATAACTTGAAAAAATAATTAGATTCCCAAACTAATTTTTCAAACTAACTTGCTGTGCTGCCTTTTTAGTTTATTTTTTAATTAACCTTTTTTTTCTTCTTGAATCTTTAATTAAATTACCCAGAAAATCATGATAAATAGTAGACTTTCGCATTGACAAAATGAGAATTATGTCACGCCTGTTTAAACATATTTTTCTATCCTTTTATACAATGGTGTTTGTTTATTCAGAATTTTACAATTCCAGCAAAACGATTTGTATTTGTATAACAAAATCTCCTGTATACCATTAATGTTTACATTGAATTGGGATGAAGGATCAGGTATCCCCCATTTATTGTGGAATAACGAGCCGCACCGGTTTTGCACGGGTTTTTAATTAAAGAAACAAACTTTCCACCATATTTACCATATAAATAACCAAATATCGTATACCTACATTCTGAATTAACTATCATTGTATTCTGTCTAAATCTGAGTTGCACTACCTAACTGTGACCTAACTTCGACGGTAACTGTAACGATAACCGATGTTTTTTGTATGGATTTTGACATATTTTTGACGTTTGTCAAAGTCAAAGTAAGATGGTGCAACTCAGCTTTAATATTCTGTTGTTAGAAAAGTAACTTTTTTTCAACTTAAATTGAAGGACAGACATTTTATTGGAATGGCATTAGGAACACCCAACCTAATTCAAAAACTTTTTTTTTTGCAGATGTTTTTTTCTAATAAATACACAAGATCTATCATACACCTATACATTTGCGATTAAGTAGGTAACATTAACGAGATACCTACCGCAAAATTGATAAGTCACCTTCAACTGAGAACAGAGATACCCCTTAACCTGTCGTACTATAAACAACTTTTATCTTTTCCAAAAAGATCAACAAACAAAATGAAGTCTAATAATAAACACTGCGCATTAACTAAAAAGTAAATTCACCGGATTGCAGTTCCAAATGGAACCAATTTAAAACCGCGGGAATAATGTCGCCACCGGACAATAAATTCGGGTGAATCATGCGAATTGTGCATTCGGCCAATTCTAACTCGGGTGAAATTCGTGTGACGAGTTATTCGATTTGGATACTTTTTTATCCACAATGAGGAAGTTGTGGGCCTGCTGAACTGATGGAAAATGATGATCAGGCCGAAGGTGGAAGCGAGCTTCACCTGGAATCCTCAACAACAGAGGAACTCTATATCTTTCCTCTAAGAGATGGAACACGACAATGCTGTTAAAATTAATATGGAGAGAGAGAAACATAAAACAACCAACCAAACTGAAAAATCTATCCTCACTGGCAATAGAACCTGGGACCTCTAGGTATGAGCAGGTGGTCTTACTAACACACTAACCTCATCCCGAATTCTCTACTGGATTAGCAACGATTTTTGTGCTCGTTATTTGTTACTAACTTTGCCTTTCTTATCAGCTCCAAAAACTTTTTCTATCATAACTATAAATGAGGTACTAGATCCTTATCTTTTCAGCCTAGAATAGAAAAACTTTGTATCACAAAAAGTCTTTTTATTTCCAGAATAACTTACAAGTTAAGCGTCTCGCATGTTTTATAATTCGTTGAACACGAGGCGTGACTCAAATTTGAGACAGGTTACGAGCCCACAGCAATAAAATTACCATTAAGCAGAGTATTAAGAATAATTTTGGTAGAACATGATTTTAAATTACAGGTGTGTTCTCTCTTAATCTTGAGTTGGTGGAAGTCTAATGTAATAAAGAATACGAAATAGGAATGTCAATTGTAAGTCTAAATGAGTTACATAATTTTCGATTGCTTTTAAACTTTCCTTTGGAGTGTAGATCAGCATTATAATGTAGCGTCTTTATAATCCATCATAACTATGAAAGAATTTTAACAATATAAGATCAACAAATAATATTAACAAGTGATCTAACCACTATACTAATATTATAAAACGCCCTCATCAATCAAATAGTAGTAGCACATAGCATGTTGACCCGTACACAAGTATCAGACTCAATAATCAACAATAGAGTCAAAGAGCATCTTGAATCGACAGTTAAGCGCCGTTTCAAAATACGCACTTATCTGACTCTTTTGACTCAGAGGTTGGTTCGGTAGACTAATAAGTTACACGTAAGCAAAAACTTCATGTTTTTGTTATTTGTAAAATTATGACATTGATTTGGTACATGAAATTATGATATTGATTCGAGTAGACATCAAACCGTATATGTCCGATTGAGATTTCAAACTATGCCCAAATTGAATGTGTGAGTACGAATTCAAAGTATATAACTTACTCGTATATATTTTAAGCTAAAACATAATATATTATCTAAAACCTTTTAGTAAAGCCCACTTTATAATGTATCGCTAAACGGTTTTTAAAATAAAACAAACAACGAAAGTTTCTAAACCGCTTTGAATATTGAATTTGAATGAGAAGATAACGATTCTATATTGTTAACGCAAGGGATTACGGGATTAAAGCAATTATTTATGTATAAAGGTTATCCTGTTTAAAATTCCACGAGTATTGGTTGCTTGGAGTTCAAGCTACAGTATATAGCATAATAAGGCATAAGTAAATTGGGATAAAATATAAAAATAAGTGTGACAAAATGTTAAGGTTCGACCAAACTAAAATGGCGATAGCGATCCAACTGATTTCTATTCATCATCATCATTTCAGCCATAGGACGTCCACTGCTGAACATAGGCCTCCCCCAATAATGTTCACAACGGCCGGTTGGTGGCGGCCTGCATCCAGCGCCTTCCCGCTACCTTTTACCTGTACTTTTTACTGTGTGCTTACCATGAGTGCTCGCTAGCGAATACGTCAAAAAATTCTATGAAGATTTTATTTCTTGAAGGTAGCCACTAGGGGCGCTGCAAAATATGTCATGCATATAATGTCATTTTTTTACGCGGTCGCTAGCGAGCACACCTAATGTAAACTCATGGTAAGCACACTGTACTTTTAACACCTTCGCTGCCAGCCTAAAAATGGCACTGTTCCGTTCGGGCCATGGGGGACAATGATGGGCGACACTTTAACTTTCCGTTCGGGCCGCGTCGGACAATGATGACCGCGAGTCAGACCTATGTTTAAACCTCTGTATTGAGCCGATGGGCAGCATTTCTTCAATAATTCTCATATAAGCTGACCCGCGCGGCTCCCAAGATTAGTGTACGTCACTTGGTTCTTAGATAAAGCTCGGACTTAGAAAAAAAAATGTGGATAACGGTAGCGCAATGAAACATGGTAATTATACAATGCATTTTTGCAAATTTATCAACATTAATTGAAACATATCGTTTACTTATTTTATATAATTTATAATATGCAGGACAATAAAAAAAATCACTTTCATTGTTGAACAACCACTTTGTATGAAGGGTTGGTACAGGTACTAAGTTCTTTGTACAGCTACAAAACTTATGCCATTTAAAACCTTATTAGTGGCATAAATTATTGTACTTATTAAATGCTTACACCTAGCAGGATTGTCGAGAAAAATAGATTTGTTTAATGTATGAAAAAACATTTTTTCTCTTATCGATACTCTATTCTAGAACTTTTTTTATTATTCATGTAGTTGAAATTATTGGCATGTTAAATCAGCTATGTCATTATAATTATTTTTATGTTTAAGTATATTTTTAAATATTATTTGTAGATATACTGACAATTCAATATTGTTTTGAAAAAAGAACCGATCGAAAGTGACACTACAGTGATGGATGAAAAATTCTAAATACAGTCAAACAATTTCTAAAACGTCAAGTCGCAAAAATTGGATTAATAACCCAGTTGTAATGTTCCTGTAAATTTCATAATTATATGGCTGTCCAACGAGGCAAAAATGGTAACTAATAGTTCAGTATTGATAGTAGCGCCTTCTTGACAATGCCATAGCTGGGACGGCTCAGTTTTGGACAACTTTTATAGGAATTATTGATAAATTCAATTTTTTAAATAAAATTTAAACCTTTTTTAATTAAAACAATTTGAAAAAAATCACTTTTAGCGTTCCTTTTACGGTATCATCGATTTATTTATTATTATTTTTAATCACTATTTAAGACTTATCCTGCTAGTTTTGTTTCTCATTTTATACCTTATATTATTCCTATTTATGCGTAATATAATATATCAAAAACCTACCAACGTACAACTCTTTATTTTTTTGGTTGTTCTCCTTTTTTTTTTGGATGCGAGCGGGGATGGTCGACAACATGACCGCGTGGCCCTACGGAACGGATTTTCGAATTTTCGCTCGCTGGGGCCATGGGGGTCAATGATGTCCGACGCTTAATAATTCGATGTAGAGACTCAAAAACAACTATATGTTAATAAAACCCTTTATTTATGTTTATAATGTAACGATTTAACAAAAAAAAACAATCGACGAAAATTGAAAAAAATCGAAATTTTTACTTGGCCTGGTAGGAAAGTGCAGTGTCGGACAACATTGACCGCGTTGGCGTTCAATGTGTTAACTGATTTCTACTGGTCGTTCAATTTAGTACTCTTTCGTACATAACGTAATTCTATGAGTACTAAAAATGCAATGTGAAATGCAATACACTTAGTACAATCATACCCTTCTTTCAGATAGGCCTACCTAGTAGAGCATTTCAATTTTCCACGAATAAAGTTTTAATATTGGTTTCAAAGGTACTGAAATTCACGCCTCAAAGTCTTGCAAAATTGAAACAGATCATATTGTGTACAACTTTATTATAACGTTGCAATTTTGACATCAAAACCGTTTAATATCACCGGATAAAAGGATCTGGTGCTAAATCTATCTATACTTATAATAAATCTGTAGAGAGGTCAATTCTGTACATGAAATATATAACTAATATAACTATCAGGGAGTGATTAGTGATGGATACTGATGCCAAAAATGCAATCAGTAAAATTTTTGACAGTCTGTCTGTCTGTATGTTCCTTATAGAAACAAAAACTACTCGACGGATTTTAACAAAACTTGGTACAATTATTCTTCATACTCCTGGGCAGGTTATAGTACACTTAGGAATTCCTACGGGAACGGGAATTAGCGGGAAAATCATTTAGTATGAAAAATATAAACCGCTTAAGTTAGACGCTTGAAATTTGGCATGCAGGCACCTTAGTAAACTTAAAGATTAGTTACAACAGGATATTGCAAAATTCCCACGGGAACGGGAGTTAGCGGGAAAAAACATTTGCATGAAAAAATGATAGATGAAGGGGGTAAAACGGGATCCACGCGTACGAAGTCGCGGGCGGCCGCTAGTATTTAATAAAGTTGCTGCTCTTAGAAACGTTCTAATATCGTTCTCTACGTAATAAAGTAGCGGGCCAGTGCTTGTAATTCACAGTAAAATACTGAACGATATAATAATATTTCTTAAAGGGATAACGTTATTTACTCTTTGGCTCTAGATATTTAAAGGTATTAAACGTAGCTATAGCTTAGTGGTTTCGTTTGAGAGTTCTACTTGAAATAGACGGTCTAAGTACGGTCTTTGTACACATAATTAAAAAAATATTTACATACTTTTTACTTACGCCCGTATTCACAAACGATGCTTGCGTATGTGAAGCAGCAAATCGAACACATAGCGTTTAATAGAGCTCTGTGATTGGTTCGCATTCGTATATCACCCTGTGCGTTCACGCGCACTGTGAGACCGCATAGTAATGTTTGTGAATACGGGCGTTAATCTTCCATGTGACTTTACTAATTTTCTACCACCAGAAAAATAATATAATTTTCTATAAAATACCATCTTGAAAAGCATTATAATTCTAAGCTTTATCTATCTATATAAATAAAAATGAAAACATGTTCGTTAGTCTGATTAAAACTCGAGAACGGCTGGGCTGATTGAGCTGATTTTGGTTTTAAAATGTTTGTCGTAGTCCAGGGTAGGTCTAAACGGTGAGCAAATACGCGCGCGATATTGTTTTTCTGTGACAGACAAAATTCCACGCGGGCGAAGCCGCGGGCGGAAAGCTAGTAGTCAATAAATCTAAGCACTTCTTTTTTTCATAGCAGTAAATGTCCCCTTTCGAATATATTGATTTAATGAAAGACAATTATATGTAACAATAGGTGAAATTGTCTTGGATTCATTAAATATTCAGAAAGTAATCGAGCGAGCTGTTGCCAATGGAGTAGGTATGTGAAACTTTGGTATGGTTGTGTTTCTACGTAAAAACACTCGTATTCACAAACGATGCTTGCTTAAGTGAAGCAGCAAATCGAACGCGCAGCGTTTAATAGAGCACTTTGTTTGGTTCGTGTGTCACCCTGTGCGTCCACATGCACTGTGAGACCTCATAGTAATGTTTGTGAATACGGGCGAAAGTCACTTTAATGTGCGTAGCTTCTGTAAAGCAAAGATTCTAAAGAGAGTTGACTCAAGCATGCCAAGCGCATCGCTTGGAAAGACAAATATCATCTTTTGAATTCAACCCTATACATACAGCGTGCATGCTTTTTGTGTGTCTGATATGAAATAATCTTACTAAGATTACTCCAAGAAGAAAAATTAAGGATTAGTACATACGAGCAAATGATACTAACAGTCACAACTTTTGTTTTTATTGGGATAACGTGCGGCACTTTTAATAGGTTTAAAAGTAAAATTATATGACGATTGATGAAGTAAGGTGTAAATATAAAATTAATTTAGGTTCTGCAGCTAGTAACTCATACAAAGTTTGGATAAATTTATTACTCGGTAGACTGGGGCGTGTGCCGTCTACCGTTTTACCTGCATTGTATTGGTCATAAATGCGTAATTATTGTTTTTCGTTTAGTGTTAGAGGTGAAACCTAGATATTGATATTGGTACCATTAGTTTTATAAACAAAGATTATTATAAACTGCGACAAAATGTGTCTTCTTTTCTTGTTAGGATTTGTTGTTTTTTAGTCACAAAATATTACTCTCAAAGACGTAAAATGAAATTTTGACTTCGACAATTCCTAGTAAGTGACTTTATGAGTCTTATTGAGTGCTTATTGATTTCTTATGAATCGCCACTTCAATAAGTTCAAAGTCTGGTGTAAAATTTATAAGAATTCATAAAATTAATGTATTTTTGCAAGTAGGCTTTTAAAAGCACTTTTACTTGTCCTAGTATTAACTCTAATACCGCTTCAGGAAAATAAATGGGCCAGTGTTTAAAAAGTAATATTCGTCATGTTTAAAAATAATACCGAATGGATGTGGTAATGGTACTGAATATATGTGAATTAACATGAATTATGTCGCCAAAGTAAAAGTTTTTATTTCCGTGGAACATAATTGCTGCGATTCAGTCGGAAGAGAAAATAAGTATTTTTTCGATTCAGTTGCTCCTAAATAACAAATTAAACATTTATATTTGTGTAGCAGCTAAGGTAATTTATAAAATCTCTTGCAGTCCATAAACCGTTAAATAAAAATAGTGCAAAGTTTAAGATTACTTTAAAATTGATTTTAAACCCCAGATACATAACTAGGAAGAAAGAATACAGTCTGACATTTCAGACCTTACTTTAGTGTAAATATGTGTGCGGATATTATAGCACCCTGATGCAAAGTGACATCTGTCAAATTCTATGTAACGTCCATAAAGGAATTTTAACCTTCGGAATAGAGCAACAACCACGAGCTATCAAACGAAACGATTTTGGATGACACTGGATATCATTTGTGTATCAGTATCAGGATTATTTCACTGTACAATAAATCAATCGCTGATCCAGTCAAAACGTTTCTAAAGTTCTAAATTTTTTTTCATAAACATCCATTCACGTAAAATCTGAAAATATCTGAGTTCAAATTTTCAGATTGCCACTAAGTGCCTCCAAACGTCAAATAGTTGCATAAAACTGTCCTGTTTAACGTGACGGCGACGGCATCATGCATCTCTTTTTATTATACAGTGTTGCTGCTAGTGACATCTCGCTCGCTCAATTCTTGGTTGCTCTATTCTATAATAACTTTATGGCAACGTCACGCTCAAGTCCTTTTATTCTGTTTCAGAAGCCTTTAGCTGTCAAATACGTCAATTTAAATTACAGTAAAGCTAAACATGATTCCCTAAAATTAACCTGGAACGGCACATGTTCTTGATTTTCCTAATAACAATGATAGAGACATTCTCGGTAGAGCGTAATTGTTTTCTTACGTCGATATTGTACCTTGATAACTTACAATGTAAGCTTGACACCAATCTTTCGTTGTGGGAAAATGAAATATGGTATCATTATTTCCCGCTCACCCGAGACAAGTCGCCATTTATTCGTATTTCTAGATTATAGAGCTGCCTAGAATATAATTTTGTGCTACCACGTAATTTTTCAGATGAGATACACTTTTTATTTATTACATACTTTGTGATTTAAAGTTGTAGGGTGAAATGTCATCATCATCATCATTTCAGCCATAGGACGTCTACTGCTAAACATAGGCCTCCCCCAGTGATTTCCATAAAGGGATAATATTTCCAAAATGTGCATATTATTTAAAAAAATGCTTAATTATGTATGCAAAATTTTTGTTTTTTACCCGACCGCTGTCAGAAGAAGGGATAAGTTTTTCTTTGTTACAAAAAGAAGAAAAAGGCATCAATGACTCGTACACTTCACAAACTCACGCTCGTCTCACACCGTTCAAAACAAAAGCGGTTATAATTAAGAGGCAATTGTGCCCCTTTCTCATGATATAACTCTATCGAACCGGTTTCCGATCACAGCGATAGGCTGTTATTATTTCCTGCGACCTTCGTCGGCGCCGGGGTGCCACGTGCGTGCGTGTCGTCGGACCGGGTGGCAACACGCGATCGTGTGTTTCAGGCTTTAGGGTGTACTCATGGTGCTGTTCTCGCCTTTACTCACGTATGAAGACATTATCGTGCGTTCAAAATTATTGTGTATAATAATTCGTAATAATAAATGAATCGGCCGTTTGGTGTAGTGGTTCAGAACGGACTACTAAGCCGAGAGGTCCCGGGTTCGATTCCCGGCCGGGCAGAAATTGAAATGATGAATTTTAATTTCTGTGACGGGTCTGGGTGTGACTATGTATAATATTTATGTATTTAAAAAAAAAGTATATAAGAAGTTATCCGTTAAGCTAGCACCCATAACACAAGCATTAAGTTGCTTACTTTGGGGCTAGCTGGCGCTGTGTGAAATTGTCCAAAGATTTATTGTCCAAAGATTTATTTTATAATCATTCGTAATAAGTTCCCAGATAAAGCAATGCATAAAGAGATGAATTTTATGTTAAATTAACTTTTTAAAAAAATAAAACCGACTTCAAATGCGTGAACACAAAAAAAAAACTAAAAATTAAAAATATTGCGTATAAAAAAGTTCATCCCCAATTTTCCACCCTTGGGGGTGAAATATTTTCTTCAAATTCGCATGAAACCACCCTTTTGATAATACCTATTCAACAAAAAAATAATCGTTCAAATTGATTTATAATCGGCGGAGATATTGCGTATAAAAAAGTTCATCCCCAATTTTCCACCCTTGGGGGTTGTTTTTTCTATTATTAAATTTAAATGGGACCACCCTTGAGGTATCACCTATACGCCGAAAAAAGATTTGTTCAAATCGGTTCATAATTGGCGGAGTTATCGCGTAACAAACATAGAAAAAAAAAAAAAAAAAACATACGGGTCGAATTGAGAACCTCCTCCTTTTTTGAAGTCGGTTGAAAAACGGCCAGTTGTTTATAGTCTCTTGTCACTGAAACTCAATCTGATTGTGATGCTTTTAAATTTATCCACAAGGATATCAAGTAAAACCCATAATTCTAGTTTCAATAATATTTGATGTTTCAGTGGTTAAATGTGTTACATTTATCGACACTCAGCTAATAACTATGGAATATTATACTTAATAGACATATTTATCTTTTATGTACAATATTGTACAATCGACAGCACATCAACATACGAAATTAAATTTTGTTTCGTAGGCGAATTAATTTGAACAATGTACTTAAATAGTTCAATATTTATTAAATAAATCGTAATTTTGCTATAGGTGTATTTGCTAATATACTTTGCGGGTTTGCGGTATCATTGACCGCAAAATATGGCAAGCAAATTGGCATGAACCATCCACATATTATTAGTAAAATACTACTTGCAAGCATAGGCAATACATCACTTGGCTAAAAGCGTGATTATACGAACAACGTAATAGTCCCCCTACAATTTTAGATCGACAGGGAGTCTTTGTGGTTGGGGCCTACACGCAACCGTGTGTCAGGGCCCTAAGGCGTAGGCCACACCTTATTTCATGCACTGAGGTGCGTCGTGACCTTTTTATAATAAAAAAAATGGCGACGTGCGAGTCAGACTCGGAAACTGTTATATTCTCATTTTTTGTTCAGATGTTTCTTTCCTGATATTTTTAATCTGAATTTATTTTATTTTTATATAGTGAAATTCACAAATTACACCTTGGCTGTTCAAGATTTATTGTCGTTGGGAAGTAGGCATTTAGTGAAACCTAAAACTATGATGATTTTTACAGATTTATTTCCCACACTTGTGAGTTTTGTGCACCAAACTCTTAATAAAACAATGAAATTAACTAAAAAAAGTTTTGTGAGATAGTGCTCTTTATTGCACACTACACAGAATGTCGAATCATCAAAACAGCATAATTTAGACACTCTACTGCAAAAATCACAGAAATTACCGCAACTTTTCCTCTCCATTCACAAGGTGCATGAAAAACAAGTGCTTATTTCACCCGCTTTGATCTCCCTATTTGCAAAACACAACTCTAGCTTATTATCACCGTAAAGTGTCTATGAGCTAATAAAACTGCAAAATTTACGATCAGCTCTCAAATATAAATTCATGTTGAACTAGCGTTTCAAAGCATGAATTGCGCAGTGATAAATTGTCTCTCACAAACGGATGATTGCCTGGATGAATTAGTTCATTCGCATAAAGAAGGTTATGATCCAATTCGCGACCCGCGTTTCTGTTGCGCTTAGTATTTGTAGGGTTATTTGAAACTAGGTCATCGAAAACATTGGATTTATAATAATAAACGTTCCTGGTTATGTTTCTTTTAAATTTGTGTAGGAGAGAGTGTACAAGGAGAGAGTGCATCATCAAACTTGAAAACAAAAACGATTATTTTTATAAAAAAAAATAATAACTTGGAATGACAATATTCACAATAGTAATACGTATCTTGATCATTTCAGGTGCATATTACAGAACGGAGCTTAAAAGTCAATTCAAATTCAAATAATTAATTCTGTACATATGCCCTTTCTAGGGCACCTATACATACAGGTCCCTTGCCCTACCACCACTTCGGGATAACATTTATGGGCTGGTGTTGAGAAGAATTGGCGGAAGAAACTCAGTCACCTTTGTCAAATTCAAATTCAAGACTAAATTATTTAGACGTATCACGGGACATAGGTAGTCGTCAATCATCGGAGATTGATTCGAGTGTCAAACGTGAGTTGCAATTCAGACCTAAAACGTGTGCAAATTAGTCGAAATTCCTTTCCTTCATCAGCATCATCCTTACCAAATCTGACATAGATTTTAAGTTACAAGGAAAGTTAAATAATGTAGATCAAGTATCGAAACGTTGCTTTGTAAGACGCCAAGGCTTTTGCATAAAATTTCACGTTTGACCGCGGTTGATATTTTTACGGGAAAAAATACAGACGTGTTCATTGGAGTAAAGAAAAGAGAAGGCTGACGGGAAGGCTGAAGGTTACCGATATTATTGAAGTTTGAGTGCTTGATATTAATTATTTGTTCTATATTTGGCTAATAATTAGTAATATGAGAACGCTACCCTTTCTTTAGTAGCATATTAACTTTAATCTCACGAGCTCTAACTTGTACGACTAATTTTGTAACCTAAAATAGAAACTTATTTACGAAAATTTAGGCACTTTACTCGTATTCAGTAGATATAAATAAGTTCATTATAATAATTGCTATAATTTTTATTGACCTGTCATTATTTCTATTCAGTATTTTTAGAAAGAACCGTTGTGACAAGCAGTAGATACGAGTAATTATCCTGTAAACGCTGTAAACTGCTGGTAATTATACTAGCAGTTCGGAATCACACTGAAATAAAACTTCTATCTTTTTTAAATAAATTACCCGATACCACATAACTAGAATGATACCTACATTTAAGACTCTAGGTTCCTGCTAACTCCAGTATGATTTAATAACTCCGTTATGGGAGTCGACACGGGCAATCGTTCAAGCTGCACCAGGCGTGAATCTTTCATGTGTAGAATCTAATCATAACTAAAAGTTAATTGACCTCAAAATGCTGTAAACTATTGGTATACTAATTTCGATTACAAAACCTTGTTCATTTAAAATGGTTTAAAAATCAAATACCTAACTAAATCCCAATAACCAAGGCGGGACCTACATTCAAAAGTCAGCCAGTCCGGTTCCTGCCAAGTCCAGTATGATTTAATAACTCCAATCAGGGAGTCGACGTGGGTAATCGCTCAAGCTGCACCCGGCGTGAATCTTTCATGTATAGAATCTAATCGTAACTAAAAGTAAATTGACCTCAAAATGCTGTAAACTACTCCTTTCGATTACTCGACTTTTGTTTCATTTTAAAAACAAATACCTAACTAAATCCCAATAACCAGGACGGGACCTACATTCAAGACTCTAGTACTGGTTTCTGCCAAGTCCAGTATGATTTAACAACTCCGCTCTGGAAGTCGACGCGGGCAATCGCTCAAGCTGCACCAGGCGTGGATCTTTCATGCATAGAATCTAATCTGGGGGCACGGCAGTGCCCCCACCAAGTCGAGCTAAAAAGCGGCACGGCCGTACCATCCTTTTCTCGAAGCAATTCAGGCCATTTTCGACCGCCTGTAACTTCGTTGTGGATAANGTTTAAAAATATAGATTTTAATGTTGGAGACATTGTCTGGAAGAGAACTTTCTACCAAAGTGATAAGGACAATAAATTCTCAATAAAACTAGCCCCAAAATTTATAAAATGCCGCATTATAAACAAAAACTCTAAACTCGTTTATGAACTTGAGGACATGTCAGGTAATAAATTAGGTGCGTGGCATGTTAAAGACTTTAAACTCCATTGAGCTAAGTATAGCGGATTTTACTAGGAAAAATCCTAATCTTAAAAGGGGGGTATGTAACCTTTTATTTTATTTTACATAAAATAAAATGTTTCACTATTAAATATAGTACGGAAACTTAAAATAATAAAATTNTTTTATTGTGCTGATTCTACTCCACACTGATGTCTGGAGCCTTTAATGGATGGTATTGTTTGTTTACACGTACAATGTCACTATTTTGTTGCAATTTCTTACAAAACTTGCGCGCAAAAAGCAAATCGAGTATGTAAATCATCAAACTTCTAATGTTCGTAACTCAGTTCAGACTGAGTTTAGAGGTATACATGTCATAGTAAGTTTGGTTTATTACACTATTTTGTATCCAAAAAACATGGTTTGGTCGATGGCCGCGCGAAAAAAAAAAGACGCCAATTTCCGGCATTGTCTTTTAGTTATTAGCTTACTGTTACATCAGGATGGTCCGCGTTTTCGTAACCTTTACGTGTATTCTAAATCTTTGTATCAACCTAAATACATATTTTTAGAACACGTGTTAAATAGGGTTGCAGGCATATCTTATTACAAATATAATCATAACAGTGAAATATTGAGCCCGCATGAAGCTTTGCCTGACTCAATTATTATATTCGATGACGTTGCTTGTGAAAAATGCCAACTTTTCAGGAGCGTAAAAAAACTGTCCTAAAAATTTATTACCATTATTAAAAATATGTGTTATACATCAAAATATAGCTAAAAATGTCTGTGAGGGGCCTATGTATTTATATTTAAAATACANGCTTTAGATTTTTTTTACTTAAAACAAATTTATCTCGTGTTATTCTTGTGGTTTTACTGTGTATATTTTGAAAAAGCAATGTTTTTACTCTTTGCGGTGTAAGATACTCATCTCTATAGTGTAGATAGTCAATTTGTACATTAATTTTGAAGCATAATTCTCTTAAATACATTTTACTGTGTGTAATTTGAATAAATTCGCAATTGTCATAATTTTTTATAAGTAAATTAATATTGTAGTTTAATAAGTCTACGTTTAAGTGTGTATTAAACAGGACGTTTATAACAAAAACTTTGAAATTTCTTAATTTATACAATGCTATCCCTAACTCAGATAGCAGGACGTAAGGATTTTTATCATTTGCTCCGATGGCCAGTACTACGATGATCACTTTTTAGAACACCATAATCACTTTTTAGCCTATGGCAGTTCACAAAATTCTACCCACAGGTTTCTGACGTCACCTGTTTCAGTACACGCGATACATTAGCAACAAATTGACACGTTCTCAAAATTCTGACAAGATACAAACTTTACTTTTACAGGAGCCCTTTTGTAGGAGTTTCCATTGTACAAACATTATGTCTAGATACATTGTATGCAGCTATTTACGCTCTCCTACAACAAAGAGTTAGTACAGCCATAACTTCAACTAAAGCTAAAGTTGGTGCTTTTATAGGTTCTAACTGAACTTAGCTATTCACTACAAAACTTTGATTGAAGGGGGAACTTGACAAGTCAAAGTTTGTAAGCTCAAATTAAAAAAGTGAAAAAGTTCGTGAATTCGCGAGTACCCGAACAAGTTTAGACTGGGCAGTGCCTTTAATTGAAGTTAGTATTCATCGATTCTCGACGACATTTTAAGTTATTAGGTCTTTTATACTGCGAACTGCGAGTCTCAGAAAATAGTGTCAAGCGCAAGTTAGTGGGTAAATAAGTATACCTCTAGGACAACCTTTAGTACCTAATTTTACCTCATTATCAACATAACCACTTCATTCAAGGATATCTACTGATGAACATGAGCTTTATTTACTTATTTATTTCCGGATTAACTTAAATTGATGAAAATAATCTGGAAATTTTGTTTCAGAATTCAAAAAGTTTTGATTTTTCCTTGCATAACTCTGATTTTCACTATGTTGTCCGCTATGTCTTTGAAATTAATTTATGTGTATTTATGTCTTTGAAAATAATTTTTTTAATTTCAAACTGTTTCACAATAAAGGGTCATCCTTTTCATTCTAAACACTTATATCTACTTACCTACACACTCAAATATGTATTGCTTACATAACACTGAAAGAAGTTTAGGTCGATTTCCCCTTAGCTCTCAAACGCCCAGTCACTGCCCCAGAAAAGGCGGTAGTAAAACAATTCGTATCTTCATCCTTAAGTAATCCGATATGTTTGCATTCGTATAAGTCACGGTATTATCAGTTTCTGAGGTTCGGGACTTGAATCAATCATGCCTCCCCAGGGGAGTCACGGGGCACCGCTGCGGTGTCGGGCGCAAATTACCATAAGTACGTTTGGGATGATGTCGAATCAATATTTAAAAATAACTTCGGAAGTGTGGCGGTTTTAGATAGCACGTTTGTGACGTTTGCGAAAAAAGTTGTAACATTTATTATATATTGTACTGGTAGGTAATGTGGCAATAAAAAGTGACACTGTTCTTTACGTATTGATATCTTAACTGATTTTTTTTACCTTTTCTATAGCTTCGATTTGAGTGAAGGATATTTTGTAGTGTAATCTAAGGCTGGGTTGCACCATCTTACTTTGACTGTAACAAACGTCAAAAATCTGTCAAACTCCATACAAAACACACCGGTTATCGTTATAGTTATTGTTAAAGTTAGGTGGTGCAACTCAGCCTAAGTATCTAATATAGAAAAAAACTTAAAAGAGATCCTACGATGTTAAGTATATGTATAGAAATCCATTAGGTACTTAATTATGTTTTTCGTAAGAGTATAAGTGACTTGGTATTAACATTTCAGGGACAGGTTGAAATTAATATTTTGAAGTAGCTAGCAGCTTAATTAAATTAAATTAATTTGAATGACTGGTAATTATCAATTTACGACCTGTTGTGATTGTGAGGTGAGATTAAGCTGTAATTTTAAACCTTGTCGTAAATTAAATTTCAAAAACATTTTACGCATTTGAAGCCTAACTAAAAAGATACGACAAACTTTCATCTAATATAAAACATAAAATACTTTCAAATTTAATCACATTGCACTATCCCAATCCAGGCTGTGAGCAATCCCCTAGCTCTAGGGAATACCTAAGAATATACGTGTCCTCGGCTTCCAACTTTGGAATCTTTCAATGTTACTAAATATAAAATGTTTAGGGATTTTTTAATAATTTGCTTAACGGAAGGAACTTTGGATATTAATCACAGAACTATTCGAAAAGGAGTGGGCTTTTCCCTTTTCGCTAAGTTTTATTTATAAATGGAAACTGATTTCTATTCCAAAAATAGATGAGGAATAATTATATTTCTGGTCGTTTCAACTCGTAATAGACTTATACTGGTAGATTAAGCAATCAATTTTGATTAAATTTAAATTTGATTAAACCTGACATTTGACTACCTAAAGGAGAAATGGTGAGAAACTTTCAGTATTGGCACACTGACTAATTAAGTGATTTCCCAAAATATTCTGTTTGACAGTTTTATACTGTGGTTTCGTCTGTGTATTTATGACACAAAGTTTTAATCTCGTGCACCGTAAAAATTTAAAACCAAAGCATACTATTAGAGTTTTTTAAACACATACTCGTATATTTCTCACATTATTAATCTTAAACAGTGGTTAACAAATGTGAGAGTATGAAAAAAAATCTAATACAATAGACATGTTGACACCACCAATCAATTATTGACATACTTTTTAAAACTGTCAAAACGAAACTCCCACATATAATTAGTATGGCACTACAAGCAAGTGACGTCACTATTTTGTCAACTCAATTAAACTACTTTTTTCAATTACAATGCGACCAAAAATCGTAATCTACAGGTAAATAATAAATAATTAAGTTTTTAAGACCAGAATGAAATGTCTTTTTAGAAAAGTTGTGATTTAGAATTATTGGGGATTGGTGTCATTTGTCAGGTGTGTTTATTACAGAGTAGACACTTTTGTATTTTTACTTTAGTTTGGGTAAAATCCTTCAGTTTACTGGTACGAAAACGTTTAGAAGATTAGCATTCCGATTTTACCTTTAATATGACTTCGTTCATCACTTATTCAAGGCGATTATAATCTGAACTGAAATATTGGCAAGCTTAAAGTTTACTAAATAAATAATTTCAATTGGAGTTAAGTGACTTATGAATACACAGTGGCCAATAGTTATTTTTATAGAAGCTGAATACGTCTAAGGACAGAAAAAACGTTACACTTATAACTTTCGCTAGAGTTTTTATGTACCTAGGTAGATGTTTAGTCCTTGAAGTAATCCTTATAACTCGTAGAAAAAAAAATAGGCACTGAGGAAAAATCTTGTGTCTGGCCAGTAATGCAAGAGGTTTCCCTCTTTTTACCCAACTGCGCCAGAAGGAGGGTTATGTTTTTACTCCTCCTATTCTTTTAAAAGTCGTATGTCATGAGAAAAAAGAAGTATATGACATCAAGGTCAAAAACATCAAGGTTTTAAAATGATAGGAGTCTTGAAATTCCCAGTAAGTTCTTGTTCACACTCCAAAACATACTTTCATTAAAAATAAATTGTGTATTTGTGTACCTATGTATATTTTACATTAAATTATTAAAATCAGGAGTCGTAAATATTTCATGCAAAATACACGCAAACGTGTACGTTCTCGTACCAGAGCGTCAATACATTATTTATTTAATCCCCTTGAAGCTTTAAGTGCTCGTGTCGGCAAGAAATGAATATTTCGAATGTTTCTCGATATTGGCCGATGCTGAGTTATTTTAACCAGACAGTAACAAGATCATCTGACTGCTTATTAATAATAAATACTCAATTCAATAAGGATGATGACTGGGTAATGCAGTCGAAATTCTATTTAGTCCGTCAGACAGATAACTTGAAAATATTAGACTCATATTTTTTATTTTTTTCCATAATCGAATAAAATTACAGTATGACATTGAGTTGAAATGTCGCGTAACGTCACTTTTGAGTAAAAATTCTACTCAAGCGTGACGTATCGCGCCATTTCAACTCGATGTAGCACTGTTATTATTTAATTATGAAAAATATGAGTCTAATATTTTCTAATTATCTGTCTGACGGACAAATAATTGAAATTTTGTCATCTAGCCTATTGCAATACAGTCTGTTTCGCTTCGTTAAAATACATAGCAAAAAAAAATCTGCTCGGTTTGGTTGGTGGTAGACCTAGTTCTTAGTTTGCCTGGCAAGCTACCACCATCTTGCTTAAGTTCCGTCATCATAACCAGAATATTAACACATTACAGTTACTATAGTTTATTATAGTCAGTTCCTCTGTGGTAAAGGCCTCCAAGTAGAGCGCGAAGTCGTTCAAGCGGTAGCGTGTCAAGCCAAGTTCAAGTAACAGAACGGTGAGATGCAGGCCAAGATCTTCCTCGTTGTAACTTTATTGACCCTTATTAATTAAAGTTACACCCCTGTTGAACTCTGGCTTAAGTTGTCTTTTTTTTTTAAATAAAAATTGTTTATTTTATCAGACACTCATTATAGTACATTAAAAATTTTGGAAGATAACAATTGTTGTTTCCCTGTATTTCAGGCCTCCCTCATTTAGTGTGGAAATGTCATTTCAATCCAGGGTTCGTCCTAGGTGTAACTTTTTATTAATAAGGAGGTTAAAGCCCCATCAAATTAAGCAACAAATATAGTAAAATCCGTTTTTATTCCTGGCACTTACGAATAATCTCCTACATGCAAAAGCAATTCGAAACGTGATTGTGTAATCGACAAAAGCGAGAAAGCATTACAATCCAACACATCGATATCAATCAAAAGCGATTCGACACCGCATTGACATTTGACAAAGATGAGCGACGGATTTCGTGTGAGAGCTCTTAAAATTTACATAATGGAAACAGGGCTACCGGTTTTTCTTTTTCAGCTATAGAAAATAACTGAAACAAACTGAAATATTGAAATAATATTGTTATTTCATAAATCTACTTTACATGAGGATATTATAGTTAACTTCGTATAAAATGAAAACGTTTTATTTGTATCGTTATGACCGGTTTTCCGCTATTACCGAATTGAATGTTCACATAAGTCGCTTTATGTAAGCAGTAGGTAACTAAGGCAGGGTCACACCACCTTACTTTGACTTTAACAAACGTCAAACATCTGTCAAACTCCAAACCAAAAACACCGGCTATCGTCAAAGTTACGGTCAACGTTAGCGGTGTAACTCAGCCTAAAAGTTATGAATATTTTGTTTCAGTAAAGGAAATACTCAACGACATAGGACATTATCGATTAAATCGAGTAAGAGCGTGTTATACCATCGATAAAGGCTATTAGGAAGTCACCTGTTAGATAAACTTAACTTTATATTTCGCCTTATAACTATCGGAAAGTTTCCGGAAATCAGGGACATTTGAAAAAATAAGACTTGTGAACTTCTTAAGGGTTTACCCTTGAGAAGTTAAAAAAAATCTTTTCTCAATAGATCTAATTTGTGAGAACTAATAAGAATTTTTTCAACAATGGTCTAGCCACATGATTGATAAATCGAAACCAATAACTAGGAACGATATTTTCATGTCTGGAAATATAGATCTAAGATAGAAAACTGGATTGTATTGTCATTGTCAGATCTACAGTATCATCTATCTAACAAATGGGAAGAATGAATCAAATTATTAGGAAATGAAAAAAAAATACAAATACCCTGATATAGTGCCACAAGAATTACTTTGAACGCAAAGGATCTTAAGTTTCTGAGAGATTGATTCCTGAGATTCCTGGTAGGGTCAATTTAGTAAAATGATTTTTCTATGTAAGAACATTTTTAATATGACTAAGAAATGCTTAATCTGGACCACGACAATTAAGTTTTATGAATTTATCTTACTTCAGGTCTCAATTTTAGATCTTTTTTAGTAGTTTTCAATTCATTGTTAATTAATCATGCATGATTATTCCATACGTATATGGGCATGGGTTTGTAATAGAGTCAGAAATAAGGAAAAGAAATACTGATACTGATCATTTCTTGCCATATGGGTGATAACATTTCTTTGATACAGAGTGTTTCGAACAGGTTAGCAAAAACTTACCCTAAACTGAGACCATCGAATATGACACCATAACTTTTTTTGGAAACGCAATAACTTTTTTATGCAATATTTTCATGGAGTCCTCAAATAACCGTAGTATCTGTATGAATTCCAGTGTAACGATACCTAAAAAATGCGAAAAAAATCTGCACAGAAGTGCAGAATTTCTATTGTTTTTCATATTCAAATCTGTTTACGTTCTTTGAAACCTGACCATGCACCCTTTAAGAAGTAAATAAGGTATAGCATCAATAATGAACTTAACTGTATGAAGAGTCATTAGCCGAAACGGTCGGTACCTATTTATGTACGAGTACCGTATTTGTACGTTTTGATGAATTGCCTGTTTTGTTTTTTAACCCCATTCAATTGTTGAATTAAACAATTGAGAAAACAAAACACATTCGCAATTAGTGCCTCGCCCACGTCTCACGTAATTTCAAACTGTAGGCAACCAGAAAGAATTGCCAGTTACACGTTTATTTGCCATATTACATCCCAAAAAGGGAACAAAACCGCAGCCCTGCTTTCTGCTAATATTCGAAATAGCTTTCTGTAAAGCGAAAATGTATTGCAGAATGAAATATTCAGTGCTCGAGTGGATGTCTCTCTGGATATTTTTATGTTGTATTTATTCCCTGATAAAAGTATTGGCAGGGCATAGAGCGACAAAATGGGCGCCACAATTTCTGGGGATTTTGCCCTGGGAAAATTTTCACCCTTTACAAGAAGGGGAAATGTAATGAGGTGACGGACGAAGAGTTAAAGTAGGTGAATTTGTTTTGAAATTTGTTGTGAATATTTAGGTTGTACCTTAACATCAAAAGAGTACCTAGTTTTTATTCAAATGAAGATTAGGAAACTTTAAGGTATAAAGTTTTATGTTATTCTGATGTGACATGTAACTAATTAGGTAAGTTATATTTCTTAAGAGACAAAAGTGTTTGACTTGGTCTGAATTACACTGCCTTACTTTAACCGTAACATTAACACCAAAAGCACCATAACCGGTGCTTTTTTATGGAGTTTGACAGATTTTTAACGTTTGTCAAAGTTAAAGTAAGATACTTAGTGCAACTCAGCCTTAAAAGTTAATAACTTGTGCAGCAAAAAAAAAAAACAAACTGTCTAGAACGAAACTTGTTAAATTTTTTATTAGTTAAGTGTGTTATTTGTAGTTTTTGTGTTATATGTAATAGACAAAATGCTTTGACATCACTATGTGACATAAATTGAGATAAGTTTCCACAAATAAAACTATTTCGATGCTCAGTTGTACCAGCGGAAACATTTTAAAGGCACTCATGCGGATAACAGGACGGAAAAATATGAGTTATAACGATATATCTGAGGAGAAAATAGTTTAGAGGGTATTGCCAATCTGACAGCTCAATTACCACGGTTAGTATGTGGTAAGGTAAACTTCGTCCTACATTTTTTTATGTAATGCCAAGAGGTACTATCGGCAACACTGTGAACTACCCATTGCCGATCATGTCGTCTCGTTCTATCGCAAAGAGTCACCATTTGATGAGAGCGAGAGCAAAAACGGAAATAGATAGTTAAGACTGTGGCCGTGTGTACAGTAGAATAGACACCCACGTATTGTTTGCACTCTAAAATGTTATTAGAACTAATGGAGAGTCAAGTTCTAAATAATAAATACTTTTTTTTTTTGTAAATACATCCAGTCAAAATGAGTGGCTTGCTTACCTATTCCTTATAGAATAGCGTTGACAATGATTATGTTGTACTGACGACGGCATTTCAAGATAAACAAAGTGAAAGTCAAACTCATATTTATTTCATTAGACTATTAATTAATATGTTACCTACTTATAGATCGTCAAATCGATTGCCTCTTGTAACACCACGTTATAGTAACGTTGTACCAGGCCTGGCTCACTCCGCGCGGTACATCCGATAATTACCTACAGCGAAGCGCCCCGCCGGCGGGTATTATATCAGTCGAGTGTCACGCGCACGCTCGTCAGGACGCTGGCGTGCGTTGTAGTATGATTATAATTCTATGATCGAAGTATTATTTAAAAATGGACATAAAGAGAAAGAAATATTGTGCGGCGTTCGGGTGTTTAAATTCGAAAAGTAATCTACCGGATTTATCTTTTTTTTTTCGCTTCCCAAAGATGCTGAAAGGTATGTTGGCCATGTAGGTAATCAATAATCCTTAGGATAGTATAGGAACCTAACCTACTATGAAGGTTTTCCATAATGAATGCATACTTACCTACATACGTACTTCATTACAAATAAGTAGATTAATTATTTTTTCACTAGACAGCAACCCTAACAGCGTAAGAAGAGTTCAGAGGCACGCGATAGAAAGAGACAAAACTTGTAGGTGAATAAAATTGTAGGTAGGTAGTGCTGTGCGAGCTGAATTCCACTGTATCGCGTCGTAGCAAGACTCGCATTTATTTAAATCGTCTTGCGGAGTAATCCTTCTGTACCTGTACTATTACTTATTCTGTGGTTGTACTAAAGTTTTATTTTTACTTCAAATCACAACTCACAAGGGTAGAGTCGCAAAAACAATAGAGGCACAGTTTCCGATTTAATTCCATGGCCGAGTCAAGGTCGTGGAGGAACAAGGATAGGCTAAAGGCAGCCTTCGGGCGTTTACAACAATTTGTAACGTTTGTGGTTCCGGCAATAACTCTCCACTCGAAATGTACAGAAAGTAGATTTATCTAGAAAACTTGAACTTAATTTACAAATACTAGTATACAGGGTGACTTTGCATACGTTGCCAAATTTTTAGGAGCGACTCAGAATCGGTAACTTAATCGATTTGCTCGTACGTAAAGAACATATTTTTTTCATATTTTATTACTAGCTTTCCGCCCGCGGCTTCGCCCGCGTTGAAATTTTTCTGTCACAGAAAAACATTGTCGCGCGCGTCCCTGTCTCGAAAACCGGGATAAGAACTGTCATATTATGTCCTTTCCCGGGACTCAAACTATCTCTATGCCAAGACAGACAGACAGAGTTACTTTCGCATTTACAATATTAGTATAGATTTTAGACATTATGGTGGGACTACGATTCTAAATCATTTCTATTAAGATTTTTTTTTCGAGAATCTTGATCAAGAAGATTTTTATTTATTCGACTCAAGTATTTACAATTAATTTACAGTGAACTAAAAAATAAATTTTCGATAAAGTTATATTGTTCTATAGAGTTTATTAAAAATTGTTGGAAACTGTTAACACAAAAGGTAGTAACATTCCTCCTGCCATATTACGAGTATTGTAAGTAGCACACTTAATAATATGGTAAGAATCTCATTATCGTTTTAGTCTACATTTTCAGAGTTACCGCTAAACAAGAATGTAGCCTGTTTCTATGTGGTAAGCCTAGTTAGACTAAAAGCCACAAATTGTCTAACAATATTTGCTTTCTGAGGTAGGTTAGTTTTTTTAAACAATGAGTTATGAAATAATATAAAATCTATACTTCTATACTTACTAATATTATAAATGCGAAAGTGACTCTGTCTGTCTGTCTTGCTTTCACGCCACCACTGAACAGATTTTGATGACATTTGGCATAGAGATAGTTTGAGTCCCGGGAAAAGACATAGGAAAGATTTTATCCCGGTTTTTGAAACAGGGACGGGCGCGATAAAGTTTTTCTGTGACAGACAAAATTGCATGCGGGCGAAGCCGCGGGCGGAAAGGTATGGTATAATTTACTAATAACTTACTGGATTAAATTGGCTCTAGAAACTAATTTATACTGCGACTACATTTATTCTTTACATAATATTTTTAAGGGAATTTTCTTGGCAATAATTTAGATATTAATGAAATAATAAAAAGCAAACTTACTTACGTTTTTAAAAATTATTCATAACTTTTTATAGCTTTTGCTAAAAGGTTTTTAAATAGGTATTTCAGTATGATCTCCATTTTCTGCCATTAAGCATTTCCCTCGGGCGATGTATATATTATGGATTTAAAAAGGAGCCTAAGGGAATAATGTATTGCCTATATTTGTTGCGGAGAAAAACTCTGGAGCCGGTTTGGTAAAGTTGTATTTGTACTACACGCAGTAGATGTTGCTTTTACATTGGTTCGAGAGAGAGTGGTACAATGGTCGCACTCGTGCACAGCACGGACGGACGCGCGTAGCGCCATCTATGATTCTTTGTTTAAATCATTTCGTAAACTGTTAATTGTATTGTTAGTTCTTATAAAGCAAGATGAATTATAGATGGCGCTTTACAAACATTTGTTTTATACTAATATAGGTAGATGGCGCTAAAATGGGTTCGGAACAGCCTACTTTCATTTACAGGATTTTAAAATCGAAACAAATACACTCGGCATCAAATAAATCGCACCTCCTGCGACAAGCACTTATCAAACGTATGCAACCCCACTTCCCAACAACGTTGGTACCATTTGAAAGCCTAGTTCTAAACTTCATTTCATTAAAGGAAAGGTTTTTACTCCAAAAATGTGTCTTTACAAGGATCCAGAGTCACTTCTTCAAAAAATAGGTAGTTACGCTATAGCCATTTTTTATGACTATAAAACTGTTAAGTTGGGATTAGTCGCTATCCATCTGTTAAAGAGGATACGTAAGATCTTTATTTGGTTTTATAACCATAAAAAATGGTCTTATTGATCCCAGAGGTGAGCCCAAAGTGAGGTCTATTTTCAAGTCACATTTATGGTATATGAGTATTTCTCAAAAAAAATGTACGTAACGAAATAGTAGTAACGAAATAGTAAGGCCATAAGGCTTGTTATACATTGGCGAAATATTGTGAATGCTCTTCATTTATTCAATTCGAAATATTTGTAAGTATGCACCCAAATACGGGGTAATATTAAGGGGTTAGAAATAAAATAAGGGAGTAATCATTCATACTATTTTAATAAAATTATTTTTGTTCCATCATGTTTATCCATTTTGAGTCGTTCTCTGTAAGCTTTTTGCCTTTCGGCATTGGTTTTTGGCGGCATTCCTAAAAAAACAAAAGAAGTAATCACATAAAAACGTAATCTAAATGATTTGATAATTTTTTGCTGGTGGCACTTCTGTAAAGCAGATAGTATCCAATCCTTTTGTTATTAACGCTCTATATTTTTTGAAATAAATTAAGTAGTGAATATTACTATGCTTAGTCAGGTAATAACAGTATACACTCAGCATTATGTTGTACTTTTTCGTAACGTAACGAAATTCGTAAAAAACGTAACGAAATATTAGACAAAATGAGATCAGAAACAAGTATTTTTTTGATAAAATTTGTTACAGCAAATATAAAAGCTTACTAAATGTTCGTACCACACGTATTACAAAAAATGGTTAAATGAAGACTTACCGTTCTATATAAAATCGCTGATTTTACTGCCTGTTACGAAAAAGTAATCCCACAAAACACACACGTTTTCACTAATTTTCGCGATAGATGTTATGGCGGAGACGTCAGGCCAACAGCCATTCAGAGTGCAGCTATTGTTGTCCGTGTAAAATAAATACGGAATTGTTCAGAAACCATGGGAAAGTAGAAATAAATCGTAACTAAAGAGTAAATAACGAAATAGTAAATGAGAGCGACTCATTTTGTTTTTTTGCTTTAAATTGCCAATTCATTATGACACCCCATAGAAAATCAATTTGATACAGAAACTGCGATTACTGTAGAACGATAATACAAAGAAATTTACAATAATTTAGTTACGTATCGCATTTTATGAAACAAAAACACATGAAAAAGCTAGGGTGGCAAACAGATTTTTGTATGAAAGGTAAAAAAGGACTATTTTTAAAATATCTAAATATTTGGTAATAAGTAGGATTATAGCTATAATTCTTCGTTATCTTAAAGATTAATATTCATCCTTCAAAATTGTGTGTGTGTTTTTTTTGTGTGATGATTTATAAATATAAAACTTTTGAACTGTTTCAAAGCACACTTTTTTTTTCCAAAATGTACATTTTTTTTGAGAAATACTCATATGTTAATCATTTATGAAATATAAATTTATTTATACAAATGAAATGTATTTTTCTTTAAGGATATTTATTGGGCTTTCAAATAACACCAATATTGTTGGGGTACCATGATTGTGTCAGAAGAAAATCTTTAAAGTTCGCGTCGCGGAAGGTGCGGTTTATTTGATGTTGAGTGTAGTTCATAAAAACGTAGCAAGGCTAGTCATTGGGGCAGTATGTATTATTAAATGGAAACATATTGACTAACTAAACTTTAAAAACTATTCCGATTTTGTCTTTAACATGTTCATATTATTATTATTATAAAATATCGGTACTAGTTTCTGCTCGCGACTTCGTCCGTGTGGAATAGTTACTTGTCTTAGCGTGATGATATATAGCCTATAGCCTTCCTCGATAAATGGGCTATCTAACACTGAAATAATTATTCAAATTGGACTAGTAGTTCCTGAGATTAGCGCGTTCAAGCAAACAAACCGGTCACGATTTATTAATGTAAATTGAAGTTTCCATCATCGTTATTACAATACTTGGCCTGAAATATTACCTTTTACATAAATGAATATTATAGTATACCTAGTATAGGTAAGTGATTATAGTCGAAGAAAAAAGCTGGTGATAAAATATTTTTTTACTTGGTACGCGTAAGTCTTTACTAATAGAGGTATGATGCACCTTGCAAACTGCACGACTAGATATTTAGTAGCGATGCCTTTAAAACCTATCTTTGATTGTGTTTTGAAGATAAATAATTTTAAATCCAGTAATGTTAACCTTGGAGGAGGCCTTTGTCCAGCAGTGGACGTCATTTGGCTGAAACGAACGAACGAACGAACGAATGTTATTTATCTTTTGACTCCACCAAAAGTTCCAATTGATTAAAAATTTTCGAATATAGAAACAGCAGCTTTAAAAAGATATCACGTCAGAATCGAAATTAATTTATTTAAGCGTCGAAAATATGAGGCTTAAAATATTTGAATCTTATAACGGTTCACGGCCAGATATTACGCGGGCAAGTGTCGCTTGACAATATTGCATCGGGCTCAATGCATTTCATTCCACTGAGTCATAAACAAAAACAGCCACAACACAAAATGCGACAGTAATAGAGTTTGCGTAATCCAAATTATCATCATCATCACCATCATCATTTCAGCCACAGAACATCCACTGCTGAACATAGACCTCAATGATTTCCACATCGCCCGGTTAGCAGCGGCCTACATCCAGCGCTTTCCTGGTATTTATGAGGTCTTCGATCCTCCAATTCCATCAACATAAAATGGTTGTAGTTATTGTTTACAAATTTGGATAATAGATGGCGCTGTGTGTCTGTTAGTTCACGCAAGCGTGTGTGATTTTTCCGGATCGATCCATACTGTTGTGAATTCATTTGAATTTTTTTGTCGTGTAACCTTTACAATCATCTTATCTCTAACAATAGGGGCCGATTTTAACTCCAATTGTAAAATTTAAAACTGACAGTGAACAGTGATCACCTAATAACACAAATCAAAATATATTTTAAGTACGTTGAAAACAATCTAAGCGTCTATTTAACCTCTGACCTTAATCAGAAGTTCTTTAATTCTGTACTTAGTATAGCTGTTCTGATTTTACTGCTGCCTTCTGTTTTTCACAAAGAGCGCTCACAAGCTGTCTCTATGTAATGAGATAGCGCTCAGCTCAAGCCCTTAGGGTCTAATTAGACTGGCGCTCACTGGGGCAAACAAAGACACAACATACATTACAATTTTTTGTAATGTTTATCTGTTATAGGAATTTATTCCTTATTTGCGTTCTCAATGACCTGAGGACATAGAATACATAATAGTAGCAACAGAAATTGCACTCCTTTGTGTAGGATCAGATGCCGAAATTTTAATTTTAAATATTTGCCTATTAATGTTAAGCTACCCACGCTTTCACTTATTTTTTAAAGAAGAGGTGTAAACTATAAATTAAAAACTTAAATCGATGTAATTTTTTGAGAAATGGGTCAGTCAGGCTCCAAATTTGAAGTATTTTCATCGATAAAATTGTCCATAGATTACGCCCTTAAAGTTTGATCACTACATGCCCGGACACACTGTATATTATGTATCAAAACAAAACAATTAACCTAGTTAGCACGGCACTAAAGAAATATATTCAAAACTGCCACGCGGTCTCGTGCTACAATACATTGTAAGTAACTTCCTACTTCTTTATATTTTTTAAACCGGCAGACAGTGGTGACTGAGTTTGTTGCGGCGTTTCTTCTCAGCACTTGCCAAATGTTTGTCTCGAAGCGCTGGTAGGGCAAAAACAGAATGAGACATGTATAGGCTCCTTAAGAGCATTTGACGATTTGCAAGTACTAATTTAATTAGTCTAAACAAATAAAGATAATTTTGATTTGATTTGATTTGACTCGATTCGGTTCGATGATTTGATTTGAGTCAATCAGTCGGCATTATTAATTAAGTACTTTTTTTTTATCTCCAGCCGAAATTACCGGAGTTTGGTTTTTGCAAGGTAATGGTATTTTAAATATGCAGACAAATGAATGTACATATTTAAGCAAACTTGTAGGCTCCATACTTTACACACATTTATGTACAAGGTTTAAAATTAACAAAATAAGTAAGATTGTTTTTTTTTAGAGGTTTTTATTTTATTTTACATTTATGCACTATTTACTCTCTATTGCAGGATTTGTCTCTACTCTCTCTAAGAAGATTTGGTCTACACTCTACACACTGGTCAAACGGGTTGGGGAAAGACATGAGTAAGACAAAGACAGAAGACACACAAAAATATATGGATGCTCAGTTGAGTAACTAAACGGAACTATTCCCACCTCTCGTTCCTACCGCTGCAATTCCTGTGTAGCCAGCTAGACCACCAATAAAACCCAACCAGTGAAGGTCAGTTGAGTTGAGTGAGGACACGGCTAGAGGATTAGTACAAACTTCAAAGCCGTGTTTCTATTCTGATGCTGAATCCATTTTATTCTAAAACAGCAATAGTTTAGAGACATGGACTTCAAAGCGCCGCAAAGCCATTACCTACCTAGAGTACCTTTCTCTTGCAGTAGAATACAGGGTGGAAACTATAAGTGATCTCACTCGAATATTTCTAAACCATACAAAATATCAAAAAACTGGTTATTGGGGGCGTAGTGTGAGTTTACATCAAACGTCATCACTAGTCAACGCGTAAAAAAATTACATTAAAAGTATGACGGTTGTACAGCGCTTCTAGCGGAAACTTACGAAAACTAAAAATTTTCATATATTTTTTTAACGCGCTCACTAGTGAGGACGTTTAACGTAAACTCACACTGAGTCCTCTGATCCTGAAAGTGATTTACAGAATAAACTGGATCTATCCGAAAATTCTATATTTCTAGTTCCCATACTAAATGCCACACAGTTTTCAGGAACCTTTGTATAGTTTAGAAATAATCGAGTGAGATCACTTATCGTTTCCACCCTGTATACGCTTTCATGTTAGTTCCACTCGCCAAAACGCCCGAATTATTTAATCAACTTACTAAAATAAAACTAAACACAAAGTTAATTAACACGGTTTGCATTCATTCCCACTACATTATACCACAATCGAGATTAATGCAGAAAACACGGTCCCGTTTTGAAATGCGCATTGCATGCAGTGTTCAAACAGTCGCAAATTCGTGTAAAACCTGCATTCATCCTGCATTAATGGATTTAGTGAATGCTGCTGATGACACGCCACTCTTGTGGCAGAGTTTTGGGCTGACACTGTGTGTGTAGGTTTGTTGTCGACGCGATAAGAAGAAGATCCTGCATTATAATAAAATTATAATACGAGTATTAATTAAAGTAAAATCTACTTCTATACTTCTATACTAATATCATAAATGCGAAAGTAACTCTGTCTGTCTGTCAGTCTGCGATTTTGATGTTTGGCATGGAGATCGTTTGAGTCCTGGGAAAGGACACAGGATAGTTTTTATCCCAGTTTTTGAAACGCGCGATAAAGTTTTTCTGTGGCAGACAAAATACCACGCGGGCGAAGCCGCGGGCGGAAAGCTAGGTTTATAATAAATCCAATTAGAGAATGAAAGTTTTCTTCCAGTGGTATGTCGACTGCTGAATGTAAGCCTCCATGAAGTGGTAATAATATCTTATAAACGAATTATTACGTCTTTTTGTCAACCTTAACTGCACTGAGTTTCAAAAATTGGCTCTAACACACTGTCATCCATTTGTGTTTGGCGTTTTAAATGAGAACGACATACGAGTAACGTACCTATTCAAACTGTCATGAAAAGTGTATAAAATTACCAGCGCCATTAACAAAGATAAGTCTACTGCACATACGTTTGCGGTATCTAATTATACTAAAGTAATTTGGTAGAGATGACCCACATACCTGGTTAATGCACGAACTTGCAGATGAGAATGCATCAAATTTACTGCCTGCATCATGCGGAATGGTAGTAGGAACTTTAAGGAGGTCGATCTATCTTTTAGTGCGGGCTATGATCGGGAAATACGGTCGCCATTAAACTGGCTAAAGCTCGGATGAAGTGGAGCATCCAAATCCATCAGTCACCAACACCATGCATAACAGTGTACTGTTATAATATAATCAGGAGTACGCGTGATGGTCACATATTTTTCCCCCTATTATGGTTGATGATGGTGGTGGTGAATAAATAAAATTGTATGCTTTAATTTTAATTAAGTACGAGGGCTGCACTAAAAGTATCGGGAATGGAATATTTCCACTGTTCCAGTCATATTAAAATCTATTTAATTGCAAACTCCAGGGTTTTAAAAATCGTATACCATTTATTTATTTAAAAAAAGATTCTCGGTCGTATCACAAGGTCTAGTCAAACTTGTTTAGTCGTTGAGAAAATGGAATTGACTCGAGAAAATTCAAGAGCGATGATTTATTATGACTTTTGAAGTGGTTTAACACAAAAACAGTGTGTTGACCGGATGATTTCTGCATTTGGTAATGAAGCCCCATCCAAAACCACAATTTATCGCTGGTTTCCTGAATTTCAACGTGGACGTGTCAAGCTCAGTGATGATCCCCGTCAAGGTCGTCCAAAAACTGCAGTCACCTAAGAAAACGTTGATGCTGTGCGTAAGCTGATTGAAGAAGATCGACATGTGATATACCGCGAAATTCAGGCAACTTTAGACATTGGCATGAGTCAAATACAAATAATCTTGCATGAACAATTAGGTGTAAAAAAGTTGTTTTCCCGATGGATACCGCATTCGCTCTGTGAAGAGCAAAAAGCGGCTCGCGTTACTTGGTGCGTCAGAACTCTCGGGAGATTACATGCAGGATCCTCAAATGCTGTATACAACATCGTATCAGGTGACGAATCATGGATATACGCGTACGAACCCGAAACAAAAAACCAGTCACGAGTTTGGGTGTTCGAAAATGAATTAAAGCCAACAAAAATTGTTCGTTCACGGAGTGTTGCAAAAAAAATGGTGGCCACGTTTGTCTCCAAAACCGGCCATGTTGCGACTATTCCTCTTGGGGGACAAAGAACGGTTAATGCAGATTAGTATGCTAGCATTTGTTTGCCACAGGTCGTTTCTGAACTCCGTAAAGAGAACTGCAACCGCCGCATCATCCTCCATCACGACAATGCGAGTTCTCACACCGCGCACTGAACAAAAGAGTTTTTAGAGCAAGAAAACATAGAATTATTAGTCCATCCGCCGTACAGCCCTGACCTAAACCCTAATGATTTCTATACTTTCCCTAAAATAAAGAATAAATTGCGTGGTCAGAGATTTTCATCACCTGAAGAAGCTGTGGAAGCCTACAAAACGGCCATTTTGGAGACCCAAACTTCCGAATGCAATGGTTGCTTCAATGATTGGTTTCGTGTATGGAAAAATGTGTCAAATTTCGCGGAGAATACTTTAAAAAGCAATAAATACATTTTTAAATAGTAATGTTGTTTCACTTCCTTGATTCCCGAAATTTTCAGTGCCGCCCTAAAGTTTTAGATTGCTTGAATTAAGATTTAAGATTTTAAACTTTCGCGTTCCATTTCGACGACTACGGACGATGCCGCGAGCCGCCAGTCTGCACAAGCAGTCTGCAACCTTAGCCACAAGGCTAAGGTTGCAGCATCGCAGCCGAAACGTCAAGCCGTTAGTATACATAATGCAGCTCATTAATAAATGTCGCGTCAAGACCCATGTCTTTCTTTTTTAGGACTTAGGTAGGTACCTAATAACTTGCATAATCATAATTTCTGCCACAGGACGTCTCGTCCTGTCGCCCCTCAATTATTTCCAGATTGACAGACCTTCATGAGGACGTCTGTCTTGTGGGTGGACGTCCCACGCTGCGCTTGCCGGTACATTAAATTTCTATACATATAGTCTCCATGCGTAAGATATGAGGACATTTTTATAATACATTTTCTGTTAAGCCAAGCTTTCAACCAGATAATGTGCAATATCTCAGAACTAAAACCTGCAGCAATAGCTGCAGTATAATATATTGGCCGTAGTATTGGCGCATTCGAGCCACACATCACCCGCACAATGGCGCCTCCTCAAGCGGCCAAAAATGCGCCTCGGTTACTGAAGCAGCATCGCCGCTAATGCAGCTATTGTTCGAATATCTGGCCTACTAAGCTAGAGCTAGGGCTATCAAAAGATGTTGCAGACATTCTTGAGACTGCCTAGGATTTGTCACAATGCGTTCTGCCGTCTGCGGTCAGGTCAGTGAGAACGCAGCCCGCAACATGTATGAACAATCATCAACGTTATCTTCATCATTTCAGACACAGGACGTCCGCTGCTGAACATAGGCCTCGAGGAATTCTTTAATTGGCCATATCACATTGAAATTCCTGCCTGTCTATGTTAGCAATTTGTATCGCCGTATGAATTCTCAATGAAGGTAGATATTGTCAATCAGTCAGATCACACACTGAAGATTACATTCAAATCGAGTTTGTGATTTATCTAACTAATGAAATTCATCCAAACAGAGGCTATGTAATGTAACGTTTTTATGAAAAAAATTTTGAACAAATATAATTTATTGGTGCGAAAATAGGTGTAGTTGTTAAAGTCAAAACTCATAACCGGTCAAAACCACTTTTGACTGCAAATGCCCTTGGTCAATATCACTTTTGACTGATTTTTCCAGCCAAAAGTGATTTTAACCAAGATTGTTAGTCAAAATCACTTTAACTAACGCCCTTGGTCAAAACCACTTTTGACTGGAAAAATCAGTCCAAAGTGATATTGACCAAGGGCATCAGTCAAAACCATTTTTGACTGATTTTTTTCAGTCAAAATGGTTTTGACCGATTATGAGTTAAGACTGTAACATAGTTAAGTACTTTCCCTTGAAACCTAGTCATGTCAAACCGTATTACAGCCTCTGTCAGCACTATACAGATAAAGATTGAACGTTTTACGATACAAGGTAGCCCTGCTAACGACGCCATTTTCGTCTCGCTAGATAAAACATGGCAACCGAAATGGGCGATGTCCCGATGGACGCGATCGTCTCGTCTACTAAATGGGGAATATTTTTGTACAAGCCTTTGTTTCCATCGAGATATCGAAGATAGCAATTGCTTGTTTTCTGTAGTGTAGTTTTAGATTTATCGATGTTTGCGATGTTTGTAACTAGCCTTATTGATCAATGCGACTCTACGAGTAAGTACGTTTGTTTTTTATAGTCGCTTGAAAGTATTGTGTGTTTTTCGTGAATCTACCTATTACCTATCTATATTCTAATTTTTGTAACTTATCTAGCTATTCCAATAGAAGTCTAGCTTAGTTGAGAGTAACTGGACATTGTTATTAAAATATATATGAACTAACTTTCCGCCCGCAGCTTCGCCCGCGTGAAATTTTGTCTGTCACAGAAAAACATAATCGCGCGCGCGTCCCTGTTTCAAAAACCGGGATAAAAACTATCCTATATCTTTTCTCATAATTTAAACTATATCTATGCCAAATTTGATCAAAATCGGTTCAGTGGTTTAGGCGTGAAAGCGACACAGACAGACAGACAGAGTTACAGATTGAAGCTGAATTGAACAAGACGTCTATAGGCTAGGCCTATTTTCAGCAAGGGACTGCTGTAGTCTGATTATAAAATGATTAATTTTTTTAAATCAATTCTTAAAAGTTGATAATATTTACTTACTTTCTCTAAAGTATACTCAACATTAATTTATAACTGCCTTTTTCCAGTATTCTTCTAATCATGCCATCAAAAGCCCAAGCAGCTACAGCCCCGTCTTTTGTCCAATATCCGCAGCGAATCCATCATTTATATCGAATAGATTTATTACTTTTTGATATCTGCATTTTGGGGTTACCTACGTGAGTGCGACAAACGTTACATCGAATTTTGTTTCTTCGAAAACCTTTCTGCGAAGTTACTATACTGCGACGCCTTGTTATATCGATGCCTTGTTACTGCGATGTAACGTTACATCGAAAAACTTTACTAATTAAAGTAATTTAAATTCTTTAATAACTAATTAAAGTAATTTAAATTCTTTAATAACTAATTAAAGTAATTTAAATTCCAAGTTTTTAAATCTGTGAGCAATTGTGAGGATTTCAATAAAGTACCTAGTATTTCTATTTGTCCACAACGGAGTTAGAAACTGTTTAGTTGTATTGTATTGCTACTTAAATTGAACAACTTTGCACTGAAAAAACTACGTCAAAAATCCATCAAACTTCATACAAAAAACACCGGTTATCGTTACAGTTACGGTTAAAGTTAAGTGGTGCAACTCAACCGTAGACAGTGCATCAGTGAAACAATCAAGGCAGATGAGTTTAAACATCACACATTTGTATGCAAAGAATACACCCGGTGCGCTCGTGCAGGTTTGAATTGAAAAGTCTAGAAATATCAAGTGATTGAACCAATTTGATGGTGAAGTGGTCGTTCTGCTAGCAAATTCGATATTTGTTGGTAGATTTGGTCTTTCTTGCCTCTACATTGAACCATTTTTTCCGATGCAAAAGCTTTTAATACTCATAATATTAACACAGTGACTGATTTGGAACTGATTACTTCTTAGTAACAATTTTCTGGAATATCGCAATATCAATTACTTAATTTTCTGAAATTCATAAAAGATAATTTCATAAAAAATAATAAAAGCAATATTTTACGAATTTAGTCATAAACAGATATTTTATTAGCTTTATATTTTTAAATTCTATATTAGAATGCTCGAAAACAAAAAGCCGTTGTCGAGGGGGATAAATGAAGTCTGTGCTGTTTATTAGACTGTCCAGATAAGGTACACAGTTGAACCTGATTTGAGACAGTGGGTTCACTTTTGAAGTGCCTCCTTTTTGAAGTCGGTTGATGATAATGATAGTAAAGCTCCAACCCAATGATATTACAGAACTATAGATATGTTACGTTCATAGAAATTACGATTTTAATCCGTGCCGAGCTATTCCAAATTGCACACATTGACAAAATGTAACTGATAAGTGAAACAAAAGATACGAAATAGCAAGCAAATGAAAGAGATAGCTATAGTTTTAACGATTCTGCACTAACTAATCTATGTCCGCAGCGCACGCATCCTTATCGCTCTAACGTCAAAACAAACTCGCTTTCTCTTTCTTAACTTGAACATGGCGCATGGCACGATGGCGTCTTGATTGTTTGCATAAATAATTGAAAATATAAATACTAAATAATTTTGCATAATCACATGTGGCTTACCACATGTGGCAGATCCCTTGTATTTTGTTTACTTTAGAGTCATAATTGGTACACTTTCGAAACACACACGATGGCATTTTTTATTTATTTTGGTAAGAACACAGGAACTTACGGTGTGGTACGCACGCGATTGCGCACGACGTAGGCCACACGAAGACTAAACACAAGACGTCCCAATTGAGACGTATTTGAGTATTAACAGCGCGAGCGCTTATAACATATCTGCTTTTGTTTTTATATAATATCATTGCTCCAACCACATCAACGCGTGCAGATCGCCATTGCCGGCGCGATCAAAGGCCAATGACAGGTCGCGCGACCCATGACAGTTCACGCGACCTGTCATTTTCCTATGATTGCGCCGTGATCGCGCCGCCGATGGCGATCTGAAGGCGTTGGTATCGACAAAGCAAAACAGAACTGGTGAAATAGAGCACCAAACGAGTTAGAATAAATGTGCTTCCTGGAGTTAGAGGAACTTTACTCGTATGCTCATTATTATTTGATCCTTATTTGCTTGATGCAATTACGTAGTGTGTTTCGTTTCTTAGTGCTAGGGTACATAGCTTACTAGTTCACGCGTTCTACATTGGCCTGCGCGTTATTAGAGTTGAAGGATTGAAGTTATACAACAATAGAGTATACAACAATAAAGTGTTATGGTTTCCCTGTAGTTTATGTAGCCAACTTACACGAATCACCTTGAATGTTACTGCCACGTGCGTTATCAGAGGTTATAAAGTAAAAAAAGTCCTATTTTAACTTCTGAACAACAGGGGGGAATAACAATGATAAATTAAGAGGAGGGTTTGTATTATGAATGACGCTGATTAAATTTTTTGTCGTGAAAAATTTGATTGTAAGCCTTTTTCATCTTCCTTATTTATATTGAAGAAGGAAATACCATTATAGTTCCCTATTTTGCGCATTTATTACACCCCTTTATTCTCACCTTCAAAGAACATTTCAATATAAATCATACTGTCGAATACTCAACGCAAATTCTGTACTTAACAGGGTTTCTTCATTATTTTCCCGTTTTATATTCTAAGGGCTTTGTACATTCGTCTTTGGGGGGTCTCCCTAAAGTTTATTTTGGATTGAGTGAGCATCAGGTGCAGAAATGGTAGAACACCTTAATTACTTGTTGTCAGTAAGTTTTCAACTCGAACATCGTAGGATAAGTTGATCCTGCGAAAATTGGAGGAGTTAGCGCCTTCGAGAGAAATATCCTATAACGTCAGGTAAACTTGGAGTTGGCATAGTGAAGTTTACCTTTGTATAAAAATGGCTAGCTATATTTTTAGTAGACTACGGTTATTGGATAACTTTATTAAGATTTTGGGAAATAGGAGTTTTTAGAGGGACATTATTCGACAAGTATTCAGGATTCAGGTTTTTTACGGTCTAATGCATATCAGTTTTCTTCGTTATTCGCACTTAAAACGATGCCGAGTTTTTAGATTGATTTGCTGTTTTCCGTAGGAGACGGGTAATCTGATTTTGTATAAAAAAGATTTGCGATGACGGATAGAGTTCTCCTTGATTATTCTTGAGCATTTAGAGTCTTCCCAAATATTAATGTGATGTTAATAGATTTGGCTCATTTCAATTTAAAACCGACCAATAAGTATGTCCCACAGTATACCCAAAGCCAGCTAAGCCAGGTAAGAATGTTATGGATATGTAGTTTCGGTTATGGATACGGTTACGGATATAGGATAATATTATACCGGTTTCGGTTACGGTTACGGATATTTCTTTATTTCGGATATCCGAAAGTTTTGGTTACGGTTACGGATATCTGTGCTTCAGAATGCAATTTGCAAATAGTTGTCCAACACGGTTAATTCATGCACATGCACACTTTACATCGAATAAAAAGTAATAAAAAAATAAAAATTGATACTAGATGGCATTATAAAGGTAAATCAGGCTGTTATGCCTTTACATTATAATGTTATACAAAAACAAATAAAACTGCCTACATCCGAAACTATCCGAAACTTTTGAATCGGTTACGGTTACGGTTTCGGCTATTTTTATATTTCGGATATCCGAAAGTTTCGGTTAGGGTAACGGATATCCATAGCATCCCTGATACCCAGTATCGTCTACCTACGCTATTCGTTATGACGTATTTATTTATCACCTGTGCTAAAGGATACCTTTCGTTTGCCAGAAACATTTGCCATGCCCATAAAGGTTGGCCCAAAATAATGCGGTGCCAAAATCATTGGTTCAAACAACACATTTTCTTCAGATTTACGACTTACTTTTGTCCGTTTGAATACCTAGGTCATAAGTTAGGGCATAATGTTAGGGTATAATGTGTTTTTCGTGTGAATGCCATCCGTTATAGTAATACATTTCAAGAATAATAAGCAATACGTTTTCGCAAAATGGGCTAACCTTTAGGCAAAACAACAGGGTCTGAGTTGTCAGAGATATATTGCCACTAAGTATACTACTACCATTTAAGTATGTTTTTATCCGTTGTCTAGTACCCATAGTACAAGCTTTGATTAGTTTGGGTTTGGTACGGGACTAGAAGCGCAGTGTAAAATGTCTAAGAATAATATATTTTATTTATTTATTACTAACAGCCCGTCCCGGCTTCGCACGGGGTTTTACCAAGGATCCCTAATTTTTTCAAATGAAATGTAGCCTATGTCAAATTGGAAGAATGTAGCATTCTATTGGTGAAATAATTTTTTAAATCGTCCCAGTACTTTTTATTCATTACAAACATACAAAAATAGGTACAAATCTTTCCTCTTTATAATATTAGTATAGAAATAGTCTTTGACTGCCAAGACACTAAATACAACAGAAATATGGTCCGAGCTTTACCGGGGAACCGCGTGGCGTCGGACGTGTTAATAAGATATAACTAAAACTAAATTACCTAAACATATAAGAAGAAGAAGAAACTTTGTTCACAGCCCGTCAGCCTAGCTTAATTTCATTATTTACTTATAATTTTTTTGCCAAAGTGCCAAAAACTAAACAATAGCTATTGCCAATGTTTTTCTAACACAAAGAAATTCCTTTATACTTATACTCGAAATAAACACTTTACCGCAATATTTTATTCATGTAAACAATGAATCCTTAGGGAGTTTTACTTGTATAAGTGAGGCCTTGAAAGCACTTGTGTTTACAACTGTTGTTGTTACGAGAACATTCAATCAAATATACCTCATCATACAAACCCACGCTCTAGAGAATTATTACACAGATAGCTTGTGAAGCGTCTCTTTAGAAAAGATTTTATGTAACTTTCTGTTATGAAATTACTTACTTTGTTATAAGGATAGCTCGAGTAATTTTGTAGCTTTATTATCTGAGTTGTTTTGGGTTACGAATAAAGGTCATAGCAGACTTTTATCAACTCGCCTTTCGCGAGCTGTCATCGTCTTTCGCGCTGTCAATCGCGAGGCGAGGCGTCTATGTTATGGTGCGTCCAAATTGGGCGAACGGGCTCGCGCGGCACGCTGGTCATCCTGCTCACCCAGCTCTTGAGTGAGCAGGATGTCGAGTTTTCCGCGCGAGCCCGTTCGCCCAGTGTGGACGCACCGTTACGGTGCGGCAAAGACGTCGCTTGCCTCTCTAACTGACGTAATATCTGAATTTTTTTTCGAAACTGAGTTATCTACACCGTCTTAATCAATCTCGAAATCAATCGATCTGTCTAATCACCTGAAATTGCAAAGTGTCAGTTACGTCAATTAGAGAGGCAAGCGACGAAGAGTGCGTTGCAGTATGGAGTTTCATACAAAGAATACTGACCGCCTCAAGTTCATACGGTTACGATCCCTTTCCGGGTTGATAAATGTGCGACGTCCTTAAAGTTTTAATAAGACTTTTACGTGACGATTATTGTGTTACATGAGAGCGATGCCATACGCTTTGATAAAACGTAGCGTATGGTTTCAACGCAAATGATTGATTGATTTTATGATTTCAAAGCCACACGCGCGGTATCTCACGATATCACAACGAAACACCGACGTCGCAGCGTTTGTAAATTAAATGGTATGTCAGTCTTTGATGCCTTCATCATCACACAGCATCCCTTTCTGCCTCATCTCCCTAGCTCAAATAATCCAAATCCAAAAAAACAAGATAGTTTTGAGTCATTTTTTTAGGGTTTCGTAGTCCTCACAAGGACTCCTTATAGTTTCGTTATGTCCGTCTGTCTGTCCGTCCGAGGTTTTGCTTGGAAACTATTGGCACTAGAGAACTGTAATTTTGTGGAGGTCGGAACGCCGACAAAACGGTAGAATAAAATGCCGCCACTAACCGGCTATTGTGGAAATCATTAAGGGAGGCCTATGTAAAGCAGTGGACGTCCTATGGCTGAAGATGATGATGATGATGATGAATAACTCGATATGAGTATTGTGTTAAGACAGTATGACTATAACAATACTACGTACAGCTTCACTAAACATAACAGAGATAATCCGGCATCGTCGCCACAAAGCCGAACTATAACAAAGTTAAGAGAATTCTTACGTGAACGTAACGTCGGTTATAACTAAGGAACTCCCATCCAAAATGAAAACAGCCAGGTTAGGCGATAGTTGGGCAACTTGGCCGACAGTTGCGCGGGATCCGATAAATTAGCCACTCAAACTTTACCCGGGAAGCCAGGGTTGGGAATGTATCGATAGTGTTGGAAGTTTGACCAGCGAAGCTAGGGGTGGGGATATGTCGATAGCTTACTATAATATTTCAAGTTTTGTGACTCGCAATAGGTGTCTGAAATGCCTCTTTATGACGATGTAACCTTAATCTAGGGATTGATTTTCGCTAGCAGATACTTAGTCATAAAATGTTATAATTACAACTTTTCGTGGACTCGAAAATTCAAGTCATGAGTTCGATTCCCAAATGTCATGAGTTCGATTCCCAAATTGCATGATTTTCGGGTCAAGAGAGTCTAGTTCCAACTTATTAATAAATACCCAGCTGATGTTAAAAACAAGCGACGCCAGCGATTGATCGATTAGCAGCGGAAAAATCCTCCAACTTGCAAAAATATCGTCTAAGCGCTTTCACTCCCAATTATTTTTATCGAAAAATAACGATCGCATTTTGTTATGAGCTGATTCAACGTCACTAATGATCACGGGCACATTTAGTGACAATATTATCAATAAATTCTATTTAGTGTTTATTTGGTATGTGACAACTAATGCTAAAAAGTGAAGTGTCCAGATACTCTGAGCGAGGAGCGAATCTTCGACACATGATTTTTTCTAGTTGTACGAGTATATATATAGATATATATTTATCTTGTTAATTTTAACTTTATTTGTTCACTGTGGTTGTAGTTAATGTGAGTTTCATCTATATTTTTAATCTGGAAAACAGATTAAAAACTCGATAGTCCCATCTCTACTTAACCTGTAGTCTTATCAGGCCCGAACACTTAATTTTGCTGTCGTTCCTATGAAAAATGTATTCTTCTCATAGTCCAAGGAACTTGTAACAACTTCCCTGTAGTAATGGTTCGAGTAGGAAATTTACGGTCGCAAGTTTTTAATTGTTTTTTTTTTTCTAATTAGCAAGCAGTTGAGCTTGTTATTTTAGTTTACCATAGAGTTGCAATTAGAGAAAGAATTATTAAACCTAAATTATACGGAATGTCAACACTTTTTTTAAGGAGACAACTTTTTTGATACACGAGTTATCTGTGACAGCTTTCTGTTCGTCAAATAAATTCGGTGCTTAAATTAAATTCATTTTTTTTTTGTTTTTTCTAGTGTGCAAATACCCTAACCTTGCAAAAAGAAATGCTGTGTATCGCATCATTGTGTAAACCATGTTAAAATGTATGAACTGTATGTGATTTGGTGTACCTAATAAATAAAAAATAAGCACAACAAGTCTTACCAAGACAAGGTAAAATGGTGCGTATTGCAGTATGCTTGCCAGCAGTTGAAAACAGCTCAGAAAATGAAATTATATTATTATTTCTCATTTTATTGATTGATTGCTGCTACCAATCGATCAACGTGGAAAGCAATTAGGGGAGGCCTATGTTCAGCAGTGGACGTCCTATGGCTGAAATGATGATGACGATATTTCTCATTCAATTCGATTACATAATTCACATATCAATGAACTAAATGTTTGAACCAAATAAACAATTTTTCTTTCTTCTTTCTTTCTTTCTTAAAAATGAAATCATAACTAGCATTTCATTACGTCTCTTTTAAACAACAATTACGAGAAGTGTTTTCGAGGGAATACACATTGCTAAAATATGAAATGTTATTTTCGATGTGTCACTATAATGTTGAGAATAATGTAATGCGTGAATTTCCAATAATAAATTCCGATTTAATATACCACAGATTCAATTATTACATGTGGTTTGTGATGAAGAGGGTTCACAAACAACGAGTTTATTAAATATTGAACTAATTTAGATTAAATTTCTCAGAACTTGTTAAGTTCAACAATTGTGAATGACATTATTGGAAAGTCATAATTTCAGAATAAATTATTTAAATTTTCCATTTAATTTATTACAGTGAACAATTTGCTCATTCGAAATGTTGCGTTTTAGTTCAATTGGAAAGTCAATTTAATTTAATTGGAACTTCAACAAGACGGAATTATTATTATGAATTGAGATTTAAATATAAATTGATGCAATGTTAATCTGATTCAGCTAAAATGTTAGAATATTCAGTACTAGCGGCCGCCCGCGGTTTCGTACGCGTGGATCCCGTTTTACCCCCTTAGGGGTTGAATTTTGCAAAATCCCGTTTATGTGAGCACCTACATTCTAAAAAGAACACCCTTGCAAAATTTGAGACTCCTAGCACTTGCTGTTTCTGAGATTTCGTGATGAGTGAGTGAGCCTTTCGCTTTTATAGACATAGATTTAGTCATTTTTTTACACAGTACAGTACTTATTCATGTAGTAACCAAACAATGCCACCATCAAAGTGTAATCAAGGAAAAAATCACTGAAGTTTTTAAGTGCTAAAGTTTGACCATTCCTTATGGCTATAGTAGGCCGCCTTATCTAAATTACCGCTGTATAAGGAGGAGGTTACATTACGAAAGTTTCAATGCATTTTTGGGGTTTTGAAAAATAATTGTTGTTTTTGCTATACATATCTTTTATTTTGTTAACTTCAATCTTATTGGTTAATTTATGTGAAAACCTAGTAAGGAATATTATATTATTTATACGATTTTAAATGTTTCTGAGATCGCAGGCCATTCTTTTACATTATGATAGAGTAGTTTATACTTTCATACTTTGAAGCTTCATTTTGTACCTTATCCTGATGTAATAAATCTGTATTACTTATCTTATTTTAAAAATAAACGTATTTTAATAGTAAAATACTTAAAATACTTTTTAAAATAACTCTTATGATGAAAAGATAACAGACTACAAACTAATTCCACGGTTCCAATTTGAAAGTCTAATTTTATCTAAAGGCCAATTTAGATTAGCTAAAAACAATGTTAGTGAAATTCATGAAAAAGCATTCAATTGTAAAACCTAAAATGGCTATTACTTTGACCTATGCTTCACTTTGAGCGAAGGTATTTTAGTGAAACAATTCAAAGAATTTCCTTGAACTATATCGGAGTGTGCCTGTTCGTGTTTACTTCAATTTTTCAATTTTTGACTATCAAAGATCCTATTATTTTTGCTTTTTACAATCAGAACAGTTTAAACTGAAAGGTTAGAAGGCAATTGGGCGATGGAGTCGGTCAAGTCATAGGTTTTTATAAATAAAAGTTAAAAAAGAAAAATCTTAATTGAAGAAAAGTAAAGTGTGTTAAACAAAAGAAATTTTATTAATTATTTTCAGTTCTGTATTTTTGTCAATCGAATTTCTAGTAGGTAACTGGATTTTTGGGCTGACACTGTGTAGGTTTATTGTAGACACAAGAAGAAGATTTACTAGATTTATTCATTCCTTTCGCTCATGCTTGCTTCATAAGTTGAGTAAAAGAGAAGGACAGTCTCAAAACTTTGACTTCGTGCTACTAATGAGCCCACAGTGTACCTACCATGAGTTTACGTTAGGTGTGCTCGCTAGCGAAAACGTCAAAAATCTCTACGGAGATTTTGTTTCTTGAAAGTAGCCGCTAGAGGCGCTGCATAATATGTCATACAATTAATGTCATTTTTTTACGCAGTCGCTAGCGAGCACACGTAACGTAAACTCATGGTAAGCACACTGTTCTTGAACATAAAAGAGTATACTCGTAGTTGTTGCAATTGAGCATGTTACTAGGTATGCAAAATCACTTGAAACCTATGTTACAGTTAGGCTTTTACATTTACAAATACATTAGTTTTTATTTCATTCAAAAATACCCAGTAGTTATGATTCTAAAGGCATTCAAAGTTCGCTTAAATATTGAGTGCCGCCGACGGTCACGTAACCCCGCGTGACGTACATTCACAGTGTCCGCTCACTAGAAAACGGATATAAACATACTTAAATACATTTTTTTTTGTAAATACAAACTTATTATACATATTAACACCCAGACCCATCACAGAAATTAAAATTGAACCAAACCCAAACTTGATGCGATTGTGTCGTTTTATTGCGAATTACCTTCCAGCTCCATCATTAGACCCTGATTACTATATAGAATTAAAGTACTCATCAATACAAAACGAACGAACCCAAACTCGATGGAATTAAGTCGTTTTATTATAGAGTTCCTATGGCCACCTTCCAGCTCCATCATCAGATCAGCTCCATGTCATCATAATATTGCATGGTCATCCAAATCACATGTGTTTGCGAAATTTCAGCATAATTGGTTGCCTGGAAGTGGGTCTTAATTGAGCTTGCAGGATTCCACCCATACAAATATGAGCCAGTCACTGTAATATGACGTCACGCGCATAAAATGGCGGGCCGGTCGCCGCCCGCACTTTTAAAATTCAATATCTTGGAAACTAATTGACGTAGCGAAATAATTCTTTCACGTGTATTTTTTATTTTTAACAGAGAATACAGAAAGCTAAAAAACAAAATTAGTGAACATTCGTCATTCACGAAGGCGAGTGAGCTTTACATGTGTGGTGGCTCGCTACTGTTCGTTTTTCAAAAGTTTTGATAGACATTACTCTATCATTAAGTGCATGTACCCGCACACAGACAAGTAAAGCTCACTCGCCTTCGTGAGTTGCAAGAACTACATATAAATAAAAGTAAATTTTGAATAATTGTTTGCACGTTATTACAAAGCTATAAAATTGTTAAATTAATGTGCCTAAGCCTGAAGGCCGCTGGGGTTATCGCCGCTCTCTAAGATGTATTTAATTACATTTGCTTCGGGAACCAATTAATATGATAATAACGCGATAATAAAGTGTGAAGAAAGGCCGGATTTATTATGACGGATCGATATTCCCTGGTGCGATGATTGATATCAAGAACTCGCTAATTACATTCCCTGCCTTGCCCTCATATTAATGTTGTTATAAGTGGTTATACGTTATAAATCTACTTAGTATTTGTATTGAGTTAACTAATCAGTAAGCATCAAATTACACATAAAAACAGCATCAACTTAAGCACAAAATAAAAATCAGCAAAGATTGATATAGTGTGTAAAATTAAAATGTCTTGCCGTTGCTTTTCCAAAAAAATACAAAATTTAGCTTTTTTTTGATAATTATAAGAACCTCGTCGCAATTTTATAGGCCATCCAACTCGATTTCCACCTTTTCTATTTCTTCTACCTTTGATAAAATAATTAGTACCTTTGATATTTTTGCCGCAACGCTTAAAAATACGGTTCAAGATACGAATAGCAGTTAGGTAAGGCAACTCTTTGTAGATGGTAGGTTAGTTAATTAGGCGATGGTCGTCATGACTAAAAAATATGTCCTAATTAGTACGCAAAAACCTTAATTAAGGTCAAAATTAATTAGTTCTTATCGGCCGAAGTGTCTCGTTTTTGCTTCATCAGCGCTTGCTATTAAGATTACTTGATGAAATTAATTTGCAAAATGTGTAAGTACATTTGAAGAGCAACTTAGGAGCCAACTAGGTAGACTAAGAGATAGTGAACATCAGACCTACGTTATTTTATAAGAAAGTTTGTCAGTACCTGCTCCCAACATAGGTAAGGACGTTGGTGCATCATGAACGGGACTATTCCTACCTCTTGTTCCCACCACTGTAACTCCTGGGTAGCCAGGATCTACAGCTTGACCGCCATAAAAACCCAACCAAGTAAGGTCAAGTTTGTCCCGGGGGAAAGTTAAACTGTCATTGGCCCCGCAACGAAATTAATCAGAAGAACATAGGAGGAGTTCCAAATTAAGGTTTCCTCCATTGCAAAGCATACAAACTAAGGTTGGTGCATCATGAATTTGAGTAGTTACTCCTTGCCAGGTAATAAAGGTATAATATTTAAGTAGCTGCCAAAGCCACGATGACCCAAATTTCATGATGCACCAACGTTCTAACCTATGTTGGGAGTGGGGACAAATTTTCAAATTTTTTTTAAATATCGTAGGTCTGGCGTTCACTAGCTCTTAGCCTACACACTAATCTACTGTTGAAATAGAATTTAGCTTAAATTATCGAGTTACAAAACTAGCACGTGTTTCTACTTTGACAAATGGAGGCAAAAAGACGTTTTCTAAGCTTAGGCTAGTTTTTTCTACACGTTCTGCAAGGGAGAGGCTAGGGCATTTAAACTATTCTGCCTAGCAATGATGTTGCGCACTATAACCACAGAATAATAATAAGTACCTACTATTACTCTTATTTAATGGTAGCCAGTGGGTAATTGATTAAAATTTATATAAATAATAGAATGTTCTTAAAACAAAGCTTCCTATTGTCAATCATTGTGCCTTAATGGTATGGCTCTGATTCGAATAATTTGCTCGATTTATTTTATTGTAATAACTACATAACTAAGTCATGTCTTAAGAACAGATGATATTTGTTCTATTTTGTATTGTATATCCTTTATCTTATCAACAACCATTAGGTATGTAGGTATACATTTTATTGATGTTGTTAAAATGAAACCTATCAATAATTGTTTTTCGTGTCCTATACTTTTATAAATAAGCCAACACGGGTCATTCTTATTATGAACCGGCTCTATGAACCGTCGCACAGCCCGTACGTTTTTTCCGTCCCGCTACATCCGTACTCGAAATAAAAGCAAATCGCACAGCTGAAATTATAATTGGGTACGATTCCTGCGTCCTGTAACGGTCGTTGGGCGAGCACTTTGAAGCAGGGTCGCGAATAACCCTCCAACAACTGGAGCAAAAACAGCGAGTGAGGCGCCTTTATTGTGCGATGCTAAAAAACTCGGTCGACTTCAAGTGTAAGGGTAACCATTGTACAGAGAACCGCATTTTAAGCTGGAAATTGAAGCATCTAATGCAGTTCTTAAAAGAGCGAGTTTGCATCAAAAACAGTTTGATTTAAGGTCGACTGTACAGAGGCTGTACATCAAGCGGTGTAGCGTCTTATGTTGTTATAATAGACGCGATTTTTCAGTAAAATGTGTTTTAAGTATGTCTGAAGTGGACACGTGGAAGAATTTTGTAACGCAGGTTGATTTCTAAAGAGTCTTTTCTCTTGTTTTAGGTGGGAAAGCAGATTTTTATTATTTGTCGGCAGCTTTTTTGGTAGTCTTAGCTAATGTAATCATTTATAGATAGGACGTTTAGTTTCAAATCCACTTCAATATACAGACTCAACAGTGAACATCGAATTAAAACCGACTTAAGATTCGTGGAACGGTAGTTCAGTCCCCTTTGACTGCTGAACTATTGTGGTCAACGTATTCACACACGATGCTTGCTTAAGTGAAGCAGAAAATCGAACGCACAGCGTTGAATAGAGCGCTGTGATTGGTTCATGTGTCACCCTGTGCATCCACGCGCACTGTGAGACCTCATAGTTCGTTCGTTTCAGCCGAAAGACGTCCACTGTTGGACAAAGGCCTCCCCCAAGGATTTTCACGAAGATGTAACCTTTTATTTTATTTTACATAAAATAAAATGTTTCACTATTAAATATAGTACGGAAACATAAAATAATAAAATTCTTAATTCTAAGTATGTACAATTTATTATTTACATAGAAAAATAATTAAACTAAAAGTCTTAATTCTAAGTTACTACTAATAACAAGTAAAATAATACAAAGTTGAAACACTTAACTAAATGGCCTAAAGATTGTTATTGACTACGACATACGCTCGCACGCAGCCGTAAAGTGAAAGGTCTCGAAGGTCACGGCTCCTCGGCCTGCGCGCACTGGCCCGCTGGATGCGTTCTGAGTAAGACGCGTACCTCTAATTATTGCTACGTGAGCCTACCTATCTGCTGTCGTACTATCGTGCTACCTAAAACGTGTTGTACATAATAATTATTTACTTTGTGAATCCCCCGTTAATTATCGGGTAAGTGTTGCAATGTATTTCTTGTAGTTGTAAGCTTCTAGCTGTAGTTCGTAATTTCATCATCAAAACACGCTGTGTCATGATCTTAACGTACTTAGTATTTTATATCCTTACATGTAAATTACAATACTTTGATCTTATAATTTCATTAAACGAGAAAAAGTGTTAATTGAAATATCTAAGTAGTTACTTGAGTGGGTAATGTAAATAGTAAAAATATGTACCCACATAATATTTTATGTCACAACTATGTACATAACATAGCGTAAATAGTTATTAATTAATCTTAGTCGCACACCTATATTTTACACTTAATAACTTCTCTTCGTTTGTGACATTTCGTACTAATTTAATTCTATTTCCTTCAACTGGCGGACTGACATATTCTGTCTGTTGCGAAATGTCACAAACTAATATCGTTAGCTTTTAATTGTTTTCTGCCCTATGTATTAGTTGATTATTGTGCCTCATCATTGATCACTATTTTTTGCAAAATCATTATCATCTGCTCCCACCTACCGCTTCGCTTGCCGATCTTTGGATGTTGCAGTAAAAATAGGAAATCGGAATAGTTTCTTCTCAGCACTTGCCATATGTTTGTCTCGAAGCGCTGGTAGGGCCCAAAAGATAAGGAGACATGTAAAGTGCCCCATAAGGGCTACCTTTTCTTTTTTTTATTATTTTCTATTGACGTTCATAAGTGCCACTTGTGGTCTAAACTGAATAAATATTTTTGATTTTTGATTTTGATTTTGAGTTGTAAAATATTTTGTTTACACTATTACAGGGCCCATCTACCCGGTACCGGACGTCTATCAAGCCCCTTTATTTCTGCCTGGCCTGGCCTACTGCTATCATACAACGTCAAGACACCTACGCCTGGAGCTACGCGACGGAATTGCAGGACAGTGATAGTGACGGAACTGAGTTACATACATTCGGTCGTATATTGTGAACCCACTTATTAAACCTAAGAGCCTACTGTCTATCTTTTCTTTATTTTGTTCCCTCTCCTCTACTAGGAGTGTGACAAGCTCGCTGAGCATCGCATAAGTTGGCAATTTATTCCACCCGCTTCGCCCCACTTTGGTGGCTGTTGGGAGTCCATGGTCAAAACAGTGAAAACTCATCTTTTTAAAACTATAGGTCACCAACTTCTNTAGGAGTGTGACAAAGACCAATTCTGCGCCGCTCGCATCCAGGCACCTTCACCAGATCGTCGGTCCACCTAGTGGAAGGCCTGCCTACGCTACGTCTTCCGGCTCGTGGTCGAGTAATGTTTGTGAATACGGGGGTGAGTTATTACTTATTATTTATAATTATCAGAGAATATTTACAATGCATTTAATGACTCTACACACCAAGTCCGCAAACCGCCGTTTCAGCAACAGTGGCATGGTGTCGGCGGCTTTATTTCAAAAGTCATCATCATCATCAATCATGTCAAAAAAAATCATGTCGATGACTAGTCGACGACGACCCTGTCGGCGGATTTGGTGTGCAGACTGCATTAAGCAATTGCTTATACTTAACCAGTAAAATCAGATATTACGCTCTTTTCAAAATGGTCCCTACAGAATACCAGCATCATGTTCTTTACGGAATATGATAGGTACAAGCTGAGTAGGAGCCATTTTGGTTCAACAATTTATTTATAATTATTATCCAAATTGTGTAAAATTACTATGTTTGAACCAAATAAACATTTTTTCTTTCTGTCTTTCTTTTTTATTTGAGTAAAAACCTGTCTAATCTCGCACCTCGTCAATACCTCTCTTGCTGCAGAGATTGATTAGCAGTGTCCCTCATTACGAGGTCCATTCATTATTTATAATTAGCCCTTCAGCCGAGGGCATTTGTCTCTCCAATTAGTGAGATGAATGACTGAACAAAGGAAATGATACCTTTTGCTCTTTTTTGAGTATTTTTTTAGAGTTTTCGGATTTTTTTTTTTTTTTTTCCTGTGGCAACACTACCGCTAACAGCTGATTTGAACTTGTCCCAATTTATTTACTGATTTTTATTTAATTTAATATCTTAAAAGGTCTCTAAACTCATCACTGTTACTGTTTTATGTAATTATAAGTGAAATAACGTTTAAATCTGTGTATTGCATTGTGTTTATGGTGCAAATTGTGCAAATACTTAGGACCGATTTGACAGTGCAATTACGAAAATATTACGTTGGATTTTGTTAACATTGTTCTATCTTTCGAAACAGGTACCTATTTGTTTTATATTTACAACAGTAGTGCATATTTTAGAAACGAAATACTATTATTGTGACCTTATACTGTCACCCGCGTAAGAGGTTATATTTACCTACATTTTTGTTAACCTCCAATTATTGATCAATTGATCCTTTGGCATTTACATTTTAATACTTTTTTATTTACCAAAAGAAACAATGCTTACACGTAAAGCCTTCGCTCGCCGGGAGGAGTCCCAACTCCAACTGGCTTTGAGAGATTTGAAGGCAGCCAAAGACTTGATTGAGCAATTAAATAGGGAAAGAGAGGACAATGAGAGGGAGCTGATGGATGTGTGGGATAAAAACAAGCATTTAAAGAAAGAGATGGCTGAGCTGCACACCAACTATGAGACAATTGTAGAGGAACGGAATAGGCTACAATTAATCATTGACGGGTTTGGTGAGTGAACCATGCTACTTTGGGTACCATGGGTAGACCAAAGGACTGTAGCCGCCCCTTCCAAATGTTAAGTATTGACCTCGTCGGACCATTACCTGTTTCTAGAAAACAAAACACATTTTTGTTGGTAGTTAACTGCTGTTTCTCGAAATACTGTTTACTTTTCGCAATTAAAAGAGCAACCGCTGATATTATTTCTAAAATTATAGAGGAAAACGTCTTTCTTGTTCATGGCATTCCCAGTACTATTATAATGGATAACGGTAGACAATTCATAAGCAATACTATGAAATCATTATTTACTTCTTATAATATACCAAACGTTTTCTACACTCCCCTCTATACTCCTCAAGTAAACTCTGTAGAGCGTTACAATAAAACAATAATGACTGCAGTTTCCACATTCATTGAAAATGATCATAGATCTTGGGATACCTTTATTCCAAAAATCCAGTTTGCCTTAAACAGCGCAGTCAACGAAGTTACTGGATATACACCCTCCTTTCTGGTTTTTGGTCGCGAACTGGTCAGTTGTGGCTCTCACTATATCGATGCAGATCTGTCAGATCATATTGTTTTTACACCTCGTGATGCCTACGCCGAAAATTTGGGCAGCTTGCGAAAAACTTTCGACAAAGTACAGGCTTCCCTCATAAAAGCACATTCTCGAAATTGTACTACATATAACCTTAGACGTAAAAATATAGATTTTAATGTTGGAGACATTGTCTGGAAGAGAACTTTCTACCAAAGTGATAAGGACAATAAATTCTCAAAAAAACTAGCCCCGAAATTTATAAAATGCCGCATTATAAACAAAAACTCTAAACTCGTTTATGAACTTGAGGACATGTCAGGTAATAAATTAGGTGCGTGGCATGTTAAAGACTTTAAGCTCCATTGAGCTAAGTATAGCGGATTTTACTAGGAAAAATCCTAATCTTAAAAGGGGGGTATGTAACCTTTTATTTTATTTTACATAAAATAAAATGTTTCACTATTAAATATAGTACGGAAACTTAAAATAATAAAATTCTTAATTCTAAGTATGTACAATTTATTATTTACATAGAAAAATAATTAAACTAAAAGTCTTAATTCTAAGTTACTACTAATAACAAGTAAAATAATACAAAGTTGAAACACTTAACTAAATGGCCTAAAGATTGTTATTGACTACGACATACGCTCGCACAAAGCCGTAAAGTGAAAGGTCTCGAAGGTCACGGCTCCTCGGCCTGCGCCGACTGGCCCGCTGGATGCGTTCTGAGTAAGACGCGTACCTCTAATTATTGCTACGTGAGCCTACCTATCTGCTGTCGTACTATCGTGCTACCTAAAACGTGTTGTACATAATAATTATTTACTTTGTGAATCCCCCGTTAATTATCGGGGCCCATCTACCCGGTACCGGACGTCTATCAAGCCCCTTATTTTCTGCCTGGCCTGGCCTACTGCCACATACAACGTCAAGACACCTACGCCTGGAGCTACGCGACGGAATTGCAGGACAGTGATAGTGACGGAACTGAGTTACACACATTCGGTCGTTTATAACTGTGAACCCACCTATTAAACCTAAGAACCTATTGTCTATCTTTTCTTTATTTTGTTCCCTCTCCTCTACTAGGAGTGTGACAACGTGTAAATTAAATTATTTAGTGCGATGGCCAAGTCAATATATTTATGTAAAACATTAAAGATTTCCTGGCCTGGACTTGGTATTACATGGATCTCACAACTTTTTACCGTAGAACAACTGAGTTGCGAGACTTGGTTTTTTTGACAAGTATTGTTTTTGATGGGATCGTTATTAACAGTCATAATTATTGTCCTTAGAACGCTATTAACTATTGGTATACCATCGAAAATCAAGTAGGTACCTAACTAAATCCCAATAACTAGGGCGGGACCTACATTCAAAACTCTAGTACCGGTTCCTGCCAAGTCCAGTATGATTTAATAACTCCGCTCTGGGAGTCGACGCGAGCAATCGCTCAAGCTGCACCCGGCGTGAATCTTTCATGTGTAGGATGTAGTTGCTTGGACTTAGACCGGTTCCGGTTGAGTTATGTTCTGGGGTATGTGTTCGACAAATCTAAATCTAGAGCATGTTCCTAAGGCGTGTGGTCGATTGTGAAAGGGTGGAGATACAGTTACGCCCATATTAATTCGAACGAACTTTACTATGAGGTCTCACAGTGCGCGTGGACGCACTGGGTGACACATGAACCAATCACAGAGCTCTATTCGACGCTGTGCGTTCGATTGCTGCTTCACTTAAGCAAGCATCGTTAGTGAATACGGGCGTTAGCGTCTTATTTTCTAGAGAGAACGAACGATGGTTGATAATGGATCCGATAAAAGACATGACAGTGGACAAAAAGGCATTTGCTCAACTAATCACAAAATAATAAAAATATTCTATTCGTATTTCCCAGATGGCTTAAGAAATTGGTGGCTCGAATTTGTCGCAAGAAAACCAAGACGACTGAGACCAGAGATTTTTATCAATGTATAATTAATATTTAAGACAAAGATTACGAAACGATTAGGTACATAATAATATGAATTATTAGTTTTGTCTTTTTCTACAAGTACAAGATGGCAAGCGCACAATTAGCTGTTAATGATAGAAGAATCTTACGCTCGTACTCACAAACGATACTTGCTTAAGTGAAGCAGCAAATTGAACGCACAGCGTTGAATAGATCTCTGTCATTGGGTCGTGTGACGCCTTGTGCGTGCACGCGCACTGTGAGACCTTATAGTAATGTTTGTGAATATGGGCAGGCTGAATAGGTGGAGGCTTGCACCACCTTATTCTAATAATAACTGTATCCATAACCGGTGATTTTGTATGAAGTTTGACAGACTTTTGACGTTAGTTATGGTAAAAGTAAGATGGTGCAACCCAGCCTTAAGGCCTTAATTAACTTTTTTTTTTCAGTTCTCAAGCGTTTTTGTTCGAAATATTTCGTACGTTTTGTTGTGGGTAAACAATTAATCATTATTTCGACGATATGGTGAGGGTGAGGAATGAGGATCTATTCTGTGATCGCTCAATTTATATTGAGGCATTTGTCATCTGTCAACGGAGTATTGAGAATTTGGTCCGTTGTTATTATTTGAACCTTATTTAGTAACTGTCCCGGCGAACTTCGTACCGCCAGTAAAAAGTTGTCTTAACTTATCTATAATATCGTATTACCTATTAATTTTTGAACGAATCCTGTTTGACACCGACAACCTATTTGACAATAGTTGGCACGGCAAACTTAAGTAAATTATTATAGTTTTTTTTATTTTAATGATCAAATAATTTTTCAAATCGGTCCAGTGTAGTTTCGGAGCCGTTTCCTTTCAAACAAACAATAAAATCTTTCCGCTGTTTACATAATATAATATTATTATAGTTAACGTGCTAACGGTAGCAACTACCATGTTACTAATGTAGACTCTACAAAGTGCTTTTAATGTAAGTATAATTATTTATCTCTCTATATTTTTTTTGTAGTAACTTACCTACCAATTTTCATACAAAAATTAAACGAGCAGTTTTTTGCCATTACGTGGAAAAATTAATTGGCTGTATCATAATAAAAGGGCTCCATGATATCTTTCAAGTGCTTTGTATTGAAAGTACTACTAAGACTATTTACTTAAGACCATTTTTATAAATTATTTAAATATTCGAGGAACCAAGTTCGACGTACCCACACGGTTGCCAACAAATCAGAATTTCGATGAATATTTTGATATAAAAACGCTCATACTATTAAAGTAAGATAAAATTCCACAGTATTTAATATGATGTGAAATATGCCTAGATTTTCGATTCTCAGAAAACCAGAACACAGTCTGCTAAACTAAATAAAGTTAGTGTTAATTTAGTGTACATTTTGTACACGATTACATGTAAGTACAAAATGTGTACCTACTAAGGTACCTTCTCATGCTTGAAGTATTTCACTATTTTACTTAAATTGTCGCGTACTGCAGCTTAGGTGTTGGAAATTTGCTTTATTTTCTGCCCACAATACTTTGAATATGAGGTTGTGTTAAGTGTTCTTTTGCCATAAATACCTACTTAGGTTTAAAGTCTGACAAGCTGTCTGTACAAAATTAAAGGTCTGACACGACACAAGTCAAGTGTTCGGCACTGAGTCGGTCCGCGCTGCCAAGTCTGGCGTAATAATAACCTCACCACCGCTGTGCATCTTATATGGTTGTGATAAAAATTGTTTTGCAACAAAATGTACAGTCTGTTATGCTGTATCATCATCATCATCATTTCAGCCACAGGACGTCCACTGCTGAACATAGGCCTCCCCCAATCCACAGCGCACGGTTGGTAGCGGCCTGCATCCAGCGCTCTCCTGCTACCTTTATCAGGTCGTCGGTCTACCTTGTGGATGGACGTCACACGTTGCGTTTTCCGATTCGTGGCCTCCACTTCAGAACCTTGCTGTCCCATCGGCCGTCAGTTTTGCGTACTATGTGCCCTGTCCATTGCCACTTCAGCTTGCTAATCCGTCGGGCTATGTCAGCGACTTTAGTTCGTTTACGGATTTCCTCATTTCTGATTCGATCTCGTAAAGAAACACCGAGCATAGCCCTCTCAGCTTAGGTATTGGAGCTCTATTTTCTGTCCACAATACTTCTAATATAGTATTTTATGTGGTTGTGATAAGTATTGTTTTGCAACAAAATCTACAGTCTTATAGACAGTCCACTGCACAATTTTAAAGGTCTTACACGACACAAGTCAAGTGCTCGGTACTGAGTCGGCCGCTGCCAAGTCCGGCGTGATTTAATAACTCTCCAACGAGCCGGCTCGTGAATATAATCGGCAACACTCGGGTGTGTTGTGAATCTTTCATGTGGAGATATTTTGTGGAGTGTTGTGTTGGAATTTTCATAAAAAAAAATTCAATTATTTGTCCGTCAGACAGATAATTAGAAAATATTAGACTCATATTTTTTATTTTCTTTCACAATTAAATAATAACAGTTCACACAAGGTCCGACGACCTGATAAAGGTAGCGGGAAGGCGCTGGATGCAGGCCGCTACCAACCGTGCGATGTGGAAGTCATTGGGGGAGGCCTATGTTCAGCAGTGGACGTCCTGTGGCTGAAATGATGATGATGATGATGATGAGTTCTACATCGAGTTGAAATGGTGCGATACGTCACGCTTGAGTAGAATTTTTACTCAAAAGTGACGTCACGCGACACTTCAACTCAATATAATACTGTCATTATTCGATTATGGAAAAAAATAAAAAATATGAGTCTAATATTTTCTAATTATCTGTCTGACGGGCTTAATAGAATTTCGATTTCATTACCCAGTCATCATCCCTATTATTGGTCTTGCAATAGTAGGAATTTGTAAATCAAACTCTCCATTATCTTGCAATGGTGTGGAGGCTACACGTACCGGAAAGCGTAGCGTAGGATGTATAACTACAAGGTGAACTGACGACCTCATAAAGGTAGCAGGAAGGTACCGGATGCAGGCCTCTACGAACCGGTCATCATGTCATGGAAATCATTGGATGCCTATGTTCAGCAGTGGACGACCTATAGATGATGATGATTCTCTTGCAAAAGAGTACATTATGAATCGAAAAATGAACTCTGTCACTATTTTGTGACTAAACGGAGTTAATGAATAAATCCTTGTATTATATTATAACTGAGTAGCCAGCCAAGTTTCAGGTTTGATAGCCGTAGCCGATTCGCGTGAGGATCAATTTTATCGGCGTTGTCATCGACTATTACCGGCACATCGCATTCGGTACACACATTCGCCATTAACGGACAACACGTTATACTAATTTTTATATACAGATTTTCAGTTTATTTCGCTCGCGTGGGTAACGGTTTGTCAGAATGGCAACCCCATTTAGCTATTCCTACCTTAGAAATAGTAATGTACTGGTAATATTGAGTGCTAGTTTTCTACCAACGGTATCACGTTAAGTAAAATAAATGTTATCAAATTATTTTTTTAGCTAACAATCTTACATCTAACATTACAAGTTTTCCCGATAAAGTAGAGTAAATAATTTTGTATTCATGTTGGTTTTAAAAATGTATAAGGTTTTTGTGTTAGAACTTTTTTTGAACTAGGTAATTTGTTGCTTATTTTCATTTCAAAATTCTCTTTACCCTTCAGGTAAATAAGCGTTTTACATAAAAATTTTAGTAGCACATTACTTTGTGAGCGTAATATACATTACATCATGATTATGTGCTAGTGTCTAAGGCTGAGTTGCACTTACTTACTTTAACTTTGACAAACGTAAAAAATATGTCAAAATTTATACAAAAACCACCGGTTATCGTTATAGTTACGGTCAAAGTTAGGTGGTGCAACTCAGCGTAATATTTCACTATTATTTTACGCACCAAATTAAATAATGTCAGAAATAACCTTATTTACCTTATCTAATTCAAAACACCATTTATAAACATCACTAACCGTATTATTCTCCATTAACCCCATCGATCCACGCATTCCATCCTAATGTACAAAGTGTAATATCGCACACAGAACATGCGCCCGCTCCCTGCAGTCATTTTTCATTCGCAAATTACATACGTACACTCAACCACATAATAAACTGGATGATGTGTTATTTATGTAGCGAGAAAGCTTATTTTTTCTAACAGAGTTGAAAAAATGGGCCACCTTATTTTGTTTTGTTTCTTGTTACGTCGTTTGTACCTCAAAGAATGCTTAGGGTTACCCAATACTAAGTAACGATGTAGCGATTTCGCCGTAGCGAAAACAAGGACATATTTTTCTACGTTACAAGCCCGGATTTTCATGTTAAAAATCTTGGAATAATTTTGCATCAGTTTTATTGTCATCCTTGGGACATTATAAGATGAAAGAGCTTCTTTGACATGTTTATTTTATAAAGAAGTTTTAAACCTTGAGGTTCTTTAATCTCTTTGTTAGGTATTTTAGTCTTTGAGATCTAATTATCGCTGTATCCATTCAAATTTCTCCGAAACATCTTTTATAAACACGTTCAAGGAACTGTGAAGACCCTAAACAGCAAAAAATATTAATGAACATCGCCATTGAATACTGTATCAAAATGGCGACCGACCTTCCCTCCTTAATTAATTAATAAGGTACTATACCAAACACATTAATTACGGTACTTTAAGATGATAACTCACTTAAATTAATTATAAGGCAAAATTTCCTTTAATAAACCTTGTATACTTCACAAAAAAGGTAAATAAATTGCACTATTTTCTTTAGTAGCGTTCGGCGCGGTAGTTCCGTCTAGTATTAAGGCGTTATCGCTCGATCTTAACTGCCGTACTCCAAACTGAGCCCATACTGAAAATGATATACTTACCTCTAACTCAAACCCGAAACCGACCTTATCGTGATTACCGAAAGGTTTAATTTGCATTGTTGAAGTTTCCAGGAAGCTACTATTATTTCTCATTATTAATTTGATAAGAAAAATGCGATGTGTATTTACGAAATTCTCGTCTCTATCACCTTGGATTTAAGGAGTAGAATGGTGTATAGTCGTTCAGAAGAAAGCTAACGATAGATAGCCGGTTTAAACCGGCCGTTTTGTTCAGATACGGTTTAATACGATCCTTTGTCGGCGCACAACAATGAAATACATTACCCTTTTAACACGCGCTGTCGGGTAAAACGCTCTGTTTCTAAATGTTGTGAGTATTGTTGTTTTATCTGAACTGTTTATTTCAACAAACATTCCGTTTTAGACGATGAAAGTGGATGATACGTACTTTTTAAAACAGACGTGACGTCGGGGTTTTTAAACGTTTGTTGACTCTAGTTTCAGTCTGAGCACGTGAATATGTAATATTTGATGTAAATGATAAACTGAAAATATTTACATTGTTGAAAGTTTTTATCAACTAATGTTATGAACATACTTAAACATAATTTTGAACATAAATGAACGTAGGTATGTATCACTTTTTACGCTTGCGCTTTAGTTGGTTCAATATTTAAAAGTAAGGCTCTCAAAACAAAAATTCTGTATCTTGATAGCTAGAAGGGACACTAAAAGTGCTAGATTTATTAAGATAGTAAGCATTTAAATCAGATAAACTAAATCATTTGTTACTTTTAGTTAGGTATACAAGCCCGGTTGTGCCTTTAAAGGCTTCACGGATCAGATAGCTAAACTAATTTTCTAGTACCAGGTAAATACTTAATATATAAAGGTCTAAAATCCTTGGACCCCAACATTAAATCTACATAATCATAGAACTGTACATAAAACAAATAATTACTACCTTTGTCACTCACATAATTACGCAGGACGCACCGGAATGCGAAATTAGTATACGTTTAATTTTTGCTTAAACGTCACCTCTGACATTTTGAATAGCTCTGCGGTTTCGACCACACCGCGGCACTTTTGTGACACGTAGGGTCACCATTTACAGGTGTTTACTAAAAGCAGGACATATTTTTGGAAAGATCTCGAAAAATTCTTGTAATTTATGGCCGCAGTGCGAAAATAAATACGTTCCTAAGTTTTACGTTTGTCAAACAAGTGTTTAAATTTGCTCATGGTCAAACTGGGAAGTCTCTCTAGTTTGACAAGAGCCAGAAATTAACAAAATAGTCCTTTTCAAAAATCTTTATATTTAAGAATACTTTTGCATATATTTTTTACAAACTTAGTACGAAGTTTGTAAAAAATATATGCAAAAGTATTCAAGAGTATACATTTTTATGTTTGAAAAAGGCTTATACGCCAAATTTTTTGGACTCCTTGACAAACAATAAGACTTAACTGACAAAAAGTAAAAAGGAGAGGAAGGAGTGTCCAAAGAGATCAAATATGAACGGATGGACACCCTAGTCACAACAACGTACAAAGGTTGTAATTTCGAATTTGCGTGACCGTGAAGGGGACGCTACTGTTTAGTTTATGCCGAAAAAATAAAGCGACACTTCACGATCGCATTTTGTTTTTTCGACGTTGAATGTTTAATAATTACGCTCATGTAGATACGGCTTTTTATCACGTGCTATATTTCGGACCCTCTTTTTATAAATTTAATATTTGTTAAGCAAAACTTTTTAAATTTTTATTAAACCAAATTAAGGTAGGCAGGTATACGTAAAGGAATCGTAACTATAGTAAGGCTGAGTTGCAACATCTAACTTTGACAGCAAATTTATCGATAACTGGTGCTTTTTGTATAGAGTTTGACAGATTTTTGACATTTTTTAAAGTTTCAGTCTAGAAATGAAAACCTCCTCCTTTTTTTTAAATGTTTGTCTTAAGTACGGAATGTTCTAGAAAAGTTTACTTTGTTTAAAACAAAATAGCAAGTTGTTAGATACATTTTATCTTTGAATTGGTGCTGCAAAAGTATTCTTTTCATTTTACCGGTAACGCAACTCGGGAACGAAGCATTTTTTGCTTCTATCTAGATCAAGAATGTAAAGCACCACTAATGAACATAGTAAACAGTTGTGTCGCAAAACACTACGACGTTGGTTCCCAAAGTGGGGTGCGCGCCCCCTAGGGGAGGCGCATAGACCTTTAAAGGGGGCGCGGACCATCTGTGTTATCATAATCATCATCATCTCAGCCATAGGACGTCCACTGCTGAACATAGCCCTCCCCCAATGCTTTCCATGTTACCCGGTTGGTAGCGGCCTGCATCTAGCGTTTTCCTGCTACCTTTATGATGTCTTCGGTCCACCTTGTGGGTAGACGTCCCACGCTGCGTTTTCCGGTACGACCATCTGTGTAGGTACTTAAGTATAAAAACCTGCGACCACTGAGAGAATGCATTCCAGACTGCTCGATACGACCAATAAATAATCTTGAGTCTTGACTGGAGGAGGGAGGGGCGCGGAATTTTTTGTATGGTCGAAAGGGGGTGCTTCTCAAATAAGTTTGGGAACCAATGCACTACGACATCAAAAAAAGGAAATAAAACTCGTAATCTTCTAAGCACTTACACGGAATTTATGTACGATTTAAAAAAGGTAATTTGCTTTCAAATATTTAATCTTATCTGAATCTTGTGCTTTGTTTAAAACTGTTATGTTAATTAAAGAAATATTTATCTTTATACGATTGTCACACGTCTCCACAGTAACAAGCCCTTAAGTTTATTTCATCTGCGTGTATCAGGATTTTGTAAATTTCATTCAAAAACCGCCCTAAAGGCCGTTGTCTTGTCGTTTTCGCGTTTGTTACTCAGATTAGGTAACTTCCCGTTACACGCTGTCAAAGTCCCATTTAATTACTTAAACGATTTCGGGACACAAGAGGAAAGCGGCTTAAATAGTTTCACTAACCGAATCTGACACCACTACAGATTTTCGAACAACTCCAAACTCGGACGAGAAGGAAATTTTGTGTGTTTATTACATGAGGCGACTTTTAAATAACGTAAGAGTACATTTTGACATAGGTCACAAAAGAGAAATTAACAAAATAAATGTTAGGCTGAGTTCACTTAACTTTGACCGTAAGTTTGACGATAAACAGTGTTTTTTGTATGGATTTTGACAGCTTTTTGACGTTTGTTAAAGTTAAAGTAAGATGGTGTAACCCAGCCTTACTATCACACTGTATTTGACAACATTGCATCGTACGCGCAATCTGTTTTCAGCTTACACAGAGCTTGTAGTAGCTACGAACGCGTAGTGCTACTATGCTACGAATGCTACGGTGACTACGGATCGCTCATACTACGAAGATGCGTTCAACTGACGGCGTTTACTTGATTTTTTCTCTAAGTTACTTTGCAATAATATTTAGTACGCCCAAAAAACTACGTATGATTTTTAAAACGCAAAAATACAACCAGGAAAATATAATGTAGACCAAAATTATTACATGCATGAATATCATTGTGTCGTCAAATGTCAAGTATGTCCTGCAAAAGGTGTCTAAGCTAGACTGGAAAGTATCTTTTATTCAATTGACCAAACTCAGTTTAGTAAATAGTTTGGTTATTACAATTTGATTTGTAGAAGTGCATTTCCATTTACAAATCCTACTTCCATTTACAAATCATGCGTAGAGCCAACTCTCTCAGGCACAGCTCATTCCATTAATTATAAAACAAGCTGGGTACACATAATTCCGAGGTATCAGCAACTGGTTGCCAAGTTGCCTGGTGAAGTTGTAGTGTGGATGTTGCGAACTCTCGTGGAGTTGCCTTTTACTTTCAAGTACCTACACACTTGCTTGCCAGACATTCGTACGTGTTTTGCACATATTGTTATTGTTAGTTTTTGCACATTGTGTATTCTATTTCTTTAAGTACCTAGATAAACGTCGAAGAACTATTTTGATTAGGAGATCCTGGATTTAATGCCCAAAATGGAATCCAGAAATTTAGTTCTAATGAGGGTTTTCGCGAATGAAAAATCCGCCATATGGCAATACGTAGACGCGAGGTCCAAATGCTGCATGATTGGTTATTTTTGACATGACATTGACAGATATGTCGAAATCCACCAATCACGCAGCAGTCAGACCCCACATCCACGTCCCGCCATCTAGCGGATCTTTCATTTGCGAAAACCCTCATTGGTGCATCATTTACCTAGATGATTATGTGCTTCGAAAGTTACATTAAGGCGTTTGACCTGATTTAGGTACATAGACGTCCAATGCGAAGTCATGGTCTTGTGTTCATTATTCACAACCTATACACGACAAAACTGTTCATAATACAGTTCAAAATCGTATTAAACATTTTTTTTTCATTATGCGTTGCATATTTTACTAATAGTACCGTGAACTCCTTCAAAAAGTGAATATACATCTTAACTTATCTTAAATTTTGCATGAAAATAAAAATGGAGGTAAAACAAAATCCTCGCAATTGAAATATGATTGCTTCCGCCACATAGCCTTACCTGATGGAGCGTCCTCCAAATTAATAAATTATGTTGTTAGATAAGTTACAACTAGTTACCGAGTTACGTGACCAAGTTTACGAGTGTGTCCGTGACAAAGTCCCCATCCAGGTTTCTCGGCCGCTTCTTGCTAAGTGAATTTTGATATGTTTCCACTTTGTTCAGGATTAGGCACGTCATTGTACTTCTCTGTCTTTTGTGAGGAGGATCTGTTTTCATGTTTGTACTTTACATTTTAAAGACAAAAGGACATCATCCACGTTTCATATATTTTTGGTCCAAAATCAAAAGTGCCGGCCAACAAAAAAAAGTGCTGTATTCTGACAGAATACGTCTGCCTTAGCATTTGTTACTATGGCACCAAAGCCGTAGCTCCACTGTGCGTCGAGTATTTGAGATCTAAAAGTCATCGACTATTCATAAATTTTTTGTTCAAAATCAAGTGTCGGCCAATAAAAAAAAAGTGCTGTATTCTGACAGAATACGTCCGCCTTAGTATTTGTTACTATGACACCAAAGCTGTAGCACCACTGTGCGTCGTAGTATTTGAGATCAAAGTCAGTCGTTTCATATATTTTTAGAACTCAAATACTACGATGCACAGTGGTGCTACAGCTTTGGTGCCATAGTAATAAATGCTAAGGCGGACGTATTCTATCAGAATACAGCACTTTTATTTTTTGGCCGGCACTTTGGATTTTGGACCAAAATGGATGATGTCCTTTGCTCTAATACTCTTGCTAATGATGGTACTAAATATTTTACAGTTAAAATTGTGTTGTAATAATATTTCCAACTTTACAGCAGCAAGGAGCTTATAAGTGTAGTGAAATAATATTTAAAGTTGATTATAATTATTGGGCACGTCAAAATTATGTAAAGAAATTGTATGAGATTTATTTGCTTTGAAAAATTAATTTATATTAGCTTATTAATTTTCACTGAGTAATATTCCAGTGTCTATAGAAATCTGATAATAATGTGTGTTAAATTGTGAATGGGATTCGTGTTATGAAAGATTACATTACATTCGACGGGCCAAAATATTTGCTCACATACCAAAGATTTTATCATTCATCAACTTTTAATATTCATTACTGAATACCGAGCCAATACTTTTATTTGCACAGAATTGTTAGAGAAAAATATTTCTATCCCAATGCCCGATATTGGTTTTAATATCCGAACTTTTGTAATATCGTCAAATGATTATCGGGAAGAAGCTATCGGAAAAAGGAGCTAATATTTTATCAGTCCAATTTTGAAGCGTGTCCAAAAGCTTCGGTCATTTAAACGGGAGAAGAACCCAATAACTTTGAAAGCTCCGTTGTGAATGAGCGGCCTTATTCTGAAAAGTTTAATGAAAATTAACTGATGATAAAATTAGCCAATGATAAAATGAAATAATGACAAAGGTGACTGAGTTTCTTCCGCCACTTCTTCTCAGCACCAGCCCATATGTTGTCCCGTAGTGGTGGTAGGGCATATATTTGGGACGTGTATAAGTGCCCTGGAAAGGGCCTACTATTTGATTTTATTTGAAAATGAACCGATGATAAAAACTAACCAATCATTAAATTAGAAATGTTTAATTTAACAAAAGCCTCTGTTTTCTATTTTAAAATAACTGAAACTAAGGCCGATTCAATTTAAAAATGGTAATGGAAAGTTACTGTGTATTTATGTCGGGGTATAAGATAATTAAATTCTAACAATATTAGCATAATAGAGAAACAAGTTGAATTTAATTTTCTCAGAATATTGGACAAAACACCTAGTTTTTATTCAGCTGGCACTAGTTGACTAGCATAATATTAAATTGCTGCTACAATTTTATTAGGGTAATAATATTGACAGTGCAGGCTACAAAAAATAGTATCTAATCTAGTATAGTTTGCGATTATGGAAAATTTACGTGCCAATAATAATGCCGACAATAACAACGATTTTCAATAATATCACATTATTTTTTCACTTAGTAATTGGGTACATTTTGCCTAATGTTTCATTAACTAAGATTCGAAGTTAATCAAGACGAATCGATAGCTCCAGAATAAGGCTCTCGGAGTGAAGTCGAGTGCTTTCGTCTGACTTTTCTTATATAGCCTCTGTTAGGGCAGGGCTTGAAGCAAACCTAATAGATAAGGCTTATTGGTGCTTCGGATTAAGTGTTGGCGAAACGAGGAACAGTGTTTGGATTCGCAGCGCAGTTTAGAAGCCAGGATTAGATGGAGGGAGATATCATACTAGCTCCACGGCTAATGTACTTTTTCTCATTGCTTTCTTGTGGAGTAAACACAATATAGTATCTTCTTTTATAGATCTGTTCTTTTATCTTTTTTTGGTATTGGTTTCGGCATTTTTCACAAATGTTGATGTTATTTAGCAATCTTCTAAAATTTTAAGAAAAAGCATGGAGTACTTTCATTGTCAGCCGTTTGGTGTAGTGGTTCAGAACGGATTACTATGCCGAAAGGTCTCAGGTTCGATTCCCGGCCGGGCAGAAATTGAAATGATGAATTTTAATTTTTGTGACGGGTCTGGGTGTTACTATGTATAATATACATACCTATACACATTTGAAAAAAAAATTTTATATCCGTTGTCTAGTGCCCATAGTACAAGCTTTGATTAGTTTGGGACTAGAGGCGCAGTGTAAAATGTCCAAGGATTTATTTATTTATTTATTTATTATTCCTCCTACATTACTCATTATTACTCATTAATACAAATTTTAGGCTTCCATTTTTTTAACCAGACACTTATAAAATAATTATCAGTTACAGGGCAATATTAGTCATAAAGAAAACTTACTTGTATGAAAGGTACAAAAATGCAGTATATTTTTGTGGAAAAAAGTTCTACCAATATGTCAGTCCTGTCAAGATTAAGCCCCTGCCTTAAGTCAGGGATTTCCAAACGATTTTGATTTATCGATTCTCTCTCGGCTCTTTATGGGACCACTTTCTTGAATCTGTAAAACAATTCGACCTTCTAAGTTAACGCAATCATTATCGCAATTTATGTCTCATATTATGACATTTGAAAAGAAACAATATAAAAAAAACTAATACTTTGAAGTAGGAATCTACTTCACATTGACCTAAAATCATCAATGTAAGAATGATGATGGTCTTCTAGCACAAGTGAGGAAAAAATCCATCGATTTTTGTCCATTTGCAATTGACCACGAAGTAAGGTGATAAAAAAAGTTAAGGAACCCTCAATTCCAAAATGATTCACACTTCGCATGTGTACCTACTACGCTTAATATACTACAGTAATTATTCTACCATGCCGTTACAAATTACAAAACATGTTATTCGAATCTTCGGCACGCTCAAGAAAAACATTCTCACATTCCGAATAATTTTCGCTTCAAATGTAACAAACCGCCGAGCAAATCATCATCGATAAAGAAAATGTTAAAATTACACACAAAAATGATACAACCAAATCGCAAGTGACAAAAATGAAGGAAAGAATATCATGATATCACTCCTCGGGCAAAGAGCCCAATTATTCCTGCGGATGTGTTACAGGCATTGTACGCTCGCCAACAGAGGTACATTGTTATTTTAGCACTTCGCTACTTCACCTTAAGGTTGAAAGACAGGTAAATCTGCTGCTGACTGTACTCACACGAGTCGTGTTATATGCGAAGCATTCGTCTCACTTCATGCAAATGTAATTTCACAATATATCGCCTTTGACGATGAGAATTTTAAGATATGATACGAATTGGCGTTTATTCTAAGTTTTGATGCGTTGTGTTTTCTTTCGTAAAGTATTACTTATTATTCTGTGGTATTACATTCATATTCCCTCAGTATTGTTTTATTCAGTATAATTTAGCTTTGTCTCATTAGTTTTTCAAAATGACGTGGTTCTTTTTCTAGAATATGAAGATGACTGTGTCCACACTCCACTAACCTAACCTAATGCTTTAAGCCATACGTAAAATAACTTTTAGGAATATTAAGAACTTATTTATCGTTCAAAAACCAGAAAAAAAACCTCTTTTATATCAGTCACGGAGGTAATATATTTCTGATTAGTTGCGATAGTTCCAGTCTACTATGTTAACTGATTTACGAACAATCAAAAAAGTGTTCTGACCATGTATTCCATCTGAGAGTCGTACCCAAGACCGCTGGATCAACAACAACACATTGGTGCTATTATCGCTACAACACCATTTTAGACTGTGAAGCAAAAACGTGTGTAGCTTCATCCCAGCAGAATTTTCACGAGAATTCTTGCCAATATAATGTTATCAAACTGCGCCGCAAGAATTTGAAGCTTAATAAAAGTTTCCCGCATGCGTAGTTTACCAAACCTAATAAACTTCTAAAATTCAGGACCTTATTTAAAATTCTATTAAGCAGTTTCTATTAGCCGTGTGTTGGGCATAAGAGCGGAGACGTCTTGGGCTTGCCATGGAAGTGACGTGGAGTGTAATAACCACTCCAAATCCATTCCGTTGAAAGTCGGGAGGCTTGTTGAATTATGATTACAATGTTTAATATTAGGCTGGAATTCGTGATGGGATCGAAATGTTTATGTAGGAAAATATGAATTGTTTGACTTGTTAATATTTTCCTTATTCGACATTGAATATTCGAGTAAGTTACTTGCGTATCAATTTTAGCGTACGATATTATGTTTATTTTTGTCTTACCCGTAATAATGAAGGTTTTCCTATACAAAATTTACTTTTAATATTAAGGGCCGAGTAACTGTCCTTGCAGAACACTTAACGAAGTTACAAACCGCGATCAAATATTTAAATCTTCATAAAATCCACGTGAAACACTCGTCCAAGAACAGGAAACTGAATTGCGAAAATTTAGAAGGTTAGAGGAAATGCGACATTCGGTGAATAAAGAACCCGGCTAGCTATTAAGCTTGGGGGTCACGCAAGAGCGGTGTAAAGGCCGAAATGGGGCCACAGGTCGCCCACTGAATCTAGTAGAGTTCGTAAAGTAAATATCGGGAATGGTTGTAAAGAGCTTAAATCGCAACCCTGAGTTATAGCCTGAAAATGTTTGGGAAGTCGGTGAAGTTTAAGAGAAAATACCTTAATAGAAAGGCTTTAGTAAAAAAGTTTTGGCGGCTTTTATACTGCTTTTGAGGGAGAAACCACATAAGTAGCTTTGTAAGAGTTAAGTAAATTTACTATCCTTTTTCAAATACTCACGTGTTTCGTGTAGTACAAAAGGTAATCTCTCAAAAAACGAACGAAAAAAGGGATCGCTTCCCCCAATAAAGCACAACTTCGAAATTATGACAAAGATAAGTCACAAGAATCTTACAAATAGAAAGATTGAACATCAAATAAATCTGCTTCAGATATGTTTGTACCTACCATACATCGGGAGCCTTCATGAAAGATCCTGTCGACCTAATAAAGTGTGGTGTCACTCCAGCCGAGGTCAATACAGTGCGGCTGACATGGAGTAAATGACATTTCGCTAAGAACTCCCTCTCAGGCAGAATTCGAGTGGCACTCACCAACCTCTTGACTTTACACGTCGTTTTGACTCTCACCCGCATCCCGGAGAAATTTAATCCGAGGACATGGGACAAGAAGGAATCGCACATATACGTTTTTGCGATATTCCCCTTGTCGTTCTTTTTTTTTGTGGTATCATAGTAAAGGTCTAAGCGAGATCGCGTTGCCCGTTTGCGGATCTTCGCAAAAACATTTCTCACATACTGCTAAAGTTTTTTTCGGCCGGTCCTAAAATATAGTGTGTACGATACGAAACGTTACGTTCAGTGTTCCATTTTCCATTTTTTTATGGAAATAGCAATTGTCAAGGATTTGTTGGTCGATCGGCTTTTTTGTTTTAAGCGGAGGCAGATTTTTCTTGTTTGAATTTTACACTTACAACGTAGTTTTATTGCAAAATACAAAAACTCTGATTATATGAATGAGGCTTTGCTTTATTTTCACTTTTACATTGAAGAATTTTAACAATTTTTTTTGTTTACATCGCCTTTTCCCTAGTCTTATAATTCTCAAATTAAAATGTTAAAAACACCCAAAGTAAATTGAAGAGTCTTCAACGGAAAAGTAGAGCGAAGGTAGACCAATTCAATTTACGAGTTAATAAACTCACCAAACTACTCCTAACTGAGAAACAAGAGAACATCCCCCACTTAAAACTTTTCCAGAACGGTTGTTCCATCTTTTAAGTGTTTTAAAAATTTCAACTTGACTGATGCCGTGTTTTACCAGGTTATTAAGCCGAGCCTCTAAAATTGCCAAGAACGTTAGTACGTCTTAATATTATCATAAAATATGCCAAATCCATTTAAGCACAGTTTTTCTTTCCAGCTTACTGGCCCGAAAATATTGTTATGGTGGAACGTCGGCTACGGAAATTTTAATAATGGCCGCGTACTTTGTGAGCGCATTGCTACTTTTTATACGTACCTAATAAAATTTTGACGGATGCTAAGTAAAAGAGGTTTCGTGAGAAATTACGGGATTAATAGTGTTTACTGCGGGGTTTTATCCAAGTAGGCGCGAACACTCCTGTTTTGTTAGTAATTTATTAAATACTAGCGGCCGCCCGCGACTTCGTACGCGTGGATCTCGTTTTACCCCCCCTTCATCTATCTTACGCGGTTCAGATTTTTTCATACAATTTTTTTTCCCGCTAACTCCCGTTCCCGTGGGAATTGCGCAATATCCTGTTGTAACTAAGCTTTAAGTTTACTAAGGTACCTGAATGCCAAATTTCAAGCGTCTATCTTACGCGGTTTAGATTTTTTCATACAAATGTTTTTTCCCGCTAACTCCCGTTCCCGTTGGAATTTCGCAATATCCTGTTGTAACTAAGCTTTAAGTTTACTAAGGTACCTGCATGCCAAATTTCAAGAGTCTATCTTACGCGGTTTAGATTTTTTCATACAAATGTTTTTTCCCGCTAACTCCCGTTCCCGTGGGAATTTTACAATATCCTGTTCACTGTTGTAACTAAGCTTAAAGTTTACTAAGGTACCTGCATGCCAAATTTCAAGCGTCTAACTAAAGTGGTTTAGATTTTTCATACAAATGTTTTTTCCCGCTAACTCCCGTTCCCGTGGGAATTTTACAATATCCTGTTGTAACTAAGCTTTAAGTTTACTAAGGTACCTGCATGCCAAATTTCAAGCGTCTAACTTAAGCGGTTTAGATTTTTCATACAAAAGGATTTTCCCGCTAATTCCCGTTCCCAAGTTTACTAAGGTACCTGCATGCCAAATTTCAAGCGTCTAACTTAAGCGGTTTAGATTTTTCATACAAAAGGATTTTCCCGCTAATTCCCGTTCCCGTGGGAATTCCTAAGTATCCTATAACCTGCCCAGGAGTATGAAGAATAATTGTACCAAGTTTCGTTAAAATCCGTCGAGTGGTTTTTGTTTCTATAAGGAACATACAGACAGACAGACAGACAGACAGACAGACAGACAGACAGACAAAAATTTTACTGATTGCATTTTTGGCATCAGTATCAATCACTAATCACCCCCCGATAGTTATTTTGAAAATATATTTCATGTACAGAATTGACCTCTCTACAGATTTATTATAAGTATAGATAAAATAAGAGAAGATTGTCACATATCGGTCAAAAAAAGATCGTGGGCGATTCTCAGCATGTGGGCTGAATGACGTCGCTAAAGGTCATTCTTAAATGTAGTCCGATCTATTGTAAAACACTAAGGCTGAGTTGCACCACCTAACTTTGACCGTAACTATGACGATAACCGGTGCTTTTTGTATGGAGTTTGACAGTTTTTTGAGATTTGTCAAAGTTAAAATGAGATGGTGCAACCCAGCCTAAAAATGATTGGCGGGAAACTAAAAATATCGTAGTTTTTGAAGAGAGATGAATATTTTAGGTTTTATTTTCATCCAGATACTACCACCTGTTCACCTATTCTTTTAAGGTCGTCGGGCTACCGGACAGAGTAGCGACACAACTAATGTTTGTCGAAACCTAGTTTATACCATTTAAAAATCGTGGCATGTAGTTCGTGCATGCTGAAATCGATTTTGCAACAAATTTTATAGCCGAAAAATTGTCATTAAAGCTTAATTATTATTTGGAATTTTACTTAATGTTACTACCTAATAATTAACTTTTAAAAAAAATAAAACCGACTTCAAATGCGTGAACACAAAAAAAAACTAAAAATTAAAAATATTGCGTATAAAAAAGTTCATCCCCAATTTTCCACCCTTGGGGGTGAAATATTTTCTTCAAATCCGCATGAAACCACCCTTTTGATAATACCTATTCAACAAAAAAATAATCAGTCAAATTGATTTATAATCGGCGGAGATATTGCGTATAAAAAAGTTCATCCCCAATTTTCCACCCTTGGGGGTTGTTTTTTCTATTATTAAATTTAAATGGGACCACCCTTGAGGTATTACCTATACGCCGAAAAAAGATTTGTTCAAATCGGTTCATAATTGGCGGAGTTATCGCGTAACAAACATAGAAAAAAAAAAAAAAAAAACATACGGGTCGAATTGAGAACCTCCTCCTTTTTTGAAGTCGGTTGAAAATCAAATAAAATGTAAATATAAATGGATAATTATGTTGGTATGAATCTATCCCATTAAACAATAATCCCTAACGACCTGTGTATCACAAACAAATAAATGAATTTGAATTTCAACAAAATTCAAATTCAATGTTATCCAAACCAATGAACAATTTTCACAACGATAATTTTAGTTCCGGACACAGAAGTTGTTTTCCTTATCAGTGGAACGTTTCCAATACAGGAAATTCTTGATAAAAATCATTTCATTCTTCACAAAATAAAAGAATTTAATTTTTATCACAATCTACGTAAAAGCTTTAACTGACAGATATCGAGTTTGTAACGTTAAACATTGAGGAAATTTCATTAAGTTTTTCAAAATTATTTTCCAATTTCACTTAATAAGTTCATATTTCGAGCTATGATAGGAAATTCTTAGATATAATACTTATATCATAATGATTTTGACCCTTATTGGGTTGTGGAGAATTGACCGTACCGCAATTTTTCAATTTTCAGTCTGCTTGCAGTTAGAACTTTTTATGTCCACATATTTTATAAAACTCCTCTAGATGAAATATAACTTGGTTGTAAGCTCCAAAAAACTCCATGGGCAAATCTCTCGTAATTCCCAAATCGATGTACGTGGTAAGACAGTCGTGCTTATTAACTCCCACGAAAGTGATGTTTGCGTAGGATGCCGTTTTTTGGCTTATATTAGGCCTGGGCTTAACCCGTGGGCCACGCTCACCTCATCAATTTCCTTTACATTTTAGGGTTCCGTAGTCTGAATGAGCCTCTTATTAAAGGTTTCTAATGTCTTAACAGTCTCAAGCGTGATTTAACATAACATTTTCGCTCTCAAGATTTTGGGATACGTTTACAAATTTAATTCCACCCTATGTGAAATAAGTATGTGTTGTTAGAAAGAAAGAAAAACAATTATTATTTGGTTCAAAAACAGTCACAGATTATTAGATATTTGATAGAATGTTTATTGAACCAAAATGGCACCTACTCAGTGAGTTTATCAAAAAACAATAGTAAATTGGTTATTCATCAAATCACATTACCTACTCAAACTTCATTTCGTCTTGAATTATCACGGAACCAAAAAATAAGTTTGCCGATTCTCTCATTCCCATTTTTATTATTCCCGCGTCGGCCAATGTTTGAAGGCATTCCTTACTTATTCTTTTATTAATAAAACTTTACGCTCGCCCCGAGGCGGTTACAGCAATTTCACCGATTCGCCAGATTTTCGTGATTCTCATTCGAGAATTCTTAACGTAATAATGTGAGATTATCATCGTTACGACTCGGGATCTCGTTCTGCTTATCGAGAGTTTTTATCGATGTGGGTGAAGTATCTTTGGGAAATGAATTATTAATAATATCTTACTACACTTTTTCCGGGAAATATGACATGAACGTTTTCAAGGAAAAATAAGTGAATACTTGCCTATTCAATTTACTAATGCAATGTATCTATGGCCGCACTTAAATCTTTGTAGGTAAGTACGGCAGGAGAATTTGAATATAAATGATCGGAGATGTTTAATTATCTTATGAGAAATACAAAGATGTAGAGGGGTTTTTTATATGAAAGGAAAATTGAATACTTAAAGATGAATTTAAAAAAAATGTTTCAGTGGACGTTTACACAAACCAGATCGAAAGAAATCACAAAATTAATTTACCCTGTACTTTCAAGCTTTGCGATATTGAATTTTGTTTTAAAAGAAATACTGTTCAAAATCAATTAATTAATCAAAGAAAACATAATTTTGTTAACTGTAACCAAAACTGAAAATTCCAGGAAAACATAATTCATTTGTCATCTGTTATTTTTATTATTTTTCCCGGAATTTATAACACTGTTTTCCGTTACGAATTCCAGTTGGAGTTACAGAAAAAAATTGCCTCAATGGTACCTTTCTACTTGCCATTTTAAAAGTAACTTTGTAGCATTAAATAAGCTAAATCTCACACTTAATTATGACTAAACGTTCTATAATACCATTGGTAGTAAACACAAGTAAATCTACGGCGAGAATCTTCCGCTACATTCGTAATTGGATTTACGGTCGCATCGCTGTGGGGCCGTCGGGCAGCAACTTTAGAATCCAATAAGTAATCATTCGCATCTCTGTGGGACTCCGACTGCAAAATTTAGTGTGCTATAAGTAAAATTTAAGCGTGCTATAAGCGTTATTAAATCCTTGTGCGAACGAAGTAATGTTAAAAGGGATAATAACGTGGAATGAAATAATGTACTCTTATACTTTTGGTAAAGTAAACAGGTTTTTATGTAACAAGTTTTCTTTAAATGTCAACTTAACTTTCCATTAAAAGTTGCCGGCAACTTTTATTGACCTTCTAAATAACGTCAATATTCTTTGACTCAGACAAAAACAGACAGACATGTGAATAAATAATAATCTTGAAGTTTTTGTAATTTTTATAAATGCGTTATTTTGGTTTGGTTCAGTGGGTACTAATATGAAAGAGAAACTGTTCGCAGTCTGCTTATTCTCAGTCAGTTTTCGGCTTCAGTTTTAAACTCCCTTGTTTTGTCTAGACATTAACAGGAAAAATACTTATTTTAGCTTCAATAGTGTTTTTAGTGCGAGTTTACACCAAACATCATCAAACGGCGTCCCTAGCGGATTTCAAGAACTAAAATCTTCGTAGATTTTTTGACGCACTCGCTAGCGATGACGTTCAAGGCAAACGAGCACTAAGAACACGGAAGACTACGTAATAGATACTGACGTAAACTGATTGATTGTATAATACCATAGCATGTCAGTACGAGCACGACCTGTGTAGGTTTCTATTAATCTCTATCAGCCGGAACGTGACCTTGTCAAACTTTAATTACTTATAAATTTAGATTAATGAATTAGTGGCCGAGTTGGGGAACATTTGAGAAATATTAATAAGCACTCCAACTTTTCCCTGCTGTGTTTATGGACGGTAATTCGGGTGATATCTACGAGTATACAGGGTTATTTGAAAAAGAAAAAGCTTGCAGGACAGGAAATAAAAATATGTATATTTTTCCGCTCCAATGTTTATAAAACACGCATCATCAATTAGATCAGATAAGCAAACGAGCGTCACATTTTTATTTTGATTATTAATGAGACATGCCCATTTTCACCATCAATCCCTAATTTTTAAGTGACCCCTAATGACAGCAATATTCTTGTTATTTGTTACCATAGGGGTCACTTAAAAATTTGGGATTGATGGTGAAAATAGGAAATATACTTACAAATATCAGACAGTACCATAAAAACTTGAAAAATATCTTTGTCGAGTTTTTTTTTAATTTATCGAGTTATGTTTGAATCGAGGAAAAAAAATGTTGCTGTATTTTGTCGTCAGCTATCTACTCCTGCAAGGATGCTGGTGTTTTACAAAATTACCCTGTATTCCAGAATGCTTAAAAGCTCCCGTAATCCTATTGCCGAGCTGGAGTGAAAACTTACAAACTTAAAAAGCTTTGATCAAAGTTATTCGTCGGATTATGAATTGTTCTAGTTTGTTCGTTCTTGAATGGGTTTATCTAACTTTGCTGTATGAATTTATTTTTATTTTTTTTTTTTTTTGAAGGGACGCGCGCTGGTAGCTTGAGGAGCTTTTCCAGCTTCACCGGGCAGAGTGGCGAGTACAGAAGGTACTCTAGCCGTTTGGCGATCGTCGGTGCGCGTGCCGACGAGGCCGAGTGTGGGCTTCGCGTAGCGAAGCCCAGGCTCGTCCGCGTCGGTCGCAGACCGACGTTCGCGATCGGGCCGTATCGAGCGCATAAGGCGCCCGATCAGTGGCGAACCCAACTAGAGGGTTGCCCACCGCGGTGTTGGACCAAAGTCCAGCCTACGGCGGGCTCACTCTAGTGGGCCCGATCGAGGGGGACTACGGACGCGGCCTGAGGGCGCCACGGTAGGCTCGGACCTCGGCTCAGGCCGTGTCCGGGGGACGGATTGGGGAGAACCGGCCCGGTACATGTCTGTACCGTCCGAAATGGAAGGCAGGGCCTCGTACTCGATGAATTTATTGGTTAACAAATGGGGTTAAATAGGTCAGTTATATTTATATTTAATGGGTCGGAACATTTATGTTGATAAGTAACTTAAGTTATTGGCGTAGGAAGATGGACGTTCCACTGACGATCTCTAGTGACTTTACTGAAGAAATCCGTGATGTTTATTTATTCATGATTTGAGTATAATATTAATATCATAATTATGATTAGAAGTCAATTCATTAGTCTTACACAATTAACAAGAGATCAATGTTTTTAAAATCAAACTTAATCTACATAAACTTTCGGCAGGTGACAAACTGATATACAATAACTGTATAATATCAATTACTAGCTGACCCGGCGAACTTTGTTCCGCCTTAATGGCAATAAATAAGCAGACTTTTTTTTAATTTCGAACGGGATAAAAAGTATCCTATGTCCTTCTCCTGGCTCTAAACTACCTCCCTGACAAGTTTCAGCTAAATCGGTTCAGCCGTTCTTGAGTTATAAGTGGAGTAACTAACACGACTTTCTTTTATATACAGGGTGTCCCGTAATGTAACGTCAAGCCGGAACTGGGTGTTGGGGCAAGTTGTGCTGGTTATCAGAAAAATATAAAAAAAAATCTATGTGGCATATTTTAAAAATAATAGGCATTTAAAAAAAATCAATAAATTCTACTCCAGGTGACGGTCCTTTTGCTCGTGTTGCCACAAATCTTCACTTTTTTTAAAATTTTTTTTTGTTATGTAACCCTGAATAATGCTTCTCTAAATTGTTATCAAAATTACAAAACCAGCTGCTCCAGCTTGGATGAAAAAAATACATTCTTCTCAAAAACAATTTCAAAATAAAAATTTTGCCTAGTTTAAACTGACTGTACTGAAAAAAAAAATGTACTACGCGAGTGTGGCAAGTGACGTCATAATTTGGCACATTTAGTAAGGATTCCAAAATGGTATAACACTTGGTAAATCTTTGCTATAATTGTCGTCAATTTTTGGATTTTTGGAAATAGTCCCGTTTTTAACTTTATTTACCTTGGTTAAAAATTATTATTATAATGTGCCCAAAATTCAAGTTTCTGTGACTGACTACCGTACAGTCAGTCACAGAAACTTTTGTCACCATGACAGTTATTAGTAGTTGACATACTGTGACAAAAGTCACCCGTGCGCGCGCGCCTTTACTACCTGCTCTGCCTGCACTTGTACTTGGTAACAGGGATAATAAGGATATGAAGTTTCGGTTATGGATACGGTTACGGATATTAGAATAATATTATACCGGTTTCGGTTACGGTCACGGATATGAAATCATTTCAGATTATCCGAAAGTCTCGGATAATTTCGGTTACGGAATTATTAGAATTTCAAAAATGTAGGTATAATATAAATAGCAAGATGCTGCGTGAGCGTGACCCACATAGCTACTTTATGTACCAACTAAGATGACACCTATGTATGATAAAGGTAAAACAGGCTGGCATATGAGATGGTACCAGCGAATGCCAGACAAGTTGGTAACAAATATTAAGATTTAAGGTACAATTCCAAGACGGGCCGCAGACCGCAAACTGCAACCGCAAACTGCAAAACTATGAAATCGGCAGCGCGGCATTGCAGCTGCGGCATGTATACTGCAAATTTCATAGAGTTTTGCAGTTTGGCCTTTATCCGAAACTATACGTAACTTTTGAATCAGTTTCGGTTACGGTTATGGACATTTTTTTATTTCGGATATCCGATAGTTTCGGTTACGGCCCTCTCCGTCCCGCTCATACCTTTTAAAATGGCTTCTCCACCTCACTTAAGCCAGAAACTTGAATTTTGGGCACATTAGAATAATAATTTTAACCAAGGTAGATAAAGTTAAAAACGGGATTATTTCCAAAAAACCAAAAATTGTCGACAATTACAGCAAAAATTTACGAAGTGTTATACCATTTTGGAATCCTTACTAAATGCGCCAAATTATGACGTCACTTGCCACACTCGCGTAGTACATTTTTTTTTCATTACAGTCAGTTTAAACTAGGCAAAATTTTTATTTTGAAATTTTTTTTGGGAATAATGTATTTTTTCATCCAAGCTGGAGCAGCTGGTTTTGTAATTTTGATAACAATTTAGAGAAGCATTATTCAGGGTTACATAACAAAAAAAAAATTGGAAAAAGTGAAGATTTGTGGCAACACGAGTAAAAGGACCGTCACCTGGAGTACAATTTTTAGATTTTTTTTAAATGCCTATTATTTTGAAAATGTGCCACATAGATTTTTTTTTATATTTTTCTGATAACCAGCACAACTTGCCTCAACACCCAGTTCCGGCTTGACGTTACATTACGGGACACCCTGTATATAGATTTATCAGCCCACAAAATTTCGCTTAATGAAAACCAGTGTGCAGTTCAGTAACGAGCCAAATCAAAAATTAAAAAGGTAAACCCAGTTTATAAAACCGACATAACCGTTCCAAATTTGAATATCAAACAGAAATATTAATTACCTATTGAAAATTCAATTCCTTCCCGATTCAGCCAATCATCATTAATTTTAACGGCACTGCGGGCGGAGCTGATGTTGTATGGATATTATTTTGGAGCACGGTTAAAATCTGGAGTGCCGTTAAGAAAATAACCGCTGAATATTCACAAGTCTAAACACAGGGCCGGATCGCGTGGCGTGTTTTCATTAACATGATTGGACTGACCCCGTTTGTATGGAGTCTACATCGAGAACAATGAAAACAGGTTAACGCGTATTTCATAATAATCGCAGATTAGAGCATGCGGATAATCGCAGCGCTTTTTTTCCGTTAATTCCAATAAATTCACAATATGAATAAGTTTATAATAGACTAGGTAACTAGGATTAATTTAGCATATTGTAAAATCAACGAAGCTATCCACATATTATAATTAGTTAAAAAAAAGTATAGCAGTGAGAGTGGTATCTGTGCCCTTACAGATATCTGTGACTATTTCAAAGCGGAATGAAATTTGACCCAAAAGAAGATCGCAAAAACAAATGAACAAAGCCATTATAAACGAAACAAAAATAAACTTATTCAATTAGAATCGGCATGTATTGACATTGAAACTCTATTCAAATAAATACCGAGTGAACATTGAAAAACAATAGACGCGAGAGTCAAATCAAACGGGGTAAAAAACGAGCGGCAGCTTTAGGTATATTTATTAAAATAACAATGACTAAATAAAAACAGGATAAACGCCATCAACCATTTGTTGATTTCGTATTACGGATTTGTATAGCCTAAGTGAAACAGAAAAACGGTTTGTGAGGGTGACAATAGTTTTTATTTTTAGATCATGTTTGTGCAAACGTATCTGAAGAGAAGATTTTGCGGAAAGTCTATTTGTCGGTGTCGCTCATTGCTTTGTTTTATAAATTTTTCAAAGGTTTTATGGGAACAACAACAACAGAAAAGTCTTGGTTAAGTCACTTTAAGTGGCTAATGTATTAGGTATGCGAATATCAAATTAAAAAAATAAATTAATAAACTGTCACAGAAGCTAATGGATACAAGAAAAGAGTAAGAATTTATGGATTTTTGTGATAGGGACGAAAATTTCAACTAAATACTTTGAGTGTTCTGTTGAACAGGTTTGGCTAGGCAACTCTTGATGTTCTTCATAAAATGACGGGGGCTATGACATGCAAAGTCCAATTTAAGGTATCGGACTATGTATGAGCCGTCTTAACTATTTGAGATATCCCAGTCTGACAGACAACGCGCCCTCAGAAGCATAGAATCATAATATTTCGTGACGTGTCGTGAAAAACCATACAAACTGCATAGAAACAATGGCAGTAAACATCGTATCCGTATTAAAAAAATCTAAAAATAAAAAATGGTAAAATCAAGTATTCAACAACAGTTATAAATACAAACTTTAAAGTGTATAATTAGTATGTGAGAGTGTTTGTGACTGTATACGTTATGTGGTGACTACAATACAACCCGTCCCGAAAAATACTCAAATTAACATTGTAGCAACATATTAATTAACTTCGAACGGTGTGACTGTTATATCGCCATAGTTTCCATACATCGATGGTGTCAATTAAATCCGTCAACAGATTCGTATCGGTGCACTGAAATGTTTGCGGACATCAGTTTTAATGTTACCCGCGTATTCATTTTCACGTCTTTTTATTGAAATGTATGCGAAATATTAATTCGGTGAAAATGTTCCACGACTAGCTTTTGTGCGCTGAAATATTGAGTTTACCTTATTTGGAACAAATAGAAAGTATGAAAAAGAATCCATTGGAAAATTATCTGAATTAAATGAAACATTAAAAATCCTTTCGTATTTGTAGAAAATGCTTTATAGTACAGATGGCCGTCAAAATGATTACTTACTATCACTATAGTTTCTTCTAATGTCAGTAAAATACTTTGTATAATTATCCTTATTGTATAAGAATGACTACATTTATAAATGGTCCTAATTAATTTAACTGACTATTCGCAACACGAATAGAAACATTAATTAATTTTCCATTGTCCAATCATAAAAACAAAACTCAATACAAAATGAACTTTAAAACTTTCCATCAACGATCTCATTTTCTTCAACATAACAAGGCGTTTCCGAGAAATCACAATCAATAGAATGCTACAAGTGCATTTGACATTTTGAAGGTAGCGAAATCAGGTCATGAAAAATCGATGGCGATTTTAAAATTTAATGTCGCACGCCAGACTGTGTCCCGTTTAAATCACTCAATCCATATCAGTATCTGATATTCATAGGATTTTATGTTTGGCACCTCAATTGAAACGAACAAGATGGCTGACATTTACGAGTGACGTTCGACACTGCAGCCTTTTCAGCTGTTTCTTTTATTGAAGGGAAAATTATTGTTTATTTAGTTTTAACTATATTTTGTTTGCAGCTCCACCCGTTGGTCTCTACCAATACCTTTCTACGAATTAGTTAGTACATAATATTCTCGGATGTAAAACACAGTATTATTTTCCAATTTGTGATCCAATACCTAAAAATATGGACTGCCATTAGGTTTTCGTCGAAAAAATAAATCGCGTTACCCCAACATTCGAAAAAAATAAACCAAATCCGGACGTAGGTATTTTGCAACTATTAAAAACTAATTGTTTTGGTGGAAAATAAAATAAATAGCCTACACAGTTTTTTCAAATTTGACAGAAGTGAAACCAAGCACAAAATATAGGAATTACAATATTATTCACAACACACCTGCTGGAAAATGACCACGTCATGCAAAATATTAGCAAGTCATTAGAGACCTATATCTTTAGTCTAGTGAATATAATTCGAGTACAGTCGACAGCACTTCAGGCTATAAAGAAGAACGGTCACGCCCCATACAAAAAAAAACCCAGACCCGACAGAAACGAGACATACCTCAGTTTTTTTGTCATGTCTTAATTAGTAAAATTATATATTTTTTATATTCGAAATCTATGTATAACACCAAAATATTACCCTTTGTTTTTGTTCAGGCGTTATACAAAAACTAATACAAAATGCCTATTTATCACCAAAATTGGTAAATGTATGTACCTAAATGTCTATTACAGCTGCTAGGGAATGTATCTAGGTGACCTGGAGATATAGCCGGATTATACAGGGTGGTTATACATATGGAACGATAAGTGATCACACTCGATTATTTCTAAACTATACAAGATATCGAAAAACTAGTTACTGATTCTGAAAGTGCTTCACGAGTTCTTTCAAATGGTACCAATAATAGGTTACAGATTATGGAAGCTGGTAACATTGAATTTTTGGATTTTGTAACTTCTCGTGTCCACCCTGTATAATCCGGCTGTATCTCCAGGTCACCTAGATACATTCCCTAGCAGCTGTAATAGACATTTAGGTACATACATTTACCAATTTTGGTGATAAATAGGCATTTTGTATTAGTTTTTGTATAACGCCTGAACAAAAACAAAGGGTAATATTTTGGTGTTATACATAGATTTCGAATATAAAAAATATATAATTTTACTAATTAAGACATGACAAAAAACTGAGGTATGTCTCGTTTCTGTCGGGTCTGGGTCACAGATGACCGTTCTTCTTTGGTTGCAAAATAGCATTATTTATTCCAACTACTATGATACCACAGTGCTTAGTTAGATGTGCTGCCTCTATAAATAATAATAATATGCGTATTTGATTTCCCACGCAGTGAAATGTTCGTGTGACGTCACGAGCACGATCAGACCCTAAGCTTCAACTTTGTACAAAAGTTATTACGCCCAGCATTAATTAACAGTGAATTCTCATAAGTATAAAATATTCCACGTATTCCATATAACGTTTCAAATTAAATACCAAGATAATAAAACCTTAGATTAATTTAGTACGTTATCTTGTCTATGAAGAAATCCCTCAATTTATTTTCCGAGCTTTACGTAATAACAGTCCTTTATGAAATATAATATCGCTGTAACCTTTAATATGAAGGCTCGCGCAAACTATGTAATTCTCTGAACCTTAAGGTACTGGTACTGCGCCGGATAACTTAGTATGTACTACAAAGTTACGTATGAGCAAAGCTTTGTTTATTTAATGGACTTAACCGGCACCTGGAACGAAGCTTCTGGAATTTTCGCTGACTCCAAGTTTCTGCGGAGCGCGAAAGTGGGGAGGCAAGTACGAAGACGCCAAATTCGAAATAGAATCCATTTGTAACACTTGCAAATAAATGTACTGAAACAGAACTGGCTTTTGAGAATAGAAGTAACAGATCTCGTTTAAAATAATCTAGAAACTTAAAGATATTATTTTATTTATTTATTTTTAATTTATTTGCTTAACAATGTTTCCACAGCATTTAATTATATTTATTATTTAGATTTATTAATAATTTAGATAAATTTAAATAAAGTACACTTGATAGTAGACACATAAAAATTCCACAGTTTCTTTAACAGTTCTTAGTCTATTATTTCGTATAAAACATAATATTGATTAAGAGATTATTGTGTAACAGTTATGGGAAACGCCCGTATTCACAAACATTACTATGAGGTCTCACAGTGTGCGTGGACGCACAGGGCGATACACGAACCAATTACAGAGCTCTATTCAACGCTGTGCTTTCGATTTGCTGCTTCACTTAAGCAAGCATCGTTTGTTAATACGGGCGTTAGTGTACTCATAGCTTAATGAATTTTTTCCACATGACATCTCCAATATGGCATCTCTGTTGCCACCTACCTACTAACAACAGGGATTCACAATATGGAACTGTGTAGCCGATACACTACAAGGGTATCTGAATGCGTTCCCATGAATTTGTATCGGCCAAATGTCAGAACGGCCGAACCTCAAACTGGAGCGGTGACGAAAACAAAAGACGGGCCGAACTCAATTTAAAGTCAGGTGTGGGAATGTCAACAAAACCACCGGTTAAATTGTGGCAAATTAAATTCGAAAGCCGGGATATGAATTGACCGAAACGAAGGTTGGACTAAACTATGTTTAGGGAAAAACTACTGAGCAAATATTTGGGATTGCTGCAGGCTCCAGTGACCTTTTAGTTTTTGAAATTTCAGCAATTTATGTAAAGTGTCCCCACTTTGCGTCCGCAACTTCGTCTGCGATATATTTTGTTGTTTCACGTCGTTTTGGATGTTTAAACTCGTCCTCTTTCGTGAGTGTGTCACACTGGAAATAGACTGGTTTATACATTTTTAATGTGCGGGCTGTACTAGCCTTAGCAAGGGCAAACTAAAAAGACAATAGGGCAACAAATTATAATGCATTGATGATCAATTGAACCGCTATTTACAGTGTGATTAAGAATTTAAATTACCTTTTTAAAATCAACGCATTTTGTCCAATTACGCATTTGCAACTAACGAAATAAACCGTGCAGTGTTTCACCCTGGGGCTTGATCTGGTGAAAATTTTATTTTTTCTATAAAAACCTTTGCACTGCATCTTAAACTGCACTAAACACAAAAATGTGGGATTATGGTCACAAAAGACGACTACTCGAAACTCATGTAATCCGCTTAAAACGGAACATTTACAAACGTAAGCTGTCTTAAACCTTTGAATACTAGAGGAAATGACGTTATTCTGAGAACGTTCTGCAATTCTAAACGATTTGACATATCAGGCTTTAAGCCGAGAAAAGCAGCCGGAAAATTCCGGTTTACTCCAGCTTTCAAGTAAGGTTCATGACGGCTTGACAAGTTTTATTTCATTCCTTTATTTAAGTAATCAAAAGCGCTCGTAAACCAGTTTACTAGAGATTTTTCTGATATTGAAGACTTGAAGTACTCACTAAGATGTCTTAATATTTTTTAATAATATAATTAACATAAACGCCTTTAGCACATACTCATATTTATGCACGAGTAGAGAGGAACTACATATCAGCAGTGGTCATTGACTAGAATAATAATGTCACTATTTTCTGTATCGGTATTTCAGGAACGTATTTTCGATGCCAATATTACAATAGTGACAGTATTCATCAATGAAAACTTTTTAGAATGTTATTTTGTTATTTTCTATCTGCATCATAATTTGGTGGAAATTGGATTAGAAATACCATCGTTCCAGTGATTTTTTGCTACAGTAAAATTCAGTGTTCCTAAGGTAAAAGTTCGTAGTTTTAAAATGTAGACCCGGGTTCCGTACGGTACGTCGGTTGCGTGAAATTCTGCCTGTCAGTTAGGTACTTTATCGCAAATCCGGTGAGCTCTCTGCTTTTACGAAATAAAAATCTGCTGTTTTTTCAGTCTGTTCGTATACAATTTGAAAAACTGTTCCAAAATTGTATAGCAAATAAAGATTTATTTTACATCTTTTCTCATACACTGTTAGTTTAAGCAATGACAGGTCACGCGTCCTGTCATTCGCCAATGATCGCGTGGGCGATGGCGATTTGCACGCGTTGGTTTACTTTACTATTGTGGTGAAACCTGGAGTGGGTTCATAACACAATCATATTTATTATTAGATTTCCTAAAGAGGGGGACACCTTGTGTACCACCTAGGGTCTAATTGTCGACTCTATTATACCTGCCTAGCAAGAATTAAAAAAACCTGTTTGTAATAATTGTAAAGAGCTGTGCTTTTCTGAATAAAGAAAAGTAAAAATAAAATAAAATATTTCGGATCCCCACCTTCTTGAGTTAGTAACAAAAAGTAAACTGCCTAAATATAACTTTCAACCACACTCTCACATTTCACATTACACCCGACTAAAACATTTCCAATAACAAAAAAGTTATTGCCCAAAAAACAATAAGTGTGCCGCCTAGAAAAATCAAACTCGACTGGGCCCGACGTGCAATTTGTTCGACTTATCCGTCAGGCTGCCGAACGCTTGGCATAATGGTCCTTTGAATGTAGCGCGATAGGCTGTTTGGAGGAGTGTTGATTTGAAGCTTCTGTTACATCTTTAAGTAGGTACTTACTATAGCCACGAGTAATATTTCTGCGCTTAAAAAGTGGTTAAAAACGAATTAATATCACTACTTATTTACTTGGTATTTTACATAAAAAAGTCCTTTACCGCACTTGCCTGTCTATTCGCTGACAAACTGAATTCCTAGGTAAGGATTTTCGTGTAGTTTTGACCAATAAGTAGGTACCTACAGTGATTCATGAAAAAGGTTCTGTTTAATTTTTCAAGGAAAAATGTATACGATAACTATACATTTTTATTCCGATTTTTAAAGGTACTAGGTAAAACAAAGCATTTCTCACAGATCGATAGTAAGAGGGCAAAACCGGAACAAAAGTTAGTTCATAATAATATTACGTTTAATTATCCTTCGACATTTTACACACGCTATCTACTAAGCAAAGCTAATGAAAATTTCTCCGAATTACTTAATTATCAAGTTGATTATGAATACTGAGTATAACAGCTGATTTTGCTTGAATAATAGATACCTACATTGAGTAAGAAAACTTTTTCAATAAAATATTATAACAGTAAATAGGTAACTAGGTTTATCTGGAAAATACAAATAGCTAAATAATCTTTGAAAAATAATTTAGGATTCTAATGGCGAAATATGAAATGAGTCCATTCAATACAAACAAACAATAAAGTCTTTCCACTTTATATTAATTATTAGCGTAGAGAAATAGCAGAAAACAATAACAGAATCATACCAACCCTCACAAAATACTGTTCATAATTGAAAAGCAGAATGAGGCACAAGCATTTTTATTGCCTTTTCCATAAAAATCTGCCACTGCACTTTCCCCTGTGAATGGCGTAACACGTACAGCTTATTATTACAGGCGTAAAATTAAAATTTTACCGTCCCATTTACCTACTTTAGTGAAACACTTTATGATCTGGAATACGTATATTAATATTTTTATTAAAGCTTGCTGAAAGCGCTTAGTGATGATTTGTGGAAACATAAAAGTATAACTTATAACACCTACACAGGAATATCCTGAAGTACAAGCGATAGATATAATGATCTATGAGTACTTTGGTACTATTACTTATTCTGTGCTATAAGCCAGTCTCATACTTAAGTTACGTGATCCTCACAGTGATTCTATACGTCTAGCGCTTAAGTCGAACCTTAACTTCGAACTCCTCCAATTAAAAAAAAAGGTTTGGTTACTGCTTACACAACAAAAGTAACCACCGAACTAAGTGTTAACTATAACCAAACTAAGTCTAGCTCACTGCAGAATTATTTGTTTAATTTACACAACATTTTGTTCCTCATAACAAAAGTTTTCGGTGGTCACTTTTTTCAGTGTCCTATGTTCTTCTGATTAATTTCGTTGCGGGTCCAATGACAGTTTAACTTTCCCCCGGGACAAACTTGACCTTCACTGGTTGAGTTATTGGCGGTCAAGCTGTAGATCCTGGCTGCACAGGAGTTGCAGTGGTGGGAAAGAGAGGTGGGAATAGCCCCTTTATAGCGTTTGGACTCAGTCAGTGCCTGGGGTATGGGAGCGGCATGGAAAGGTGTTTTTGTGATGGTCAAACGTCAGCGAGGGTTCAGATTTGTATGCTTTGACATTTATTTATTTATTTATTTATTTTTGGGAAACATACAGTTACAATATAATTTAACTTAGGTGCAGTAAGAAAACACATAAACCAATTAAGTTTCCACAGTTAAATATACACATAAAGTTGGGCAAACCATTATGAATAAAATTTTGTTGTGAAAAATATAAACTTATAAAAAAAAAAGTAAACAAAGTGACAAAAGAAAAATTGTCAACTACCTAATTAATAAAGGAGCGAACTGCAAACATCACTCGACGCTCGCAATTTAGTTGCCACAAGACAAATCCCGGATTTGTTTTTGAAACTTACTTAAATTAGACCCAAGTATGTCTAATTCTTGGAATTGTTTGACATGTTAATATGTCAGTGTTACCCCTCCCGTGTTGCTCTCATACCTCAGGCAAGGCATTGACTGAGTTAAGCTTTTATAGTAGTCTGTACAACAATAGTTATACAGGGTGTTTGGCGCATCGTGTGCCAAAATGATTTGGCGGATAGAATGGGTCATTTCCTATATTTTCATCCCCCATAACACGTTCCACGCCAGGCGGCTACTTTTATATTAACTTTTTTAATAATTTCACCAAAATACCCAAATCGCATCATTTAATTTCGATTTAAAAAAAAACTACTAGGCGTAGCCTCAAAGTAAATATTTTGTTTTGACATGCATTGATGTAGGGTTGCATCAAATCTAAATTTACTGGCAAATATCATCTAGTTTTTTTTTTATTCAGCTTTAAAGTTTTCCGAAAAGTTAAAAATGGACTGAACATTTAAGTTTACATGGCTATAATTTTTTTTTTAAAAGAGATAGCGGTCTTCGGTTTTTATCAAAACTTCTCTAGTCTATCCCCATTCAAACGGTATACTAATCTTGTTTAAATAATAACAACAACTTCACAAATTCCTTAAATTAGTGCATTGACTCTACTCTTTTTACCTGTTAGGTGTTTAACGTGCTATTCACACAAAAAGGGGCTATAAACACAAATTTCGCAAATCAGTCCGAGTAGAGTCAATGCACTAATTTAAGGAATTTGTGAAGTTGTTGTTATTATTTAAACAAGATTAGTATACCGTTTGAATGGGGATAGACTAGAGAAGTTTTGATAAAATCCGAAGATCGCTATCTCTTTTAAAAAAAAAATTATAGCCATGTAAACTTAAATGTTCAGTCCATTTTTAACTTTTCGGAAAACTTTAAAGCTGAATTAAAAAAAAACTAGATGATATTTGCCAGTAAATTTAGATTTGATGCAACCCTACATCAATGCACGTCAAAACAAAATATTTACTTTGAGGCTACGCCTAGTAGTTTTTTTTTAAATCGAAATTAAATGACGCGATTTGGGTATTTTGGTGAAATTATTAAAAAAGTTAATATAAAAGTAGCCGCCTGGCGTGGAACGTGTTATGGGGGATGAAAATATAGGAAATGACCCATTCTATCCGCCAAATCATTTTGGCACACGATGCGCCAAACACCCTGTAGATTAGGGTGGTCCTTATTTTTCGACTTTTGAATTATCCCCGGGGCACTTTCTCATTCGATTTTATACCTCTAAATATGAAATTAGCTTTTTTTGTTTTTTTTTTTGGTTAAGATTTAGAGGTCGCTACCAGCTGTCAAAATATTTACAAAAGCTTTGAAGATTTGGTTTCATAAATGTTTTATTTAAGTGTTTATATCATATTTTACGTGCAAATGAACATCGCATAGATAGAATAGACAATTGCTTCTTGTCCCCTTCTCCCCTCAACCCCTCTTCTATACCGACCATGGTACCGACGCGTCGAGATACTAACAAGTAAACTCTTATATCTTAAAAATAATTGATTCAAATATGTACATTGTACATAATATAGCAACAACAATAATTTTGTAATAGTTTTATTTGGCTATGGTTTTAAAAATAAATGAATTTAACAAATACAGATTTTGTGTTTTTACTTAAAATTCAAACCTTGGTAGCGACCCCTAAATTAAAATGTCTTTTAAAAATTTAAAAAAAAAATGAAAGACTTTCATATGGTATATATTCAAATTACGTGGTGCCCCGCAAAATATAAGAAAAAAAAAATTTTTCGTAGGAATAAGGACCACCCTATTATAGATCAATAAAATATGGTATTATAAGGCCAGTCTCCGTTTCATTGATTTCATCAATATGATTAAGCTATGAAACCCATTAATTTACATGTGGTAATGCAATTAAATTGTGTCCCCAAATTATGATAATTATTCATTCAATCGTGTATTCCAATAACATTTACTGATGTAGTTAAAATAATTTACAAATGGCATAGTCAACCAGCCTTTCCGTAAATGCCCGTATTATAATTATGTTTAAGTATTTAGGTCTATCATAAAACTGTTTGTTAGGACTTAAATCTTATAGCGGTTAAAATAATCATTTTACGTTTAGTTTTAGAAGCAACTTCGGTGTTTGTAAGAGCATGTGGTCATCAATTTTGCATTTGTATGTAGAAAAGATGTGTGACAAAAACATTGATGTTTCCTCACAATATGAAAAATCAAAGTTTGCGTTGCCTAAAGGCACCATAACAGGTATTTCGTGGAAAAAATCAAAAATCAAAATCAAAATCAAAATCAAAAAATATTTATTCAGTTTAGACCACAAGTGGCACTTATGAACGTCAATAGAAAATAATAAAAAAAGAAAAAGGTAGCCCTTATGGGGCACTTTACATGTCTCCTTATCTTTTGGGCCCTACCAGCGCTTCGAGACAAACATATGGCAAGTGCTGAGAAGAAACGCCGGAACAAACTCAGTCACCACTTATTGCCAGGAATTATCTAACGGTAAGAATAGTCAAATTTAAGTACATCAAATATGTGCAGACTGAACTGACCACGCATCCTTGTCATCAATATAGTCTCGAACCTTGTAGTACCCTTTGGACATAAGGGTATTTTTTATATGTATCTTAAATTTGTTTATTGGCAATTCGACAAGGTTGTGTGGTATTNATATTTTATAAGCCAAATGATCTTCTTCACTGTCGTGGTGACGTCTTTTACCCATATTTATCACTTTTATTCAAAGATTCAAATAAATGAATAAAATACGTGTGCGATGGCGGCGACACAAAACGTGTATGAGGCCAGCGCAGGAGCGGGGTTCGCAGGCAGTTTTTTGTTTTAGTTTACTTTGAACGTGTGTAGATGGCAGCACCAACTCGTGCTACTACAAGTAAATATAATGTAATTTCGAAGGGCGAATCACAGAGTTTAATTATGATAAACGGCATCCTGCATTGTTGTGTAGCAAACATCATTTTACCGGTCTTTTATTTAAATACTATCATAAAAAATTATTACACGCTGGACCCCAGCACCTATTGTGCACTATACGCGAAAGTTGGTGGCCGCTTTCTGGTAGGAATCTCGCTAGAAAAATAGTGCATGAATGCGTAAGGTGTTCACGCCTGAAAGGTAAAACTTTAACTCCAATAATGGGTAATTTACCTAAAGAACGTTTGGAGGCAGGCTTTCCTTTTATGTACACTGGCGTAGATTACGCGGGACCAGTTTTCATATTGAACCGCAAAGGTCGGGGGTCAAAATTAATAAAGGCTTACATTTGTTTATTCGTTTGTTTTACAACTAGATGCATTCATTTAGAATTAGTAAGTGGCTTATCCACTAATGATTATATTTTAGCGTTAAAGAGATTTATTTCAAGACGCGGAAAACCCGCAGAAATACACTCTGACAACGGAAAAAATTTCGTTGGAGCAGAAAAAGAGTTTCCATTATTAATTCAAGATAATATCGATAAAATTATAGATTTTACTGCCAACGATGGCATAAAATTTAAACATATTCCAGTATACGCTGCTCATTTTGGGGGACTTTGGGAGGCAGGAGTTCGATCATGCAAGCATCATCTTAGACGTATAGTGGGCAATGCTCACCTAACATATGAGGAATTTAGCACTGTTTTAGTACTAATTGAAGCCATCCTGAATTCCCGTCCTCTATCAGCTATGTCTACAGATCCTTTCCGGATTCCCTCCCGGCTCCTTGCTCGTATACAACTTCAGACGTATTATGTGCGCTGATGCGCCGATAGATGGCGTTAACATATATGTATCTTAAATTTGTTTATTGGCAATTCGACAAGGTTGTGTGGTATTTTGTTAAATATGGTAATACATCGGAATCTGAAAGCTGCACGGTTTTTCAGTGGCAGTGGGCTAAAAAAATGACAACCAAACAACTCGAATAACGTCAACGATTTTAAGTCGCTATCGGCTCAAACCTTCATGGGATATCCCCGAATGACTCGTGAAGCCGTGACAGTTGCGTGGTAACAGAAAAAATGATTTTTGAAATAAAATTTCAATAAAATTATATTGTTTATTTATCTATACTAATATTATTTGTCGTCGTCTTTCGGCTGAAACGAACGAACGAACTAATATTATAAATGCGAAAGTAACTCTGACTGTCTTGCTTTCACGCCTAATCCACTGAACCGATTTAAATTTGGTATAGAGATAGTTTGAGTCCTAGGAAAGGACATAGGATAGTTTTTATCCCGGTTTTTGAAACAGGGATGCGCGCTATAAAGTTTTTCTGTGGCAGTCAAAATTCCACGCGGGCGAAGCCGCGGGCGGAAAGCTAGTATTCCATAATTGAACCACTTAAAAATAGGTACCCGCAATTTCCGTATTGTCCGTACTTACCAAAACATATTTTTTAGGGCCAATCTGACAGTGGCGGTTTAAAACGTTTCATAGTCGTACATAGCTGCAATTTTTTATTTGCGCAATACCTTTATTTGCGTACTCTAACTTCACCATCCTTGTATTTAATCCGGTGTTATCCCGACTCGGCACTTCTCGTTCGGCAACCGCTCAGGTTCGAGACAAATGGGACGTCAGCCGCAGCGTCTCGCTGACGGGCGAAAATTGCTTTGATTTTCCAACGACTTCGATCAGTCAGCGCACTAACTAGAACCAATTTTTCAATACTTTATAAGTTTCATGCTAGCGTTACGTTACCTTGTGTTTAAAACAAGCCAGCTTTCATTGTTACCTGCTCTGTTCTTGCTTTAGTTAAAGGTATATAAAATTGGTAAAGTAGGTACAATTATCTTTCAATATGTAAATATTTTAACCCGTAAATTATTATGTAAAGTTATTTATGTTTCTTTTGTCTTTACGTGTAAGTTTTGAATAAATAATGTTGAGTGTTTAAGGTTCATCGAAGAAGTATTGTAATTTAGGTTCATTGAGTGAAAAGTTTTTTTTCTACATATTAGTCCATTATTTTTACATGGGCATTAATTATTTCAAAAATGTATTTATTTATTTAGGTACAGCAACAGAATACTAATTCGTTTTTATAAATAACTAAATTTATTTTAAAAATGCTTTAAATTGGTTTTAAAACTTTGTTGCATCAATTTGATACCCAAGTAATATTTGTACTAATTACAACAGATATTTTATTACAACCGGTGCGATCCGATTTCAGCTCCCTCCGTTATAAACAGCTTGGAGACGATGAGACGTCAGGTACAAAATCTTGTCGAAATCTACGATCGATTTTGTGTAACCAAATCTCCATAGCACCATAAAGTAGAGAAAGAGGTAACTCAGGAACTACTAATAATTATATCTTGATTGCGATTGCATAGTAATGTACTAGTATTTTTTTATCCACAACGAGCAAGCTCTTGGCCTGTATCTCACATGTATGCAGTATTATATCATCTGTGGTAACGTATACCAATCATAGTAATGTGCTAAGTTTTAACATGAGTTTAGTTTGTAAAATAATTCGATGCCTTTTTATTGTAAAAAAACATGTTTCAAGTTGGCTCTCCTGTACAACGTTATTGTTTTTTTCAGTAGTAGGAAAATAAAATAGAGACATATTTTAAACTTTTCAAGAACTAGATAGCATGAAATGATCCAACTTTTTTGAAAATACATTATTTTTTAATATTTAGAAGGTTAAAGCAAGGATTTTGCATTAGCTCTACTAACAACTAACCTTCACTGTGACAACGCTTACCGATTTTAAATTTCGATTGGCAAGATTAAGCGGAATCTAGGATTACGCCTGGATTATTTAAGCCGCGGTCGAACAACGCCGAACCAAATTGCCAGGTTCAGTGAGCTTGTTCCACTCGGTAAATAATTTTGTTTGAACTACGAGTTGTAACATCGGTTTGTTTAACTTCATTTGGTGAGCAGTTGAATAGTTTATCGGGGCCTTTATTTAAACAAACAGAATATTTAGTAGGGCTGTGACTGTCACCTTTTACTTTGGGACATTCGAAACTCTAGATAAACAACAATAATTAAATGTTCTTTCAGAATTACGATTTTGTGAAAATAAATTTTATTTTGCTTTCTAAAAACTTGTCAGCTAAAAAAGAAGTCACACAACTAATCGTTCTATATTACTCACTTTTGACCAAAGACATGACAAACATTGTATTAAGTTTCCCGCGATTTTAGACTTTACTGCCTTAAGTTAAAACAGGTATTTTGAGGCCGGACTAAGATGCTAGGAACATGAGCTTTACCGGTTTTAGCTGTAAACAAATGAGGCTGTCAACCACAGGTGTGACGCTCGTGTGCGTAACGAATATTCGCGTGTTTTGTTACGCGGGGTGTGTCCTCAGTAGCAGCGGGTACAAAAAGCTTAGAATATTTCTTATATTACGTAAGAAGCAAACGGTATTCTCTTTTCAATTGTAACGTAACTGTTAGGCGGTGATCACACTGCCCCGCTTTAATCATTGTATGCAAGTACCTCAGTTTGTATAGAAAACACGCGCAGCACTTCACACTGACAACGCGTCCGCGCGCGTGATTTTTTATATGAAAATCACGCGCTCCGCGGCGGAGCGCGGCGCAGTGTGATAACCGCCATAATTCACTAAAGCTACTCTAGGTGCTCGTAGCATAGCTTGTAGAGACGATGGCCGTTGGGGCAGAAAGTTCCTCGAGTGGCGACTATGCACTGGGAGACGTAGAGTGGGCAGGCCTCCTACTAGATGGACCGACGATCTGGTAAAGGTCGCGGAAAGAGCCTGGTTACGGGCAGCGCAGGACCGTTCATTGTGGAAAACCTTGGGGGAGGCCTTTGTCCAACAGTGGACGTCATTTGACTGAAACGAACGAACGAACTCTAGGTGACTAGGATAGAATATACGTTATATTCAGAGTGTAAGAAACATGATTAACCACTTAAATACATCGACTGCCTTAGGTGAGACTTGTACTCTTGACTTCAACATTGATGGAACGATTACGTTAGGTTATAGAGAAAAATCACTTTGGAATTTCGACAGGGTAGCCAAATATATAATTTAGTAATTTCTAAAGGACTGGAGTTGCCAGGCAAGTGCGTGAATCAAATAATTTAAGTTTCATTGGTAAATGTTCTTATAATTTGAATATACTACTGAAATTAGGAGAGTATTACGCGTTGCTATCGCCTAAATGATTTTAATGTATTGTTATTTCATGGAAGATTTTAGGCTACTTATTATTTTTATTTATTCATTAACTCATCGCCGCTGACACTTAGCCCCCATCCCGACTTAATCGTCAATGTCTTGACGCGAGGCGCGCTCAATGTTTGCGAGTAATTAATTATTCCAATAGTAAGTGTTGCGATTACTCTCGAGAGCAAATAAACGAACCGTCTGCGCTCCACGACTTTATATTGTTACGGCAAATAAGTCAGAAGGGGGTTTGTACCTCAACACATAGAAATGTTCCATAAAAACTTGCGTCCTGAAAGTCCTGGATCGCTCCACGGCTTTATAATGTTATATTTTCTTCATCATCATCATCATTTCAGCCATAGGACGTGCACTGTTGAACATAGGCCTCCCTCAATGCTTTCCACGTTGATCGATTGGTAGCGGCCTGCGTCCAGCGCTTCCCTGCTACCTTTACGATGTCGTCTGTCCACCTTGTAGGTGAACGTCCTACGCTGCGTTTTCGGGACGCGGCCTCCCTTTCAGAACCTTGCTGCCCCATCGGCTGTCAGTTCTATATTTTCTTACCCCAACACATTTAGAGGCACCTATTTTGATAAAGCATTCAATAACAAGACTTGAGTTCTAAACAGTTTGATCAGAAATCTGCGTTCCACGACTCTATATTGTCACAGCAAGGACTACAGTTCAGTAGGAAAACTGTTTTATATTCTTTAAAGTGATGCAGAATAAGATTAAAATTTAAAAAATATAATCTACTCACCAGTTGTTCTTCTTTTAAAGCCAAGTCCATTGAAGAAAGCTGCCATTGGGTTGGGTTTCTTCGTTTTGTTCTGCAGACAAACAAAATTGACACTTAGCATCACCATCATACTAGTGGCTATAAACCCCAATTTGCTCGGTTAGCCGTAGTACATACGTAACAGGTATAAGTACGGTTACGGTTTTTCGTACGAAAATATAGAACAGAATTGTGCGAAAGTAAAACGTGTGTCCTTCCGAGAAGTGAAAGTGCTGAGTGGATTTTGATCGATGAGCTTTCGGTTTTCGCGGTAAAATCATTTGAATCGACGTGTTTCATGAACCCCTCGAGATTCACACACACACACCTCATTTCACACACACACACACACTTCGGCTGACGTAGACAGAAAAAGTTCGACGAAGAGGCGATCGAAAACTGGAATGCTAATTTTCAGGGCGACTTTGATGAGATGAGAATTACAGTTAGTTTTTGTAGTTTTTGTCCCACTTAAAATCTGAATATTTCTATAGAACTTCTTATCTTAACTCATGATCAATTTGTGCAATACAAATTACAAATATTCATTAAAAAACTGTCTAACAATGTGTTTTTCTTAGCGAGCGAGTTGTGGCATCACTTTAGATTTTTTATAGTCAACTACTGAGTAATTCATTGTTTTTAAGCTTTTTAAAATTGATTTTACGAACATAACGCTTTTAGGCTGGGTTGCACCATCTTACTTTAACTTTGACACACGTCAAAAATCTGTCAAACTCCATACAAAAAACAACTCGGCCTTTATGTTTTCTTACATAAAAGTAAAATTTAATTTGAATATACCGTAACAAGCTTCCGAATCACCCAGGAAGAACAAGTTAGCTAACGACCAAAAATAATTTACGCCGAAAACTCCGCGCTCATAAAATAAATATTACCCACACACTTAAGTTAATCGGCGCCCTCAAAAGAAAACATCTCACACCTGAGCCTGCTCGGATATTTAATTATTTACCGACAAAATAATGTTATGCCATTAATTCACGCACTCGCTACACACATGTTCACTGTACAACTGCTTTTAAATAGCTCTGGGGCTACACAATTTTCTTGCAAATGCGTAAATGTAGAGTAATTTTAAATATTTGGTCAAGTGCACCTTTTATTGGGTGCAAAGATTTTCGTATGCTTGTGCATCTCATTATTTCTAAATGGTGTGTCACACAAAAAAATGGAGATGTGCTTTGCGCTAAAGAGATTTTTGTAAAAAGTGATCTTTAAAAAACTTTATACACATAATGCAGAATATGCGTACAGTTATTTAACATACATGACAGTACCAAGAGATACATGCTTACCAAATTTACCAAGCTTTGCAATGTGATGTAGCTACAATTTAATATACAAATGTAAAAGCACTGTGGAACCGCGTTGACCACAGCCCTTTGGGACTTACATGATAAAACAAACTACCTGCTTTAAAACGTATTCCATAATTCTTTTCGCCTGCAATTACACTCGCTTCATTTGGCCCGTATGTAAAAGCATAAACTCGAAACATTTGAAGTTGGTTAAAAATAAAATTCCGCTTTGTACCCAACATTTTTGTCTGTTTCGTTTACGGTCGGGTGTTTAGACCGAACTGACAAACACAAACAAAATTACATGCAGCAGGGTTAGGTACAGCCCTGACCAATAAAATGTATACAATGTTGCCCCTAATTCGTCGCTGTACGGCTCGAAATTGAATGCATAATTTCAACTTTCAAGTGTTCGTGACTGTTCGTTATAATTTTACGCGTTCGCTTTAAAAGCTGGATTAAAGGAGCTTTTATTTAAAACATTCCGATAAAATGCTAGTTAAAGTGAAAACGACTCGCTAACAAAGTCTTTTGAAACGAGGTGGGATAACGATAAGGATAAAAAGTTATGAATAGATAAACAACGACTGAATTAATTAATTCTTGCAAACATTTCGAACGTCAAAAATTATTCATGTAAAAATATCCTCGACAAAGTTCGACACAAAAACTAATAGTTACCCAGCAGTGACCGTTGTCCGTGCTTTGGCCAACAATAAAATGTACGGCGAACTTTTTATACCAACATTCACAATACGTTTGCGGTTGTAGGCATAATACACTTTTACGATGACCAGGGACCGGGAAAAATAAAAGAGGGATAGCGCAAAAACTTCAATTACCCCACCTTCATTGAATTTAATGAAATCTGCGCAATGGCCACGGACGACTGAACAGGTGTATTTTTGTTTAATAAACGTTAAGACAAAAAGCGGCTGTTATCAAGGGTCGAGGACAAAAGGCACGAACCTTTTCTGCCCTTTTTCCTTGTCTCAAGATAAAAAGAGAGAGTGGATTAAACGCATAGATAGCCGTCAACCATAAAGAGATTCTACTCCGAGATAATTCAGAGAAAGTACGATGCTCCCAGCTATCTGAAAGAAAAAGGTTTTGTACGTCAATGTGTTTTTATGCAGGTGTCTATTAAGATAAATTTTATCGGTACAATTTCCTTTTCGTTAATGCTTCTTGCTGATGTAAATGACTGAACAACAGAGTTATAGAAAAAACGTGGCCTAAAGCCTCGTACACACGCGAATGTGAAACTAGATTCTGTACTCATTTAAGGCGTACAGCGAATCCGGATACATTATTATGAATCTGTTCTGGAACGCACTGCCCTGCGAACTTATGTGCCAGTATTATCCACTGAATAACGTCAAAATATTATGATGCTCATTTGAAACCTATGCCTTATTTTAAGCCTAGACGCAGACCACCGACTTTTAGTTGGCCGATAGTTAGGCTCGATTTTAATTTGTGTGAAGAATCGGCCGATACCAAATCGGTGTAATGTTTTTTTTTATCCACAACGAGGAAGCTCTTGGCCTGTATCTCACTTTCATACAATCGTCTTCATTATTTTCAGTTACAATACTGACACAAATTGAGATTTAAAGAAGAATTTGGATGTTATAGACAGTTTGATATTTCCCGTGCGCTTCCTTCTTCATAATACACGTCAGCTATACGTGTACAGTGTACACAAATGCAAGCTTGAGTAATTAGCTATTTAACCTTGTTTCGAAGGACAATTCAATAGTGGGCATTAAAACTATTTGAGATTAAACTGTAGCTTTCAAACCACATAATATGGTTGAAACATATTATTATAGTGCGTACAATACATAATATAGCGTATTGTAAACAAAGTAACTGATTACCTGATTCAGTTTAGATCGCATCATGTAAAAACGGTTCTTATAAAGGTATCAAAACATAACAATATAGCTTGACGACACGTATACCACATAATGAATAGGTCCTACAAAATAAAATATACATTGATACTGGGCATTTATTGTGCGTTCGATATCAGTAATTATCGTTATTATGCCAAGCCCTTACCAATCAATAATTCGTAGTAAATGGCTGAAGGTTAGAACGCTCCTCATTACTCGGTCAAACAAACTCAATATCAAGTATTTCTGACAGAAAAGTATGTACTTGTACTAACTTCGCCCGTGAATATTTTATCAAACAGGGTTCTGAAAGATACGTCTATCCAGCTTTACTTTACTATTCTCTTTGTGCTGACTTAATTAGTGTCCCAGCAATGCCTATGGCTTCAAAGGTAAATACGAGATACATTATATTTCTTGAGTCCATCAGTCAAGAGAGGGACATTTTGAGAAAATTACGTATTTTTTTCCTTAGCAGGATACAAATGCGCTCTGTTTTAATAAGACGGAAAATAATAGAGGTGTAGGTATTTTTTCAGTGTTAATGTAAACATTAGGGCATTACCTTTTTATGGATCTGTAAAGTTGGAAATAAATGGATGTAGGTAATGATGATGATGGACATAAAAAATTTGTGTTAATGTTAGTCAGTCTGAAGAATACGGAAAATTATTGTACTTAAATTCTATTTTCACTTATTATTTTATACATGATAATATTATTAAGCAAGGTAGAAGAGGAGGCCTAAGTTTGAAGACGAACCCCTATGATATAGATAAATAGACTAGGTTGGGTTGCACTTTAGGTATAACAAACGTCAAAAATATGTAAAACTTCACACAAAAAACACCGGTTATCGGTATAGTTACGTATAAAGTTAGGTGGTGCAACTCAGCCTAAGTAAATAGGTAGGGGAGACTGGGGCTGGTCCTAACAAATTTTGATTTGAGCGTAATATTTTCTAAACTGCTTTAGCAAGAAACATGGTTCTTTGTTACGTGATGTCAAATTTAATGAGCTTTACGTAAAGTACAACAAAATGTATATAATAATTACCATATCTGAGAAAAATCGAGTTTTGCCAAACAAGTCACTTGTTAGATCTTACCCCTGGTTTGGGGTTGGTTTTAACATCGCTGGGGAAAGTTTTAACAGCGGGGGTAAGAAATAATTTATAGTTGGGAATGGGATTTTGGCTAAGATAAACAACAAAATAATAATCAATGTTTATTAGAAACACTAATAAAATTAAACGCGGTTCCTTACCGTTCATAAAATAAACAGAAAACTTTAATTTTATTAGTTAAATAAACTGACTCACTCAATCAGCATTACTCAAATCAAAGAACAAAAAATAATTTTTGATCATCAAATGATCATTGAAATTCGGCTCCTTACCGTTTAAACATGTGTAATAAACTTAAAACTTACTAAATCTATCTTTATCAATTAAAATAACAAAAAAAATACTCCTCTAATAAATCAACATACAACTTTGGTTATAAAAGTCAGTCTTACTCAATGTTCGAGGCAAATATTAACGCGTTAGAACCTACCCCGTGCATTTTGTTAAAACCAACCCCACGACCTCATTTTGCACAAAATTATTGTTTTTCTTTTACCGGTTATATTTTCGATTAAAACTTTGAAATTAATGAAAAATNTTGGAAGCTTGGAGCTTCCAAGGCCGGCGGCATGTTAACGCCATCTATCGGCGCATCAGCGCACATAATACGTCTGAAGTTGTATACGAGCAAGGAGCCGGGAGGGGAGCGCGGGGCGGCCCGCGTCAACTTCACTCGATTACCAGCAAGAAAACACGAACGAACAACGGTTGTAAATTAATCTAAAAAGTAATCGAAATATACGAATTATTTCTTCAGTCAGCGTTATTCATTCAATTAAACGTCGAAACAGGTACAAATAAATAAGACATGAGAAATCTTTCATACTTCGTTTATGTAGAGTTTGCCTGGCTTACTTTAATAAAGGACTAGTTTATGAACTCCCGAGTGTAAAGTTACAGATGCTATTCCGCCATTTAAGCTTTAATAAAACAGTTTTTTTTTTTTCATTTTTTGCAGATTTTTGGCAACTCCAAATAAAATTTTCGATTGGGCTCATGAAGTGTTTTCAGCATCAATATTAAGGATGTTTTTATCGAGATTTTTTTCTAAGAAGACAATTGTCTAAACCTTTAATATCGCATCAATTACAAGGTGACAGGGAAACTCGACCTATTCCTTGAAAGGTATACTAGATGTCATAAGCAAAAAATTAAGTCCAGTGAAATAAAAATATCGATAATTGGGCTTCATATTATCAGTTCACTGATGTAATACCACTGCATCCCTAGCTAGGCTGGTCTAGTTCATTATGGAGTCGTGATCGCCCTGTTTGGAAGGTTTGTTTAGCGACTGGTTAGTATTGTGAGGATTGGTAGCAAGAAATATAAGGTTTTGTCAAATTAATTTCTGGGAGGTTCTTTTTTCCTATAATAATTATTTTAAGCTCTAGGTCTGCGTCTCAGCTCACCACCAAGTGATGCAGGTTAAGCCGAAATTAAAGGCAAGCAAAATTTTTTTAAGAAAAAAGGGACTGCAAATCATTTTTGCTTTATTATTATTGAATTGTAGAGTACTCTACAATTCAATAGAATTTTTTTTTTTTTAATAATTGTAATTGTTATGTTGAACTGTAGTTTATTATGAGATTTGGATTTCAATAAAATATTGACAAACGGGCAAAATACTCAAGTATGTAAAATGAGGGCTTTTACACTGCTAATTAACCTTATTAAAACACACTCAACTCAAAAAACCGTACACAATCACCCCGTCTATTACAGAACATAACCCTAAACAGCTTGACCCAAATCGGTATAAACGACCACGTGATTGCAGCTTATTTTCATATTTACGGAATATGACTTAGGCCCGCTTTCCACCAAGAGGGAGCGGAGCAGATAAGTTTTTTGAATAACCAATCTTTGATCAGGAACTCTAAATCGGAAATTGAACTGTGGTAGACGGTTTCAACGGGTTTACCTGGATGCTTTCCGAAAACTGTCCACCCCAAGACTGTCCGTAGGATCGCCACCGGTATAGGAATTCCGTATTATTAATGCTTGTGGTGGCAGCATGTCAAGGAATGATTTAAAATTTAAAAGTAAATTATAAAACAAAAAATAAAGAAGTCACTTTCAAACAAACGCAACGCAATAAATGATTTTTCAAATTGCTCTCTTCATATTATCAAATTATGTAGAGAATCATTCCATTATTTGCACATCTCCACTCCGCCCCGCTTCGGTGGAAATGGATCGAGCGGAGAAGTGTCGGGCGCATTTGTTTTTCTATAGAATTTGACAGCGGCGGCGGCGGCGCGGTGCGGAGAAGAGCGGAGACGTGCGGAGCGGTGCAGTGTTTCATAGATAGCAATAGACTGACAGCTGACAGCTACGCACAGTTCACACATCTCTCGCCTCACCGCTCCACTCTGCTCCACTCCGCGTGACTCCGGTTTGGTGGAAATAGCCTGCCAGCTTCGCTGCACATCTCTCGTCTCCACACCGCCCCGCTTTGGTGGGAACCGGTCCTTATTTTCATATTTACGGTATATGATTTACACCCTGCTTATCGCACACGATCTGACAAATTACAGGTAATCAACACATTTTCGTGTCAACAAGAAAAAACATAACAAACGACATGGTTTTATCTGTGCGGGGATCAACCTGGTTATGGCGTGGGGAGGGTCGGGTAAAGATCGGTGTACATTATGGGGTTATTGATGGTGGTAATATTTTTTTATGAAAAAATTGCGGCATGAAAATAAACACCGTCTTTATCTTATGGGGTTAAGTTATTAAGTTATGTGTAAGTAAAAAATAAGGTGGGTTTTTTTTCAGATATGCTCAAATAAGTTATTTTTTCCATGTTTTTTTAAATAGGCTTTCAACGATGTGTTTTTTTCCAGATGTGCCAGATAACTGATATTTTTAAATTCAATTAACTAGTTTTAATTAAAATGCCCGCAAATTATGGCTGAATGATAACTATGAAAGTACAAGCCATGCAGGCTACATTTAGTATTTTACTCGTATATTTTTGTCTAATAACACACACACACACAATAAATACTTGTATGATACAAGAATTTAAGGTAGCCAAAGCTTTCACCAAAAAATGTCAACATAAATTGTTTAAAAAAATAAAATCAAATTCCGCACATGTCCACTCATCTTAAACAAATAACAATTCAAACCGTGGAGTGATAATCTCAGTAGATTATACACTAGGCCGTCCCCTGACCTGAGTGGGACGGTAACATAAACTAGCTTTTGTATGTGGCTTCGGTTGCCAAGATTTTTGTCGGTCTGAGAAGTTCGTTAAAGCACTTCCCGCGATAGCATCCATGGTAAAATCTGTTTTTGTATTATAAAATAAAATAATTTTATTTTCAAAATAATGTCACTTATGTAATCACTTACCATCAGGTGATCCGTCTGCTCGTTTGCCTCCTGTCACATAAAAAAAACTTACCAAAGTCTAAATCCATTTATTTGCATGGACAATTAAATTATAGTAAAAAAAAAAAAAACTTACCAAAGTCTAAATCCATTTATTTGCATGGACAATTAAATTATAGTATTTAATTGTCCATGCAAATAAATGGATTTAGACTTTGGTAAGTTTTTTTTTTTATGTGACAGGAGGCAAACGAGCAGACGCGCAGACGGATCACCTATTGATAAAAAATGTTTTACGTTTTGGTTACCATCCCGCGCAATTTGAGATCGACTCTGTTTTATTTTTTAACTTTAGGTCAAAATTATTGAAATTGAAAACCGAAATAAACAGAGTTACGTAAGTGATAATTTGTAATATTTGTATTGACAGTAAAACTAAACCAGTTAATCTGAAATTATAAAAACAACTCAAAGCTTATCCGAATTAAAAATGAAATTAAAAATGAAATTTTAAATTAATTAACTCGCTTTAATAAGTATTACAGTTTCGTACCCGATTACCAAATAAATGGCCAAAGGGGTTAACATTTAACCCGCACAGCGAGACAGAATGGATAGTCCTATCTAAACGACCATCTTCCACGTGTAGCGTGTAGCGTACTCGATAAGGGTTAAAGAAACACACTTAAGTAACTAATTCAACGAAGTTGTGAAATGAGCCAGCCTTTATGAAGTTTCAAATAGGTAAGCATGTTTCAAACTACTGATTGCATCTATGCAAAAGTTTTGTAAGTACATGTAATACGTGTTTATTAACAGTCTTATCTTAGTAAGGTGCGGTCCATCGTCGATTTTGTCTGTCTTTAGCAGTCTATTGCATTTTATTTCTTCTTTAGTTAGGTACTATAGAGTCAGTAAATACTGAAAACTATTCAGTCAAATAAGAATCGGATAAAAAAGCTCACTTAGACTTAAAAAAAAGTTTTGCGGGTTCCAAGCTGGCTTTGAAAGTAACGCAGATAAAAAATACGATCCAATATAGGTTATAGAATTGAGATTTTTGTGCTCATTCTCTACCTACATAAGTATGAATGTAAAGAAAAGTTAGGTAGGTATTTATTCTAAAACATTCCTGACTGCACCATTTTCTGATCTACAATAAAGAAGTAACCACAGAAAGATCTTTTGTAAGCATTAAATACCCACATAGATGGGCTACCGTCTCTACATCGTAAGCATTAATCTCGAATTACGCATAAAAAATGTCACGCTCTTTCTATAGAACGCACGACCGTTATAATGCCCTCCAATGATTGGCTGGCTCGCAGTTTTGTCGCCCATTTGTCACCAAGCGCCCGGCCAATCAGAGCGCGCCGTTCGAAAATGGAACAATTGAAAATGTCACTGGATGTCGCTTATGTAGTCTTTTATTCAGACATTTCATTGTGCGGTCGGGATTTGGGAGGGCTTAGTACACTATACATACTATTACATACTTTATGTTGGCATTTTTACTGAATGAAATGAGTGAGTTACATAAACGTGAATGTAACGAAATATGTTTATTATACATATGTACCTAATTATAGTGTTCAATTCGATATACTCTTTTGAAGTTGTTAACTACGCTTGTATTGACAAAAAGTTTAATATGTAGAGATTTTTTTACTTTTGAATAATGACGTATTTAATTTAACATTTCGTCAGGGATGGTCTCGTAAATAAAATATAATAATCCGTTACCATATTTCGTTTATTATATCCCAAACACGCATAAAATTCAGTATATCATATCACAATTGCATTTTTGGCACGCATCAAAATACAATACTGGTTGACAACCTTGAATAATTACATAGTTAACCCCTCAGTAGCGGGGTATAATTTCAACACTCATCACTCGGAGTGAAACGACAAAATCGTCCCGAATGAACCGTGACGTGGACACGTGGGGTCTGAAAGACCCCGGTCGATACAACCCCGATCCAGGTGCGTAAAACGGGTCCGTTTGAACTTTTTGTACGTTTTATGCAGCTTGAAAAAGGATTCTCGTAAAAAATCACACCGGGAATATAATGTAGCATCATCTGGTAGTTTTTATTGTACAGTTTAAAGCTGAGTATATTTTGATTTGACATTTATGCGATCTGCAGGAGGTTATATTGATAAATGCTGACTCGGACCGTTAGAGGTTAAGTTAAAAGCTGTCTATATTAATGAAATATGTTTGTAGATAAGTATCATGCTTTTTAGCTGGGGTAAGTTTGCTATAAAATAATATACTTACTACTCGTATGTGGCTGAAATAATTTAATCTCTACATTTTTTTTGTGTATCAAACATTTTATGCAAAAAGATTTTTAAAGAATTCTCAGCAAAAAGTTTTCTAAGTACTTAAAGCTGTAGTTTAGTAAGTTAGTTCATGGATACAGGTATTTTGTAACGATACGTTCAATAAATCTCGAATCTAAATCATGTTGGTATAGTTTCAAACTATGAATAATTAATTGGATTTGGTGGATGGATCGGTGATTAATATATGCGCTCTTAACGTAACAAAATTTTCTTCATACACAAAATCTTCAGGTCCTTTTAAGAGTATAGTATCATCTGGCTTAATACTTCTGCATAAGACGCAACATTGATTATTTCTTTATGCTCCCGCCTGTATAGTCTACAGCTTATCAGGATAGACATTTTTATAGCAAAATGGCACCTATTTCAACAGTATAAGACACCTTAATGTTACCTCTGTATGCAGTTATCTGTACATTGTTTTGTTTCTTTAACCGAGGCCAGCCGCCTCAGGGGAGACGGTGCACCATCGGACGCAGCTGCTACTATAGTAAGACGCGTGGGGAGGACACACGTGCCCGCAACTTTGCTCGCTGAAAAATTGCTGGACTATTTCGTGATTAAGTTATTTGACTCTAGGACGTTCGTAAAGTTCGTTCGTTTTTCTGCAGGTCTTAACCAAATTGAAGACATCACTCATCACTAATTGGCTGATTGGCATCACAACATATGGTGATCCACCTGGGAATCGAGTCCAGAATCGCAATCAAAAGAAACGAACTGATGATAGATGAGAGATGATAATGCCCATGTTATAAAACGTAGCAATCTCGAAACTAGGTTCAAATTAATTTTAAGCCTAGATTAAAATTGATTGACATAATATTGCTAGTGCTTGGACTTCTTATCGTATTTCAGGTTTAGAATTACTAAAGTCTCAAGCTTTGAAAAGATTTTAGGTACGTAACTAAATCTTTTCTCTCGGAAAATCTAAGTAAGTACATACCTAACTCACGTCACAATACTTTATACAGACCTTACCTCTTACCCCTTTATTAATAAAATAAAACACACACTCAAACACAAAACTCCATTCACACGGCACCCAAGCGGCCATCTTGCTTTATTCGCCATATTGAATAATCTTTATACCAAAGAGGTGCGTAATAATAATCCTTTTTGAACAGAATTAAGGCAGATGGTGCACTGTGGCCCTGGAAGAAGCAACGGAAAGATGCTCAAGTGCACAAATAATTATACATAGTAATAAAGACAGTGTTTTTCGAAGAACAGTGAATCGATTCAAGTGTTACTTTGTGAGTTCTTCAAGTCTTTTCATAAACTCTTTGAAGGAGGGTTGTGTTGAAAATGTGAGTATTATTTTACAGTATTCATATTTATTATTTTGTAGGTAGTAAGATGAGTACTTACTAATTAATTTAGGTTTCAAGAGAAAGTCTATCTGATTATAACGTCGTGTTTTCGTAAAATATTGAATGAAATAATAGTAGAGTTGGGAATTAGTTCACTTAGAGCTTAGGAATAAATCTGTACCTAAATCGGCATCGGTTTTTACGTTAGATAGATACGTAGATACAAACTTATTACCTTTTATACCTTTGTACCATTTATATTGATAAATCAATCATTTCAAGGCACAAACTTACGAGCAGTGAGTATAGTGTTAACTTAGATACATAGTCCCTTGGTTTGCCCAAAGATGTTTTCTATAATACGAGCACTACAACAACGTTAACCTACCAATCAAATACCTAGTTACTATAAGAAATACTCGCTAATAATTAAAGAGATGAGTGCAAAAATAGAGTTAACGAATTTAACAAATACCCTATCACCACGTTTCATGTATATGTATAACTACATTCGTTCATCGACAAGTAAGTAGGTCACTATGGAACGAAAATCCGGGCCACTGGGGTGCCCTCGTCGCACACACACAATGCCTATTCTTTACTCGCACCCACACAAGGGAGAGAGGTCCTGAGGGAAACTGTTGTAGAGAGGGGGAGGACATTTGGATCTTTTTTCGGCGTATTGTAAATATTAATAATGTTAACATTTTGTTGGTTCTTTATCTTTTTTAAAACTAGATTTACTTAAATTTAGGTTTTTAATTTTTACTCATGCAAAAAATGCGAATTTATTTTTTTAAGTGCGTGAACGTCAAGCATTGCATGTTACTCATAGTTCGTTCGTTTGTTTTAGCCAAATGACGTCTACATACTGTTGGAGAAAGAATTTCCGAGCATTGAATTGCATGGAGTACTTATCGTCATCTAATTATTTGAATATAGAGTCGAGGTATGCAAAGGTTCAGCCCAATTGCCGATCGTTAAAATAGTAGGAATAGTTGCTATCAAAATTATCTTTATTCAGAAATATTCCCTATTTTTTTTAGCTGACAGTTATGGTGTTTCTAGTTTCCTTTCAATGTTCCCTTGCTTGAATTATTTTTTCTTCTGAAGTAACTTATCTCAAAGGCCCAATTTCCACTCGTGTGGTGGTTACGCCACTAATTACCGAAATTAAGAAGTCGTGGCCGATTTCTCGCGTTAAAGACAATAAACCCATCATCAATCATTAGGCATTAGCTCCATCACTGACGACGATATTGGCTGTTTACGTGTGCCGGCGGTGGTACAAGAGAGGAATATAAGCGAACGGAGAAGTTATGATAGCTTAGTAGGTACTTTAGTTATATTTCCATTCAAATACGATAACATTATGAGTAAGTTTAGGTAAATTATAAGAACCCGTCTTTTTCTATAGGTCTTTTTGCGCACGGTTTAAAATTAATGTCATCAAAAATAAGCATACCAAAATAATCTTTATTTTCTTCAACAGTTGGGAGTCATAAACATCACTCTTTGTTTAATTAGTCTTGGATAAAGCTCTCCATATTTAAGCTACTTTCTAGTAGAGCTAAAGCTACTAACTTTAACTCCCAAGTTTCCCACTTAGTTAAGTTTGCGATATGTTTACTCCGACCATAGATGACTTTTATTTAATCTGAGTATACCTCTTTAAATATTGCTTTCAACGTGGCTCTGGTGGTCAGCTGGAAAATCTCCATCTGTGAACAAAAGAAGCATTAGAAAAACAGTATAACTTTAGCATCATATTGTTTGCTATAAGCCCAAATCTTCTGCCTTGCATTCCTCAAATTAAAGCGAAATCCAGCCCAGTTGCGAGGGCGGGCCAGTCGTGACCGTCCGCGTCACGTCGCGTCGTCGGCGTGCGTACGCGCAGCTGAATAAATCTCTGCCTCATTATCGCCCGTATTCACAAACATTACTATGAGGTCTCACAGTGCGCGTGGACGCACAGGGTCACACTCGAACCAATCACATAGCTCTGCGTTCGATTTACTGCTTCACTTAAGCAAGCATCGTTTGTGAATACGGGTGTATGGGTCGTACAAGACCCGAGGTAGTTTCCAAGCTACTGTTACTCAAAGTGGTCTATATTTTGACATCCAAGTTAGCCTTCTAAGACTTGCAAGAGGTCTCTTTGTGAAGAAAACTAAATCAATACATGAAAAAGTCGATCCAGGACAGTTTCTAAACCGGTGTCACCCAAAGTGGTTCTTAATTGAAACCCAAGAGTTGGTTGTGGTCTGTAAGGGGTCTATTTGAGAGGTAAACCAAATCCATAGACGAATAAGGGTTCCGTTTTTTGCCATTTGGCTACGGAATCCTATAAAGTCCAGGATAGTAACCTGGATTTTCCCTTTCCATAATGTAATGGGCTTCAAAGTTTCCTGGGACGAATTGCACAATACCCGGGTCGGCGGGTCTAACTAAGACTATGAAAAAGTTTAGTAACTCTATTTTTAATTAAAGTTACTTACTCTCAGACAGATTAGTACTTATTTATGCAAAGTTCTTTTCCATGTGGGAATTGAACCAAGTAGTTCTTTCGTACTCTATAACACCTGGACTAACTAATAGATTTCAATAAAGTCACTCACGTATCCTATAAAATATTATTTGAAATCCCAAAAAATAATTGGAAAAAGCCGTTCCGGGTTCAAATTGCGTCATTCGACGCGTTAAACAATCTAAGGTGCAAGAACAAAACCAAATTACAGTCATTGACATCGTTAACTAAACTGCGTAACGAGCGCGTAACGCGTGCGCGTACGCAGTAATGACACGTTGCAGGACTGTCAATGATGTCATTGCGCAGCCACTGGAAAAATACGGGACACGCGGTTAAATTAAATTTATTTAATAGCTTGTACGGGGAAAAATACGAGGTGGTGAAGACTATTTTAGTTAAAGTGAGGGGCAAGTTCTTGGACTGCTTCTTTTTGCGAAATAGCAATTCAAAGTTATTGGTGTAAAGTAGACCTATTTTTACTTCATTTCAATCTTTTATTTTAGTGAACTTCCAGTGACTTGGCCTACTTTTAGCTTGGTCCACGAGCCAAGTCACTGAATTGAATTTTTAAATATTTTTTCTTCCAGTAACTGGGCCTATCTTCAATGTTTTACATTACATTAAACATAAATCTACCAAATCAACAAAAATCTGCTCTAGAATCGTAGAATCTCAGTTCCTGGAAGAAAAAAACAACCAAGACCAAGCTAAAAGTGGGCCAATTCATTGGAAAACTCTTAGGGGTCACTTATGTATTCTTTATTCGATTAGTTTAGTGTTGTAATATCGATAAAAACTAGGGCGATTCTTTCATCAATCTATCAGTTGTCAACGAAGTTAATGGAAGTAGATTTCGGTGGGTGAAAGACTTAACTAAATATTATCACATAGGACATGCTCAGGTGCCTTGTTAATGTAAGTAATTGATCTCGTGTTGATTTCAAAATGTATGTAAACAAGCTAGAAAAGAACGAACGAACGAATGAAATTACTTAACGTAAACCACGTACCATACACAATAAAGATAATTGTGTATGGTAAAACAAGTTACAGAAGAATACAAAGTATCTACCCTTTTAGGTTTATTGTCATAAAGATAGCATGAAGGCGCTGGATGCAGGTTGCTGCAACCAACCGATCTTTATGGAAATCATTGGTCGAGGCCTATGTTCAGCAGTGGATATCTTATGGCTGATATTATGATGATGACTTCTTGTATTATTGCCTACTGGTATACTATATTTATGATATAATAAGTTTTATTTTATTACATTTTTAGTCTAAAATCGAGGGCAATGCTTTCATCTATCAGTTGTCAACGAGCTAATAGAACTTGAAGCGGGTGAAAGACGTACCTATCATCATGTGCGCAGGCGCCTCCCAGTGGCGATGGCGGGGAAAGCTGCGGCCGCGCATTAGTGTAATTAAACATGAGCACGACTGGCTATCATGGCGGACATTATCGCGGGATTTCGGTACGTCTGTTTGTACCGATAGAAAAAGATTTTGAGAGGTTTGAGATAATTTTTAGCTTCTTCTTGTTCTGGATGTGCCTTTTACCATTTTAATGGCATCGTTTTAAGGCGCCTGGACAGCTCTTTGTTTGTCTGATTGTTGATCTGAACTTATGATAATCTTTTAAAATAATTGAAATGGTTTACGGTGGTCCACCAATTTATGGAAACTTTTCCTAAACGATCAAAATGTTTTCTTTGAAAATTTATTTAACGTTCTTCTTAAAATCGAAACTGCGCGACGTTTTATCTGAAAATGAAGTTAAAGAATCATTTAGTGGAATACTTACTGTTCGGTGGATCGTATTTCGAAACGACATTCAATACGAATTTACACTTAGGATGTTTTTGAACTTATTGGTCTAAATATTGATAAATACAATCAGTCACAACAAGCTAAGTCTGTGCTTGACTTTTAATCATATTTTGAGCAACATTACTTATTACGTACCATCTCCTTGTGACTTCTTATCATTTGTCTCTATCACAAAATACGACCATATATTTATAAAGTTTTGAAACATCTAACTACCTTCACCATCCCATTTGTTTATTTGCAAACCGTACCAGTAGTTACGACTGTTTCTAAACGTAATATTTCACTATCAAATTCACACGATCGTATCCGAACATCTGTCACGACCTTCTATACGCAACTTGTTTAGCTCGGGCCACTAAAATAGCGGTAGGAATGCACCTGCTCTTAAGTTATGCAAAATAAGCTTTAAAAGAAAGGTAAGATCCAAAATAATAAATGAGAATAGAATATTACATAAAGCTCAAATCGGAAAATAAAAAGAAGTGTTGCCATCATTTCAAGATAAAAGTACTGACATAGACATACCTACTATTCTTAAGGTTTTATACTTTACTGAAAAGCGAATCAATTATAGTAGTATAGTAAATAAAGCGCTTTTGAAGCTTATTATAATTCTCCGAAATTTCACCATCTTCATCATCACAGACACAGTACCTTCACTGTGGATCAACTGCTGAAAGCCTATCCTAATAATTTTTATATCCCATTCATCTGCTGTTCAATTTTAAGCCTTGTCATCATTATTTCAGCTGCAGGAAGTCCAGTACTGAACATAGGCCTCCTCCGACTGATTTCCAGATTGGCCGATAGACAGTGGCCTGAATCCAACACCTTCCTACAACCTTTAGGAGGTCATTTCTGTCCTTGAGGGGTAAATGAAACCGCACAATATATCTTATTATTGTAAATAACTAAACTGAGTCTACCTTCATAGCCCCACTCGGTCCATCGTCGACACCCGCTTCACATATTTAATGTGCTCATTATTTTTTGTACGTACACCTAACTGTACTTTCATTTCGGAGATTGATTATTAAACATTCTGGTCGTGCCTAATTACATGCTCGACTTAATTGAGTAATTTATGGCAAGGCGTCTTCTTGCCTTGTAATTTTTTCGCCGATAGTCTAGGTCTGGTTTTTGGATTGACTAAAATTCTAAATTGGACAGTGTCCACTTTAGCGCTTTCAAATCTATCTACGACACAATGTAAATTGGTTGGTGAAAATTATTTTTAAATTGCAAATATTTTTGTCTTTTTAACTTATAATTTGAAAGTGATATTAAACTATAAAAACAAAGAGCGGGTGACTAAATCTACCAATCGATCAACATGGAAAGCATTGGGGGAGGCCTATGTTCAGCAGTGGACGTCCTGTGGCTGAAATGATGATGATGATGATGATGGGTGACTAAATACGAAGAAATGTAAAACTACCTCCTCCACGTAGCTAAATAAGAAAATTACCTAACTAGGTAAGGTAAATCATCTTATCTAAAAATTCTCAAGCTTCATCTCAAAATTCGTTAATTAGATAAATATTAAATTACTTATAACTATTTGTAAAAAATATTCTTTCAGTCACGAAATATCTTAATAATATTCCATCAAAACTGTTAACCCTTCACCAGAACATGACCCTTTAATTAACGTGGCTACAAAATATTAATGAAGTATCCGATCCAGACGTGTAGTTTAGACTTTCGGGACTTTTGGGACGTTATCTCTAAAAGCATGTGGGGATTTTATTAATTTAACGAGCGATACGCTTATTGTGAGGGGATTAGGGGACCGGCGACGGTCGCTTTCCAAAATATTTGCAGGGTTATGAGAGAAATTTTGAGAGGATAGGGTTTCAGTTACGCTGACGTGTTTTGGATGAAGGCATGTTGTTTTGTGTTTGTAGGTATTTTATGTGTGTGTTTGAAATAAATTATTATTTAGTTACGTGGATAATTATCTTGTGTATTAACATGTGCGAGACATGGAAGTAGGTGACATGAACCTATGTAGGTACGTCATCTCATTTCACCCAATAGCAGTCCACGGGCTGGACGATCTTTCGATTTTGAAGTCAGTTTCTTCTAGCTTGGCGTCCTTAAACTATTTCGTGGATTTTGAAATATGAATTCCTTCACTGCATATGAACCATGTGCATTTATTATACCAATATTAAAAAAAAAACAAATTCCGTTTTAGCAATTTCGACAAAAAACAAAAATACGCTCCACAATTTCCATGGCAAAAGTGGCACATTGTTATTTAACGCTAAAACTTTGAAACGGGCAAAAAGCAAACAAGTGCAATCGTCCACAAAGGCCGGGCAATTTTGTCAAAATTCACGAGCATTAATATCAATATGTAGAGCAAAAAAGGGCGCAATATCCAGGGTCCCCGCTTTATTTATAAAGCCGACCCCATACAACCCTTTCATCGCTGCGAATTAAATTTCTTTTGCCGTCATTTCCCGTGCATTATCTCGGTTAGAATCATAATGGTGCGACGGGACGCACAATGCGGGGCTTGTTTGGCCCCAACTTCATTAATGTTTGCTGAAGAATTTTATTAAAATGTAACGTCGCGTTTAAGGGTTAGACGCGTTAATATGCACAGGGTTGGATGTGGCATTATTATCTTAATTAATTATTTGGTAGTAGGCGTGTACTTTGTTGTACATAAGAGTGGCCAAGCTTTGTGCAGTTTTTAATAACTCGCTTTTGTCCGTGGCCCGTAAATAAAATTCATTTGGTCAAAAATAATTGTTTTGCGTAAATTGGGTTCAAACTAGGTACTGGTTTTTAATAAATACCTCTTGGTTTCTCATTAATTTCAGCGTAAATTGGTTTCAAACAACTGGTTTTTAGAAAATATAACTTGGTTTCACATTTCAGCTTATACATATTGGACGAAATAAATATAATATTGTGTTACCAATGCATATGTTTTGTTTAAGGTGGCTTTTGGCAAGGTGGCAAGGTACAAGGTTGCCATTAAAAAATATTGACTTGTACAATATAATACAGTTATTCTTTTTTACCAAAAGATTTATCGCGAAATTAGGCAAAGTGTATTACCTAAACTCGTCAAGAAGTGTTCTTAAATTCCCCGGTTTCAAAGTCCGCCAACTGCGACCGGCATTATAATAATGAGTTGGCAACACCCGGATTTTTTCAAACTCCCATTAGGATAGCCGTGGCGGAGCTCGACGTAAATGGATAAGGAAATAACAAACAAGGCTTTTTGAAATTTACGTTAAATTTTGTAGACAGAAAGTGACTTGTTTTGAGGGATTTTTAAAGTAACGAGAAGTTAGAATGGTGACGCTTTCAATCTAATTCATTAAAGTGACAAAATTACATAATCTTTAATTAGATAGAACGCGTTCTAAAGACGTTCGAACGTAGAAGCGAATCCCTCCGAATAGATTTGAATCAATTGATTCATAATCATCAGGTCCCTTACACCCGTATTCACAAACATTACTATGAGGTCTCACAGTGCGCGTGGATGCATAGGGTCACACACGCACCAATCACAGAGCTCTATTCAACGATGTGCAGCAATCTAGCATCGTTTGTGAATACGGGTGGATAGTCTTCACTGCAGGAGCGAGATCTAATTTACTAGAGGCAAATGGAAGACTTGGCATACACTCCCTACGCTGGCACGGGTTGGAGGGTAGAAGAATCATTTGCTTGACCTATCGTTAAATTTAAAGTGCTGTATTTTAAAAGTGAATCGATTTGACTACTTTAATCTTAATGATATTGCAGTTTCAGATCGCACATGAAACCAAAAAATACTAACTGGTGGTAGTGCGCCCAACGAAAAATCTGAATTGACATTCAAACAGCCACTTATTAAAATTGTAGCTCTTTATATCCTCAGCCGGACCCTTAACCCTTAAAAAGGCGAGCAAACTAAAACAAACACGTCCGGAACCCTTTCAAACAATTTCTAAAGAATCGCAAAGGTGCTCCAAAGTAAATATCCCGAATGTTATAAACCTTATGCCTATAGGATAAAGCGTTAAGTTACTATAGAAGCTGAAGTATCTAGTCACCCCCCTTGTTTCATCCCCTCTCAATCGTTAGCCACCGTCTAAAATATTTGCATAACTCATTACGCTGCATCCATATTTAATTAGGATATTTCCTTCTTTCGGTCTTGGGATTCTCGTTGATGGCAGTGAATTAGATACTGTGCTTTGAGTCTTCTTTCTTCGATCAGTGAATGTCTGTTTTAAGATAGATCTATCTCGGTGTCATAATTTAAGAGCCCTTATCTGCTAGGAGTTCCTCTGCCTATGAAAATTATCTTGATGTGCATTATAATACTACGAGTAGATATGCCCTTCACGGCTAACCAAAAGCCTCTGTGGAATTTCTATAATTTAATGTATTATGAATAAAGAACTGTTTTACAGCGAATAGTTTTTTTTTTCGCAAATGGCTGGCATTCTTAACATTGTACAGGCGAAAGTAGATCAAGCTAAACACTGGTATCTCTGTAAAATAACTTTATTTTTGAACAAAAACGTATAGTTTTATGTGTTTTTATTTGTATAATATCTTTTTGAAAGTGACAAATACGTCAACCTTAACAGGAGTGCGCTCCGTGTTCCCCAATAGGCGGCTACTCGAAATCGATTGCCATTTAATTTGCCGGCGGCCTCCGTCAAGAGTTCTAATGGCTCTGCAAATTCCAGCGTTTGCTCCTACTTCGAGTTTGAGATTTAATTTTTGAGTAGCTAATGCGCGTCGTTTTAGGGAGGAAGTCTGTTAATGATAAACTAATGTTTGTGTAAGAAGGTGAGATTGAATTATAAAGTTTGTGAATACTTCTTCCATACATTGCAAAATTAGCACTAGCTAAGTAGTATAAACTTATTGCAAAAAATCTAAATAATAAATGTTAACGAAATTGGGACACTGTTTTATACTAACTTATTAATAATATCACCAGCAAATAAAGTGGATAGCGTGACTTTTTCTCTACATTAATTTTTGGAAAAACTTCTTCTGTATGTGTAAAGGCATTGATTGTAAGGTCATTTCACTGTGTTCGTTTGTGTATCAATTACAACAGAATACACATTTTTTTTCTAATTTGTAGGGAAAACTAATGAAAGTAAACTTTAGCTAGATTATAACATCTACACCCATTTGCATACGGATTAGTTGGATCTAGACTGTAACTAAACTTAGATAACACAGTTACCTACGTGAGTGCGACAAACGTTACATCGAATTTTGTTTCTTCGAAAACCTTTCTGCGAAGTTACTATACTGCGACGCCTTGTTATAACGATGCCTTGTTACTGCGATGTAACGTTACATCGAAAAACTTTACTGCGAACGATTTTACTGCGAAGCCTTCTTTATTTGACTTAGCAGATAGATAAAAAAAATGAAATTACATACATACATACATAGAATAAAGTGGGCGGTACAAAATTATAGATGAAATAAGATTATAAATACATTACATTTTATTTACTTATTACATATATTTAAAAAAATCATTCGCAGTAAAGTTTTTCGATGTAACGTAACATCGCAGTAACAAGGCATCGATATAACAAGGCGTCGCAGTATAGTAACTTCGCAGAAAGGTTTTCGAAGAAACAAAATTCGATGTAACGTTTGTCGCACTCACGTAGGTAACCCCAGTCAAATATGTAGTTATTCCTGTGCTAACACCAACTCAGGCTGAACCAACAGTTTGATCCAGGTCTATATTTAGGCACACATTTAGGTAGGGTCTGTGCCAGTAGCAACTGGCAATTTGTAAATGAAGTTTTACTAGAAATCCTTTCAAACAAAGAATCAGAATAAGCAATGTGAGTAGTATTGATATTCGTTCGTTCGTTCGTTTCAGCCGAAAGACGTCCACTGCTGGACAAAGACCAAGGATTTCCACAAAGACCGGTCCTGTGCCGCGCGCATCCAGGCACCTCCCGCGACCTTCACGAGATCGTTAGTCCACCTAGTAATGGCCTGCCCACGTTACGTCTTCCGGTTCGTGGTCGGTATTAATAGTTTTATTTTTTTCTATAAAAGTTGATGATTGCTATTGGCGCAGTCTTTAGATTTAGGCACACAAATAGACAGTAAGTACCTGTAGGGTGTTGACTAACTTTAGTGATAAATAGTCAGCAGGACTGAGGAGGGTATTGGAAATCAGACAGTGTTAAATAAATAATATATAAATCAAAGCATCTTAATATCATTTATTATCATACGGGACTATTCCCATAATCATCTCCTTCCCACCACTGCAACTCCTGTGCGTGCAGCCCGAAACGAAATTAATCGGAAGAATACAGGAGTCCGAAATTAAGTACCTACTACATAGACATCATATTTCATTTCAGATAAGTAGTGTCTGTGATACATAGATAGAAGAATTTCAGTTTGAAGAAGTAATCAGATGCATGGTTGCAAAAAATCAAAAGACCTATCTTTTAATGCAGAGCAAAATTTGTTCCCAGACAGCTCCAAATTGAATACATCCAATGGCCATACCCAACAAAGGGAGGTCATTTATTTAGTTCTACATAAATACAATACATACCCGCTTTAATCACCCCACGGGCGGCGTATTGACAAAGTGCACTTAGCGTTTGGATTACAAAATGGCCGACAAACCCTGTCCCCGGGCGACATTGTACAAACTAAAAACTTTAATAAATCCAAAAACAACGGAATAAAATCAACCCTGTCGTAATTGAATAAGGTCGTTAATAAAGTGAGTTGGGGTCAGGGGTAAATCGGGACATGTTTTCGAGTGGCGAATAGATTCGCTGCGTACGCGCTCCCCGCGTATTGACAATGCGATTAGTGAGGGATTATGCATGTTATGTCGTGATTGCAAAGACAATGTTATGCAGTTGGTGACATCATGTTTATTTTTTCTCATAGCAAATAAAGGTCTGAGTTTTTACCCTTCCACGATAAAGAGAATAATGTTGGATTGAATAAATGTGAAAAATTTACGTTTCTGATGATCATACATATACCAAGTTAGTATAGACATAGTAAATTTTACTTCAGTCCAAATACCGTTGTATGAAAATGCAAAATATTATACTGTCTCAATTTAATAGCCGCATCTAAACAGCATAGCAGAAGAAAATAAAATAAGGGTGAGAGGAAGTCGCCACAGTTTGATTGTATTGATCTGAAATTCAAATATTAAATTCTGTCTTTTTTGCAGCAAAAACGTATCTTTGTTTTACTAGTTCTCTCTTGCATATTACGACCACGATGACATGACTGTTCAAATGACGCGCGGCCATGAGAACGGTCCCCATTGCCGCATCTCCCCCTGAGGGTGAGCACAGATAACTACATCGCGTTATGAGGATTAAGTTTCAATTATATTTTTAGAGATTCAGTCACTGCGTTTTGCCCCAATCTCCCCTATACGGTATGAGAATAAAAACATTGCATTTTGCCATTTTACATTGTTAGCATTTTATTTGTGAGTTAATAATATTTGCAGTTATCAGAACAAAAGCAATGGTTAGCTAGGACTATTTGAAAAAATGTTGGTTATGTTTTTAGAATAGAATAGAATAATTGTTTATTTGCATAAAACATGGTAGGTATACAGTTATAAATCGATATTTTATATTTTTGGAAAATATACAAATTACACGTAATATGAAATAGTAAATAAATGGTAATAATAGGACTCACAATAGTAAATAATAATACATAAACAAGTAGTATGTACCTACTACTTGTTACAGCGTATGTACGCTGAAATAAGACAAAAGCTTTTCCTGAATGAAGCTATTATTCAAGCACATAAATGTTTATAATGTAGATAAGAAACGAACCTGTAACTTCTGGCAGAGTCATTCTGTAAACACCAAGTTAAGTGAGTTTTTTTGTGACTTACACTGATGTTTCGTCACTATTTCTCTAATTTTGACTCGGTTACTTCACGACATAAATCATGTTTATCTAAGAACATGAACAATGATACTGTACAAAAATTATGCTAAATGCACTAATTAAAATGATAATTTTGAAACATATGAGCACTTATGTAAAATGTTTGAGCTATCACCACAAATCATATGTCGTTTATGTAACTGACTTTCGTAAGTGATTTTACTCGTAAGTAGCATTTGTATGCTGAAACTTACAGTGTAGTACAAAATGTAAGTAATTTATGTATGTATCTTTTATGACACACAAAACTTCTTCTAAGTTTACTAGATTTAGAACCTCTCGGCATCGCGGCAGTTCTAGATTCGATTTCCACAATATGCAAAACAACTTTGTGTGTTTGTTCTCAGTTTCGTAAGAATTACAGCCTTCAATCGACATGGTTGTGTGAAAAGAATTATAATTTTGTTTTTGTGAGGGTCCATCCATTGAATGTTACATCCATCCATCCACATTTGGTTAAGCCAAGACGCACTAGTCTCAAAGTAGAGTAGTGACTATTGAACCCCATAAATGAAGTTTTTTTTTTCAGTCTTAATTTCAGTAATGAGAATAGACTAAACCTCATCAAACTAAGTAACTGCATCTTCTGTACTTGTTAATAGGTCCCATTTTGCAATAACAATGCATACGTCTGATTTGCTCGTACGTTTTCGTTTCCTGCTCGTCCCACATTCCCATAATAAGCCCTGATCGACATAAAATCGACTGACATGTCAATAGAGATGTGTTCCTAAGGCGGTTAACAAGACCATCCAGTGCCAAGCTATGTTGAACTATATTTTCAAGGAAGTAAGGTGCACAATAGGTTTCAATAATAATAGGTATGTGCCCGGTAATCCAGGATCACCCGAGACGCGATCATGAGTTTTAGATCCGACGTTGATGGGAATTGTATAGAGTGGGAATGGTGTGCCAGAATCATTTTAGTCTGATTGATACGATTGTTAACACGTTATAATTATTGTTTCATTCTCTTTAAATTTCAAATATTCTTAAAAAAATAAAGTAATCACGATACCCACGATCACGATATGCATTAGGTATTTAATATTTTAAATAATCATTCTACGTCTCATGCATAAGATAAAGAAAATTTAGATAAGTAAGTATGAACGAAGGTTAAGTTTTGGGGAGAAGGAAAAACAAAAATTTAAATGGCATCACGCCATATTGTTTCTTGCATTGCATAGTCCGGTAATATGTTTTATTTAATTTTCCAGAAATAATACTTAATAGGCAAATAATTCGCCCAATAGGCAAAAGTCAGCTGTCAACTGAAAACGTACTATTCCAACGTGACACTAGAAGCTACTAATGCATCGTTTCGCATAGCCTTTACGACCTCCTCTGACTGACTCTACAAAGTAAGACTCGCTTTTTCTCATGTGCCGCATCTTTCTCGAGGACTTTTTAAATAATGTTAGTATTTTATGACTTGCTGTCATTTTTTTAGTTAAAAATAAGTTATTATCTTACTATCAGCTCTACATAGATCCTCGGATCAGTATCACTGACGCACCTTAGATTAGCGCGTCTAACCGGCCCCCTGCGACTTACCGCGGTTAAATTTAACCGCGCCGGCGCCGCTGGTGACGTCACAGCTCATCTCGCACTGGTATGCGATGCACTCGTGATTCTTGCATTGATGATGTGGATGGAGATGAATGAACGTTACGAAATAAGTTGAATATTAAATTGTACTTGCCAACATCAACTTTTGCCAACGGCCTTGCCTTAAAAAAATTAAACTGTCAAAGCAAATCATAAAACGCACCACAACGCATAATTCATTCCCATAAAATTCTGCATTTCCTATTCCAGAATATCAGTCCTTTGTTGCAACAAAAGGTAGTCTATCTAGGTTCAATTTGTCTAGATCAAAATCACCCAATTTGCTTCCACCTTATTTTAGAGCACAGTCAGCGCGAAAATGATGTAACTACAATTAATTAAATTCGTCAAGTTCGTTGCAAAACCTTTGCCACTTCTATCGATTGATACAGAATTCCGTATTCTACCCACAATCCACATCGGCCATGCGATAGTGATCACTTTTGACCCGGCCCAATCAATAACTCATTATGACCCCGGACTGGCCCGGGTTATTATTTTTAATCCTCTAATGGCGGATGGCGGCCAGATTTCATTACAGGGGTGCTCTGATTAAAAGGGTGGGACCGATTTTTATTGATATTTAGGGTGGTATTTACATGGCATGTGTGATTTGCAGTACATGGGTGTTGGTCGATGCGGGCGCAGATTTATTTTTGAACTTACTTGGTTTTGCAACGCAGCCGAGTCCCCTCTAGTTCTACTTATTTAAATGGGAATAGGGTAGCATGGACACTAGTCAAATTGACTGAAATTTGAAATTGAATTGATAGTTCTTTTTGAAATGACAAAAGGTTTTAGGGAACTCATTGTTTAACAGTGTATTACCTATTATCAAAGCTGTTAAAAATCGGTCATCACAATCAGTCAATGAAAAAGTAACTCCATTTTCAGGGCTAGAGTGAAAGGCTTTATTAAAGAAGTCGCATTGGAAGTTTTTGGTGTCAAATACCCAAATGTGTTTGTTGACCATTATTTAGCATTTTTATTATGGCAGAAGGTTATAATATTTATTAAGAAGAATCTTAGGTGGTCTCTCTTTTTGTCTCAAACGCTTACGTTATTATTTTTACGGGCAATAAACGTTGAACCGTTTACGTATACACATTACGCGGTTATTGTTATTCTAAAACCTGCCAACAGACACCACTAATCTGTAAAATCTAAAGGAGCAAACATCCGAAGGTGGTCTGCGACCACAGTCACTAAACAACATTAGCTGGCCACCTAGAAAAAAACAAAAAGCCATAAGTCATATCCCAGTTCCAGCAACGTAAGACATTTTAAAAGAAAATGTGAATTTGTTTCTAAAGTTCAAATGGCGTAAGTCTCGTTACAATGCTGGCAACTTAAGATGTTTGTAATTTGAATTTGGAAGAGTTTTAAGGGGAGTACACACGCGGCGCGGCAAAGGCGACGTGTGTGTCAAAGTGATTAGGAGGCCTCAGGGACCTCCGCTGTGTGGCGCTACGTAAGTGAAGACGTGTTTAGAACTATTTACTTATGCTTCATCATACATTAGACGCTTCGCTAAATGTTTCACAGTCGCCGACACTGCTGCTACACGACGGTAAAATTAGTTTTGCAGGTTTTGAAGTTAAAATATCCGTTCAAATTTATAATTTCATATTTTTAGTTTATGCTCTGATAATCAAAAACTTGACTCTAAATATTCGAGCTGTTAGACGGCACTTCATGTCACGTCCACGTAAACGTAGACGGCACTTAAGAAAATAAAAAAGAATTCATTAAAACTGCTGAAACCTCTTGCTTTGTTGTAGGTACAATGTTTTACCTCACTCTGTTTTAAGTATCAAAAAGCACATCTCTTTCAATAATTCTAATTAATTCAGTTGCCCTAGTTCAAATATCGTTACGCATTTAACTTTGGACTCCAAAATAGCTAAAGTTACGAACACATCTCAAAACCCATTCCCATCGGCGCTGAGCTCTTTAATCGCTATGTCCACAATCCAGGGCAAACATTGACGCAGCGAACTCCGGTAGCTTTTAAACAGTTTGTTCGCCCATGCTAATAGATGTCCCGCCAGATGCCGCCGCGGACGACAGAGGATCTATTTACAATATTTGAAATTCGAACGCGGAAAAAAACGGGTTCAAAGTTTTGTTTTCACGCGTGTGTGCTAGATTCTTTATTTTTTTACGGTTTTGGACTTGGGACTCATTTTTTGATATAAGTTAAAGCATTAAATTAAGAAGATAGCAATGCATATATTACTTGTTATGGAACTAAAACAACAGGTCATTTACGTAAAGTTTTATTAAACCATCTTACATTAAAATAAATTGTAAAGATAAAATTATATTTTTATCACTAACGATAATCTTAACTGCATAATATAAATTGTAAGTACTTTAAAACACGACATTGTTATGAAAAATAATTTAAATAAACAATGGCTGGATTCCCCTATATGTAAATTTTTAATGTACAGATATCACAATTACAGAGTTATAGTTAAGATTTACGATCTATTATGTGTTAGCAAGCCTCTTTATATCTAAATTAATTCGTCATTCCCATAGCAGTCTTTGATAATTGAAATATAATATTCTTATGTTGGTAACTGACTAACTCCTTATTGTAAGTCTTGTGTGTACGTGCCTTAACGTCAGCGCGTTCGTTTTTCAAATTTGAGTATTGTTTTAAAAAATTCACATGGCATTATTATTATTAAGTGCCAGCAACACTGTAGGACAGTTTTCACAGTTATCTTAATTATCTTTTCCATCAACAAAAAGTTGTGCGGATGATAAAGTGAGGACTGTTTTGAAATTAATACATTTAGGAGGCCATTTAAGAGTCGCGATGATTAACAACATTCGGAGTGGTAAGAGAATAATAATGAGAATTTTTAGGCCATTGTTAACATATAACAGTTAATCGCTGTTAAAAAAATTATGGCGTTAGCAGGAAAATTATGTTCCCACTGTTTTTGTTCCTTTCATGATAAATCAACAATTTCTCCATACTCTTTTATTTAATAATAAATAAGAATATAAATGTATTTATGAGAGTTTCACGAATATACCCCCGAAGGAACAAACAATGAATTTTGGTACATAAGTAATATACCTAAGTATTTAATTTGTATTGTAGGTTCTAGGAAATGAACATGGATGAATATTTTTTTAACTTTCGCGTTCCATTTCAATTAAAATAGTAAGTAATCGCAAGCCGTGAGTACATAATGTAATTCATCGCGTTAAGACCCGTGTCTTACTATTTTAACATGGATGAACTTTTGTCGCAAAAATGGTAAGAAAGTTCAGAAGGTAATTTTAATGGTGGACAAAGACAAAGGATTTCTGTAATACACCAAAATCTACACGAACAAAGCCGTGTTCAGAAGTTCGTAATTCAATAAACAGATCCACAGAGCACAGTTAGTGTTAACTGTTGTCTGTTACTCATGGTCAAAGGCACCGACTCATACGACAGTTTCGGAAACTCGCATACATTAAACCATCAACCCTTCTGCAGTTTTTGTGAACTTAGCCACTAATAAAAAGATCGGGACTTTTTAGTACATCCTTAACAAACTTTTATTACACTCAAAACGTTGTATTTTAAGCCGTAAGTCTGATGTAATAAGGCTTAGCAGACTTTCGGTTAAGGTTGTGAAAACCCGTGAATCACTTTGACGCATAAAAGTCACGAATTAAAAAGGACAACAACAGACAAAGAAGCCATTTTGCATTATACTGTGACAGTCTTCCTTGTGGTGCCGCTTTGTAGAGCTGTGAATCTCATAGAGTTCCAGTGGGTATCATCTTTGTCGACAAATTATAAGTTTTACAACTTCATTCGTAAGATAGTACAGTTTTAGCTTGATGTCGTCCCAGTTGCAGTGTAGAGCTTAATACTCGTAGTTCTAGGAATATTAAGTGTAAAAAGTTAAGTGAGTAGTTAATGAAAATCTCTAGAAAAAAACATACTTAATAATCAAATTATCTCTATTGTGAAATGATGTGCTCTACTCTTGCGGTAGAAATAATTTAATCGCCAGCCAGTGACTTTGTAAATCGATAAATAGACTAAAAAATAAATAATACTCGTACTAGATCTTTCCTCTTATTTAAAAAAGTTATCTGTGTAATATTATTTTTAATACTGCAGACAAAATTGCCAAGTCTAACCTCATTTAGCTCTTCAAAAACGCATCAATACCTCTTTGTACTCGGCAGTGTAAATTCGGGCTGGAGTGTCTCCGCGGTCGTTTTGACACCACCCCGCTAATTGGTCACTTAAGCCCGGGTTAGGGTTAAGTTTTTACTTTTTATCCAGGGGCCGAGCGGACCGGCACGCAGCTTGCCACTGATCTTGCCGTCAGTGAGTGCTGAAATGACTTAATAAACAATCCTTATTTATGAGATTTGTGGCATTTATTACCTTTCTAGTTACCTAAGTACCTATAGTAAATTTTCTTTATTCTGATGACACACAGTCATATAATTTTATGTGTCACCTAATCAGTCTTCATGGTGGTTAAAAAAATCTGAATTAAAGTAAGTAATTGACCCAAAAGTTTTTAGATCAAACATCACTCAAACTCAAACTCAAACATTTTATTTGCCATTAAGTACACTCACAATATTTAGAAAAAAAACAACAATTACCTAATAGTTGTTAATTGAAATTTTAAAGCTCATTATTGTATTTACCCCTGTGCATTATTGTCTTCGGATAAAATACTATAGACATAAAAAATTAAAAAAAAACAAAAAACTGCCGACGCGACGCTAAAAGAAACAATATTTAATTCAAAATAAGAACACAACGGTTCGCGCCACATTCAAACGCGCCATTTTGCCCGTTCGATTCTTTGTTGTCTATGTACAAACCCCACATGCGCCCATAGCCATTAACCCTTCGCCCATCGCAGCCCTTTATAACCCTTTCATACCGTCTATTGTGTCAACTGTCACTCGTGAGGACTGAATTAAAAAAGTGGGTGTATTCAGTTTTTTATTTCCAAGCCGTAGTTGACGGTAAGTGGAGGGTTGTGAGTGGCTAATAGTACGGTGCGCGGCGAAATGACAGCCTTTTAAGCATCTTTTGACTGGTAAAGTGGTCTATGTAGAGTACTAGTTATTTGATATTCAAGAGTTTGTTTTTCCATTGAAAAGTTTTTGTTTGTAAAGTTAATTGCTGCTTAGACGTTTATGATGACGTTAAGTTTAAAATTGTACGAAATGCAATCTCTACATTTATTGTCTTAACAATAAAGCAAAAAGTGAATTTTCTAAGTTAATCCCTGAAAGACTTGAAAACCACCAAGTGTCTCTGGTGATAGAAATATGACAATACCGGTTGTAAGAAACTCAAAAGCTGTGATTTTGTATTATTAAGAATTATTATGGACAAGGAAGCGTCAAAATAGATACACACTTTTTCTTCATTCTATTTTAATCCATCGGTGGTCCATAATCACACCAAATTAGCCCAAACCAAATGGCAGTCTGTGTACACGTTCAAAATTTATGACCCCATACTTACGCCTAATTTGCGCACTTGATACTCTTCTTATGAGCACGACGGTGTGGTTACAGTAATGTGTGATACGTGATTTTTTGTCTAACGGTGCCGTTACGTTACATTCGATTTGAAATTCGAATTCTTTTTGTGAATGACTCACGATTTTCGTTCATTCATTGTTTTACACAGATAATGGGGTTACATCATAGAATAAAAGAGTTTTTTTTTTCATTTGCAATTAATCTAAACCTCCTTGAATTTTTTCTTTGACTACTGAAAATGCAAGACCATTCTACTAGGGTCTTTAGAAGGTTTTTTGTATATTCATTCCATTAATCTTTAGCAAAAATTATAATCAGGTTCGTGAACAATTAAGCGACCTATTAATGAGTTTCGTGACGTGATAGCGTTTTGACAGTGCGATTAAAATGAAACGCAAGCGTTTTGCGAGCGTCGAAAAAGGTCCAAGAGTGAAGCGTACGGTCAGTCGTACTGTACCCGGGACGGTAATGCGCACGCAACTGCGTCCGCGGACACGACGGCGATTTACAAGGTACAGTCAGCAAAATAAGGTGCAGTCGTCAATTGTTTTTGTATGAACACACAAATGAACGTATAAATATGTTTTTTTTTAATTATTTTTATAGTTAATAGTTATAGGTAGTCTCTGAAACAGCTGGATTCTGATTGAAAAATAAAATGAGAACGACACCATAGTTTACAAGGTACTATCAGAAATAAATGTGCAAAATCTGATTAGGAAGTGAGTACACTAGACATTGCTTAACACAATACTTCGCTATTTCAGAAAATCGCTCTTGAAGAACTATATAAAAAACAATCTTAACAAAAATATGTAGAGGTCTAAATTAATATTTAATTTAATCTGTGCTAAGTTCAAATAATGAACACCAATATTTCTTCTCCTAAATCTTTTGTAGCAAAATAATAATGCACAACTAGAACCTGTCTGACAACAAAACGTGCTGACTTTATTATACTATCAAAAAGTATAAATATGTTTTTTTGCTGACGCTCCGCGTTAGAGAGGTTATCTCAACCTGCATTGACAGTACATAATTGAAATTATTATTTACAATGATTAAATAATGCCCCAGCGAGCTGACGGGATGGCTACAATGTACACATTGGCTATTTATGTTACAGATTGGTACACGATGGCTTGCAGTACCTAGTACCTACTGGTGGACACGTTTAGTTTAGATTGTTACGTGCCAATATGTACTTGTAATTAAATTTAATTATACAAGGTGTAAAGTGTTTTAACGATGACTTAAACGGTAAATGTTAGATGCATGAATCTCTCGTAGCAAAAGACCAAGGTTTGATGATGATTTTTTACCGGAATAAAGGAACATTTAAAATATTCGTGGTGCTAGCTCTATTTATAAACACTGATACGTCATGAAAAGCTGCTTACTTCAATACTTCAATTTTTTCCTTTCTCCACGTAAGGCGTGATGAAGTGAAGTGATAAACTGAAGTACTTTTAAACTTATAGACAACATTATATCTATATCTATACCTATTTTGTAGTTCCCCGCACCCAAACATTATCAAAACAAACTCGGTTCGTCATCTTCTGTTTACCGAAGCTTTATTAATAATCGGGGAATTAATAATCACGGGAACAGGGGTAATTGAGACGTCCCGAGGGTGCCGATTCATATTTAGTCATCCGAAATGCTGAGACGGCCATTTTGCATTCGCAAAGGGTTCGGGGAGAGGTGGGTAATTGCGGAAAATATTCGGTTGTTATGTTCGGAGGTTCGGGGTGTACAGGGTGTTTAAGGATATCATGGTTGATTGTTTTGTAAATACTGTCTAAAAATATTTTCTAAGACTGTGTTGCACCATCTTAACTTAACTGTAGTAAACGTCAAAAACGGAAGTAAGTTCGCATATTTTACCACAAATATTGTGCAATCCGAGACCAAAATAAAAGCCAATATTATGGTCAATACGAGGGGACATAGCTGTAGGAATTAGACAGTGCCTGCCTATTCACAAAACACTAACCTTCTATGATAATTAAAACACATTCTAAACATGTAAAACCTACCCTTATTCGTAATACCTACTTCCAAATTTCCCTTCACGACTGCCTGCTCATACAAAGATTACTTCACTATTACCCACCATAATATACTAAAGATTCTAAAGACACGTGCCCCTTTACTTTATCAGTGCGCCCAGGTGGCGGTTCCCACGGCCTGCAGTGTTAGGCGAATGACGGCATTTTGGTAACACGAATCTAAACTAGTTTAGGGTAGGTATTGAGAATAATGATAAACTGTTTGTAGATCAACTTGCTTTTATTTCAGCACATTTTATATTAATACAAATTAACACCGGTGGGACGCTCGGCGCGACCAGAGAGAAGAGAAAAAAATTGACACTAGTGAAGTGCAAATCAATTGACGATCATAGTGTTGTGCTTTATGTATTTCAACACTCCTCCTCAAATTTAACAATAACGTCTTAAATTTGCTACTTGTAAAGCACCACACTATGTCCCCAAATAAAAACACAATAGTTAGACTATAACAATTACAGCTTTTACATAGTATTCTTTAGTTATCTATCCATACATTTATTACAAGTTAACTTAGGTATTTATGTAAGTATTTATCCTATTTATCTTATTAACCATTTACTTTAACTTATTTAATTATACAATACTAATTTGTTTTACTTTTCAGGTAAGTATATAATCTTAAATCTCACAACAGTCAGCGTTATCTATTACACCTTTTTATATTTACTCATATCATTAATTACTTTCCTTAAGTTAAATTAAACAAAATACAACTCCTCCTGAATGTATATAACTTTTATAAAGTTTTAATAAAGTATTTTTAGTTACTAACTCATAAAGTGATTAACACAGTTTACAAACTTTTCTTTACATAAGCTTTTAGTCATTAAATCTGCTAAGTTATCATTTGAATTTACATATTCAATGTTGATGATGTTCTTTTCAATAAGATCTTTCAAGAAATGAGCCCTTATGTCAATATGCTTAGTTCTCTTAGAATTTTCGTAACTTTTCGACATAGATATAGCACTTATATTATCAACAAGTAAAATAGCATCACTATTGATGCTCAGGTGTTTGCTGAGGCCCTTGATGTTTACCAGCTCCTGTGCAGCAGCAGCAGCAGCGACGTACTCGGATTCAGCGGTGGATAGCGCCACACACGATTGCTTTTTCGAAAACCAAGCTATAGGGTTCACTCCATGTAGTATTATGCTGCCGCTTACGCTTTTCCTGTCGCTTCTGTCTCCAGCCCAGTCTGCATCAGAGAATCCATACAGGTTTGTATCTTTAGTCTTTCGAAATATTATACCTTTATCTTTGGTTTCTTTTAGGTAGCGTAGCACTCTCTTACTAGCTTTCCACAGTTGTTCATTNATGTTCAAAATACAGATTAGTTCCCAGTGATTTTATTTATTAAAAAAACTCTATCTAAATCCTGCATCTAAACCAAAAGTAGAAGGCAGATAAATTCCTAATAGACTATCAAGTGGCGAAGCTGGTCATCAATTATTGTATATTGGTTTAAGAGCCCGAGGTGGTTAAAAAATCAGCACTAAGCACTGCGAGCTTTGCTTTTTCCGCCGCTAAATTCTCAATTCTCATTGAATTCAGGAAAATCCGATAGCGAAATTGAAAATAACGTAGTGGTTTATTTTAACCATTCTTTCTCACTTGGTTTATTTTCGAATTTGAACCGTTCCAATGCCTCTGATATTTTTGCGGAGTGTGCATTAAATTTCGTATTCCCTTCGGAGATTTCTGTGCAATTATTTGTCTTTGGGATGCAGTTCGGTGCATGGCTGCAGTTCTCGATAGTGCTGAGACAATAAAACTCAAATGATTTCTTGCCTAGTTCCTGAATCTTAACGGGTGTATAGATTACGTGCGGTGCGATAGGTGTTTGAATTTTACGTTTGGGGCCGTCCATAAATTATGTCATCGATTTTTTCAGATTTTAGACCCCCCCCCCTCAATCATCCTGTCGTCATTTCTTAAAACCCCCCCCCCCCCCCTTCTCCCAAAATTGACGTCATTACCAGTTTGACAAAATTAAAACATTGCAGATTTGAGAAAAATAGGGTATTATTANGACAAAATTAAAACATTGCAGATTTGAGAAAAATAGGGTATTATTATGATTAAAACACTTGGTTATAGAATCACCTTTTATTATTTTTTCTTTGGCAATAATCATTGATATATATTATTATTCCCTATTTTTTACTTTTCTTTGGATAACTCCCACGGAGTTTTCACCCATTCTTTTAAATTCTGGATCACGGGTAATATCCCCGTATCCTCCCGATATTCATTTTGGCTCGATTCATCCACGTCTTCAACCCACTCACTTACTAGGTGTGCGGGAAGAAATTTCTTTTTAGAAATAATCTTTTTGTACGTGAACAATAAACTATAAATAAATAAATATCGGTCGGCCGTTTGGTGTAGTGGTTCAGAACGGACTACTATGCCGAGAGGTCCCGGGTTTCCCGGCCGGGCAGAAATTGAAATGATGAATTTTAATTTCTGTGACGGGTCTGGGTGTAATGTATGTATGTATTGTATAATTATGTATTTAATAAAAAAAAAAAGTATATAAAGTAGTATATCCGTTAAGCTGGCACCCATAACACAAGCATTGAGGGTTCTTACACACGAACAGCATTTTGCTGTCGACGCATGTAACTGCAGTCGACGTCAGAAGGCGACGGCTAGCTGTCGACATGCTGCCGACGTGCTGTCGACGCGTTCGCGGCTGCCGCCGGCAGGTGGCGACAGCTAGCCGCCTCCGCCATTTTGAAGGTCAACTGTCAGTAGTCCAGGAGCTTACACGCACACCTAATGAGTTCCGAACAAATTGATTCGGAATTGCTAAAAAATTAGTGCTGTCAAAAACAATGAAATAATATGGAACTCGAATTTAGAAGGCTACCACCATCCCCCCCCCCCTTCTCCCAAAATTGACGTCATTACCAGTTTGACAAAATTAAAACATTGCAGATTTGAGAAAAATAGGGTATTATTATGATTAAAACACTTGGTTATAGAATCACCTTTTATTATTTTTTCTTTGGCAATAATCATTGATATATATTATTATTCCCTATTTTTTACTTTTCTTTGGATAACTCCCACGGAGTTTTCACCCATTCTTTTAAATTCTGGATCACGGGTAATATCCCCGTATCCTCCCGATATTCATTTTGGCTCGATTCATCCACGTCTTCAACCCACTCACTTACTAGGTGTGCGGGAAGAAATTTCTTTTTAGAAATAATCTTTTTGTACGTGAACAATAAACTATAAATAAATAAATATCGGTCGGCCGTTTGGTGTAGTGGTTCAGAACGGACTACTATGCCGAGAGGTCCCGGGTTTCCCGGCCGGGCAGAAATTGAAATGATGAATTTTAATTTCTGTGACGGGTCTGGGTGTAATGTATGTATGTATTGTATAATTATGTATTTAATAAAAAAAAAAAGTATATAAAGTAGTATATCCGTTAAGCTGGCACCCATAACACAAGCATTGAGGGTTCTTACACACGAACAGCATTTTGCTGTCGACGCATGTAACTGCAGTCGACGTCAGAAGGCGACGGCTAGCTGTCGACATGCTGCCGACGTGCTGTCGACGCGTTCGCGGCTGCCGCCGGCAGGTGGCGACAGCTAGCCGCCTCCGCCATTTTGAAGGTCAACTGTCAGTAGTCCAGGAGCTTACACGCACACCTAATGAGTTCCGAACAAATTGATTCGGAATTGCTAAAAAATTAGTGCTGTCAAAAACAATGAAATAATATGGAACTCGAATTTAGAAGGCTACCACCATAATAAAACATTAAAAAATAGAGCATGGGCGTCGGTGTGTGTAGTCTCGTTCTCTATTCAATAACATTTCTTAAACCCACAATGACCGGTTCTTTCTCTTTCGTCGACGACGACGGGTAAATGCAACAACAGTGTTTCTTCAATGAAATCCATTTTCAACTGGCTGGCTCCTGTACAAAGACGTACGCCGACACGGTCGTCGACGGCAGACGTCGACGTGTCGACAGCTTGCTGCGGGCACGTCGACGGCTAGCTGCCGACAAGTGACGGCGACTGCGGTCGCCTTTGCTGTCGTAAATGTGCTGCTCGTGTGTAAGAGCTCTGAGTTGCTTACTTTGGGGCTAGCTGGTGCTGTGTGACAGACCAACCCCCCCCCTAATTTAGAATGACGTAATATATGGACGGCCCCTTTGCTGCATATCACGGCACATTTATACACTGGGGCATCTTATATTAGGTTAAGTGCAATTTTTGCATCTGTAAACATAATGTATTTTTAATTATAGCCCTTGACTTATACATACCTTCAGTCATAACTTATGAGAATTATAAATAATATCACTAACTTGTAGGTAACTAAATAATGACAAAGCTTACTTACTAGCTGGGTTTTTTGCCTATGACTGACTCGTTCTGTGTTCTTACCATGAGTTTACGTTAGGTGAGCTAGCTAGCGACTGCGTAAAAAAATTACATTAAATGTATGACATATTGTGCAGCTAGGGGTAGCGGCTACTTTCAAGAAATAAAATCTTCATAGATTTTTTTGACGTACTCGCTAGCGAGCACACCTCACGCAAACTCATGGTAAGCACACTGTAATATACAGTTCTCATTGGATTTTTTTTTAAAATAGTACCTATTACAACTTTGAAAGATGCGTAACTTGATGTGCATTTAATAATAATTTAATTTTTTTATCACTGTGCCACGTACTCGTATTTACATATATGTACAGAAGACGCAAAAACAACGATACATTTTAATAAGAAATGTCATAACACAAAATAAAAACAATTCAAAAGGAGCCCACTCATGTTTATTCGAAGAGATTATGAAGCTTCAATTGTTTTATTTTCGAACACTCGAGGAATAAAACTCGATCATCTTTTGTTTTGAGTTTTTGAGAGTCCATTAAAAGACAATGCCGGAAATTGGCGTCTTTTTTTTTTCGCGCGGCCATCGACCAAACCTTGTTTTTTGATTACAAAATAGTGTAATAAACCAAACTTACTATGGCATGTATACCTCTAAACTCAGTCTGAACTGAGTTACGAGCATCAGAAGTTTGATGATTTTCATACTAGATTTGCTGTTAGCGCGCAAGTTTTGTAAGAAATTGCAACAAAATAATGACATTGTATGTGTAAACAAACAATACCATCCATAAAAGGCTCCAGACATCAGTATGCAGCAGAATCAGCGCAATAAAAAAATAGCGCAATATTTTGTTGCAATTTCTTACAAAACTTGCGCGCAAAAAGCAAATCTAGTATGAAAATCATTAAACTTCTAATGCTCGTAACTCAGTTCAGACTGAGTTTAGAGGTATACATGCCATAGTAAGTTTGGTTTATTACACTATTTTGTAATCAAAAAACAAAGTTTGGTCGATGGCCGCGCGAAAAAAAAAAGACGCCACCTTCCATACAAAATCTGGCATTGCCATTTTTAATTAATTGTGTAACTTGGTATAACGTCGTTGGGTTCATATTTCATTGGACAGTCAGGCTGAAAGAGATTTCTGTTACGGAGAAACAAGCGGATCGAATAATACATTAGAGGCACAGAAATATACGTCATCTTATCATACAATGCGTTGCTAATAAAATGATGTTTTACGGAGAACGCGGTATTTTTAGTTTGAATTTATATACCCATAATAATCATAACAAGTTAATGTATTAATATTTTTAGGTACTTCAAGTGCTTCAACTTCACCGATTTCTCGTCTTAAGTTACATAAGCTTCGCTTCAATATAATTAGAGGTACGAAACATTATTAATTTAAACACCTACGCAAAATGAGATTGGAACTGATTGTATTTATATTGGAATATCTCTTTGATTAATAAATTACTCTATTTTAGATTTTTTTGCTGTAACAAAATTTTTAAATTAATTTATATCTAGTTGGAAACCAAACATCTGTTGGAACGCACATAAATAAAATATACACATCACGCTTATTTATTAGAAAGTGGGACGCACGACCCGTATCATTACTGCATAAATATAAAATATATCCACGTGCGGCTAAACTCGCATACGATCTCCAAAACATTATGTAGGTAATAAACTTTCCGTGTACCACCCAAGGTACACCCAGACACACGTCATAATACATAAATGAGCAGCCTTGTAGCAAGGGATCTGGGATCCTTACCGCAGGTCTCTTATGGGTACATGTTCTTGCTATGGAACATGTACATTGTACATTTATTACGTAAAGGAATTCGTGAACGGGTGAGATTTGATGGTCAATTTTAGATTAGCTGTTTTGGGTTTGCGCATTCAGTTGTCACATAACACATAGCAAGTGTGAGAACAGTTCACACGTTTATTAACATACTAGCTGACCCGGCGAACTTTGTTCCGCCTTAATGGCAATAAATAAGCAGATTTTTTTTTAATTTCAAACGGGATAAAAAGTATCCTATGTCCTTCTCCTGGCTCTAAACTACCTCCCTGACAATTTTCAGCTAAATCGGTTCAGCCGTTCTTGAGTTATAAGTGGAGTAACTAACACGACTTTCTTTTATATATATAGATAGACTGTACGAACTCGAAAAATCAGTTTTTTGAGCGTTCATTGTAAGACATTACGTTGACGTTCATGGTTCATTGTAAGGAGTTTCGTAAAATCCGTTCTTAGTGAGCACGTACGTTCTAAAAGGAACCCCATGCAAAATTTGAGACTCCTAGCACTTCTAGTATCTGAGATTTCGTGATGAGTGAGTAAAGTGAGAAAACTCGAAAGATTTATTTTTTGAGTTGATACAGTTTATTATCATGTAAGCTATACTACATTAATTAAAGCTGCTATATACATTCTGCTGCCTATAATTAAAAGAGCAATCAACTTAATGGAAAGAAGCTATCGTCACCCAACGACAGTTCAAACATTAGTGGGTTGCTAATGCATAGTCGATTATTCAAAGCCATATATCAAGTTAAACAATGTAGTATTAGTAGTAAGCACTACCTATTTAAAAATTATTGTATTTATTGTAGACTGATGTGCTGTCGATTTTTCATGATACCGAAGTTTCATTCAAGTGATGTACCTACATCTTAACCTAACTGAGAACCAAACTGAGGACCTTCCAGATGGGAAAATTGCAGGACGTCCGCGGAAGGCGCCTTGGTCGTTTCACTAGAAACGACTCACTACACTAGGTACTAACCCAAGGCGCAGACCACTATGCGGCAGAGTGAACACCCCAGGTTTTTAGTGGGTTCGAGCCCCACATAACCTGCCGTGCCCCGGCGGTAGGTATGGATAGGCCATTTTCCTGGGTAAAAAAAAAGATAGGAAAATTGGAAGATAGCAACGCAATATTATGGTAAATAATAGAGCCGGATAGCGTGAGATTTACCTAATTTTGATTATTAAAATTTATTCACCGATCCTTTCATCCAACGCATTAGTAAAACATGAACAAACATGATACATTTTTCGTTTCACAGTTTTCATCGGCACAAAAACCATAAAATGTAGGAGTACGATGTTTAAATTGTTTAATTACCACATCATGAATACATAATGTTAAAGCCCTTCTTGAGTTTTTTTTTCACGAAAGAAATACGACTGATGTGATACCTACAGATTTGTTTCTACGGTAGAGTGCACGAAATGAAAATAAGACATTATTAAGCATAATAACAATGTATCGGAACATTCATAGAACTGTGATAGAACGCTGTAATAGTTGTTTTCAGATGAATTTATAGTTGCACTCGTATTTATATCTAGAGTTCATGTCGTGCCGTGCCGCATTGCAGAGTACACCGAAAAGTGCTCAAATTTATGTCATTACGGGTAATTTCTTTATACTTTTGGCATGTGTTGTCACATTGCGAGGCTGCATAGTGCGCTCCAAATTCAACTTGTGCCTTTATTAACGAAAAATGCACATCCAGCCTCAGGCTCTCTTTGTGCTTTGCGTAAAGTTCCGATTATGTATTAACTAACTGTGCCCGCTACTTCGTACGCGTGAAAATAGTTTGAATAATATTTCCCGTTTTGAAAAATTTTCCTTTACTGCTCCGATAAATGAGTTATCCAACATAAATATTTTTTTCAAATCGAACCAGTATTTAGTTTCTGAGATTAGCGCGTAACGCAGATAAACTGTCTACACCTGACCTTTTTAAGTACCTATAAAGGCCTGAATCACAGCACCATTTATTTATGGACATTACTTATTTTAAAAATTCTTGAAACAAAAGTGACTTATTGAGACACATAGCATTTAAAACAGAACTTAATCATGAATAATATCAGCTAAACAAAAATGCCAGATAATTATTACTGAAACAGTCTAATTTTGTTGGCGAAAACCATTATCGAATTTTTAATTACTTTGAAATGAATACACAAGTCACTGTCTTGCCGGCAGATGCGATCTAGTTCTAAACAGTTCTCGACTATTCATACAAACCTACTATATTTCCTACAGTTCTTTCAACAAAAGGCAAAAGGTATCTCGTATACAGCGCACAGGGTGTTTTTTCAAGTGCGTAATTTTAGTGAAACACATTGAATACTTACCAAATTCTCACTACTACGGGATTTGACAACACACAAACACTTTTAAAAAAGGTAAAAAGGTATTTACCTTCCCGACGTTTCGACTCGGTTGCGCGAGTCATGGTCGCGGGCAGACTGGAGAGATATGGCGTCGTCTGCTCCGGCGCAATGAATTTTCTTCACCCACCCGCATTGGTAATAATTTTTGTCCGTGGTACAGTCAGTTCGACAAACTAGAAATTATACTTAAAACTACTATAGTAAAAATGCAAAATGAAAGTTTACAATATTAAATTGAATAAGTACTTACTTACTAAATTAAATAGTGAAATTTTAAATTCCAATTTAAGGCAAGTGATAACTATGAAAGTTTACCTTTTGTCAAGCCATGAAAATTGGTATAGAGAAAGGTACACAGGACCTATGAATACGATATCGTATGGAAATGAGGAATATCCCTTAAACTTTTAGAAGCCGATAAACCAACTTAACCTCTCAACTTTTCTTTCCCAACACTTAATATTACAAGACTGCGCCCCGTCATTGGCTGGGACTATCATTAAGAATTTTCATCACATCACCCGGGAGTCCCGCTAAATGTACCCTGGGGGTAGCAGTTGGGGACGGAGCTTTTTCTTGAATTTTTAAAGCACCCTTAATCCGAGACTTGATTTTAAAGCGTAAGCGGAGGACGTTTTTAAAGTTTTTGAACGCAGGGTCGTTCAAAAATTTAAAAAACGCCCTTCGGTTAAAATATGCTGGATATAGATTCTTTTGTTTTTCTAACCATGTAGCTCTGAAATTAATCAAATCAGCAACCTAACTAATGTACCTACTGCGATTTTACAAATATAATCCAATATAGTCACATGAAATTAAGTATCAAAAAATCTTAATTTCCAATCGTGCTAGTACCATATTCCCAGCTATTAGCTTACCTGGATGGGTGAACAGAATAATATTATATTTTCAAAAAAGATTACATGAGAAAAATGATAATTTTGGAACTCTTTTTATCCAGGCATTTAACCTCTTTTGTACGTAAAATACAAAGCGCGAAATGTTGCAATTTGGAAACGATGAAAGCGACGGGAAACTGGAAAACTGTGTAATCAGTATATTTACAGAGAGATTAACAATCATTAATGCAGATGAACCCAAGAGCGCAACAGCTGAACAAAGATATTTCACGGCGCATTTGCCAGAATATTCCCCAGTCAAAGGTGGAAGACGAAAATGAAAATAAAATGGAATTAAAAATTCTATAGTAAAAACTATTGAGTTAAAGATAATATTTTCCCATTAATGTAATGATTCTTACGTCCAGTAGTGGACTGCTTTAAAGTTAATGACGATTATGTAAAATAAAAGGGCTTAAACTTAATGGATTTTAACGAAATAATTGTGTGGAATTTTAAAACTTAAACCTCTGAAAAGAAGGTGGTAATATAGCGACTATATTTTGCTGCTTTTTCCCAACACTGGTCCACTTTATTGTCCTGAACATTTGACTTCAAAATTATATTGAAAATTGAAAAACAGGCCTCTTAAAGGCCTGAATTCAAAGAAGTAATTATTGAATTACTATTTTTTTTTGTGTAATTCATTATGATTACTTATCGCTATCCTGAAGGGATTTTAAAGTTGAACAATTCCCCATCATATAATAACTCATTGGGATTTCATGGAATTCAAATAGGAAGCCAGATTAGTAAATTCTGCGAAACGATCATTGTCGGCTCAATTAAGGAAGATAATAATATATTTATTAGTTTTCCAGTGAAATGGCTTTATGGCTTTATATTGGCTTCGTCAATTAAGGGGACCATCTTGTTCCAACTGGCTCATTGGTTCTGGATATTTTACTAAATTTTATGTTCAAATGCTTTATTGCGAGCCTAAAAGCATATGCGAGCCTAAAAGCATATCATATTTCGTAACAAATACACATCTACGAATTTTCGTATTCGGATAATGAGTTATGTTGTTTATGAATAAGAAGATGGAAGGATACATAATTTTTCAAAACCGCGCAAGATGTATTGTACAAGTATATGCATATTGCATAAACACTTTGCTCAATTACATAGCTACTTACTTACCTAGAACAAAATAAAAACGAGACGTTTCCATACGTCTTACTGATGACACCTTTTATGTAGGTAATAATTTTTTAAAAGATTTTATCCGTAATATCAATCCTTTTTGTTTGATTCACAGTTTCACGACGGCCCTGTATAATTTTTAAAATTATTACTTTTAATTTTTTTTTATCCGTAACAGTTTCTACAATCACCAAATTTTAATCTCGCGTTATTTTACAACTTACACCAAACCCTCTAAGGTAGATACATAATACACAGGATGTTGTACTTTGTAGGTAAGATAATGGTCGTGGTCGGAGGTTTATTATGATTTCTTGGGTGCAAATTGACTTGGAAAATAAAATAAAACGTGTATTGCCAAAAGTGCGTGCTAAAAAGTTAAGTATCCCTAAAATGTCAGATGAAATTTTGCTTAAGGGGCTGACAGCGTCAGTTATTGTTATGGTAGTAACAAAGATTTTTCTTTTGCTTGGTCGATATGATAAGAGCGATTAATTTTAACTTCAAATGTACAACAAGTAAGCATAATTATAAACTTGCGCCCGTATTCACAAGCGATGCTTGCTTAAGTGAAGCAGCAAATCGAACGCACAGCATTGAATAGAGCTCTGTTATTGGTTCGTGTGTCACCGTGTGTGTCCACGCGCACTGTGAGATATCATAGTAATGTTTGTGAATACGGGCAATACTGCACAAAACTACTGTATAAAGTTTGTAAATGTACAAGAAAGATCTAAGTACCTAAAAGTACTATTGAAATCAAGGTATAAAATCTTTTCAAACCCTGTTTTCCATACGAAATAAATAACTTGCTTACCATATTCACTTCCATCGCTGGAGCATGTAGCTCTAGCGACTCCACTACGGCCATCCAACTAACGTACAACAATGGTGGAAGTCTTATATTGCTTCCCTCATTTCCACAATCAAATTATATTACGCCAAGGAAAAAGCTCTGCAGGTCTGCAGCTTTGAAAGCTCTTTTAACAAACTCGTTGTAGTCAAGGGCTACAGGTAACGAGTATTATACAAAAACAACTTTAGTAATTTAATTTACCTTCTAATGCGTTGAGACAGATGAAATTAAGGTTAAATTAAAGCGTAAGGTGAGCTTTTCGCTGTAAAGGTAAGTACACATTATACTTATGACGCGTAACAGAATATTCTATTGCAAAAATGTGTCGTTATTTTGATAAACTGAATGGTTAGTTACAATGTCAAGTGCTACAATTCTGGAAAAATAAAAACCTTCAAATCATTATTCAAGCGTGCCAGTCCAGGGCAAACTTTTACTACTTACTGAGTGCGTGGTTTTGAATACGTTCTCTTTACGTGTAATTTAATGGCCTAATGTTGTAGCCCTTATTTTTTTTATGCATAACAAAGCAGAGAATTTGACCGCAATCGCATCGTAATTTTGTACATTGAACAATATAGTACAAACCAATAGCACTTCAACAAAAAAATATCTAATGCTGTTTTAAAACTATAATGTGAAATTTACCTCAGCCTAATTCACCAATATAGGCACTTTACTCGGAGCCAGGTTTTGGCTACCATCCAAAAACTCCATTGGTCTCCAACGGGCCCCGTTTCAACGTTCGCAGAACTGTGGCATTACGGTAGACTTCGGGCATATTCGGGCGTCGCCTACGAACCCGATAGCGACTCGCGTCGGGCACCTTTCATGGAAATTGGTGCTTGGGAATTTTGTGAAAAAGGCCACCTCTGTGGGCATTTGATACCGTGTGAATGGAACCGGCCCTCTGTGTGCTTAATTTCATTAATGCTCAATCTTAACTGCTACAAAATAACGAATTTTTTGTCCATTAAGTTATTAATTTGTCAAAGTTTTTGAGTCTATGGGGGGTTAGTATTGGTATGGGAAACAAAGTTCAATAACCTTGTTATTTTTTTACATATTTTAATTGAATCTATGAGAATCAAAGTGGCCTATAGCTGTACATATATTTTTTTAATGGGCAAAGATATTTATGATAATAAAATGTGTAAAATAGAATTAAAAATAGAAACACGCCTCCAATTTACCAAAGGCAAATGAAGGACTTGGCCTACACTTCCCACGCTGGCCAGACACGGGTTAGGGAACATTTAGAGCAGTTCTTTTTTTTTTCAATAAAATAAAAAAAAACACATTTTAGGAGAGCGAGAGCTCTCTCTAAAGAGTCTCTCCATAGTATCCATTTTAAATTTGTACTGTTTTTAAATGTGTACTGAATTTATACAACATGAGTAAATGATGAATGGTTTATATAAATGATGGTAAGAATGGGAGTGCTCACATTAGTCAATGTACGTGACATGTAAACACTGTTATTACACCCGTGGGACTTAATTAACTACGAACAAAATACCATTGAAAAAGTAACAACATACTCTCTCACTGTTTGACCATTAAAATACCTATGTTATTATGTTTTTGTACGTTTCATCATTTTTGAGGCATGTTTACGAATTTCTAAATGCGTTTAGCTGTGTATCGCTCATATTAGTTTGACAATCATTCGTTTTTTAATCGATTTAAGTGATCAAGACTTACTTCAGGTCTTATAAATCAAGTTATCAAAGTTACTTATAATAATATTATGATCAGTTCAAGCTTCAATTTTATTTATATGTATTTAAAAAGACAAGTATTGAAACATGAATTCTTGATTTCAGCACAAACTATATAACTCATACCCTGTAACTTAACCACGTAAAAGAAACAACTTGTACAGTGTCTTGCTGCACTTATACATAAGTCGTACCTACTTATAAAACCTATTACTTGACTGAACAACTGATTTGTCAGAATAAATTATTTTTTTTGTTACAATAATTAGTTATGGATACCTTTTTATTTATATTTGAATATTTAACTTTAACTATAACAACGCCATTAAATATCCCCTGCCATCTGCCGGCGTAATTGAAAACTTTTCACTTGATTAATATTGCGTAAAGTACATTTTCGTTTAGCCCCTCATTTCGAGCGGTGAATATTCAAGCAGGTGATTTAAATACAATTTATAATGCTTAACAGTGTTGACCAGACCTAAAATAACGGAAACTTTTACGGCGAACTTCACAAATAAATACATTTAAGTTCGAGTTTTCGAATCAGAATTGAAATACTGGGTAACTAATTTCAATTTCATGGGTGACGACGCATTAAGACTAAAATTTTAGTATTTATAGACGTTATAACAAGAAATGTATATTTAAGAAATTCCTTCTTGTCCCAATGATTACAGACTACTCGTATATACTCATAGACTCAAAAGGTTCTAGGAACGATTTTCAATTGGTGTACTCGTACAGTTTGTTTATGACTATACAATCCTACGTAAGGCTAGTTATCTAAAAAGAATTATAATTTCATGCTAGCAATGACAGGTTAAGCCATCGATTCAATTAATCTTACCATGTCAGACCTTCATGTGACTCATGAACTCTGACAACATACAAATCCAGTTCAAACAACACGACAGAAGAAAAATTAGGTTACCACAATAAATTCATCAGAACAAAAAACCTGTCCGCATTGAGTTAGACAACCCAATACGTTATCGTAAAAAATAAACCTTGTCAAACATTTTCCAATTACGACCAAATGTTATACCAAACGAAAAAATTCGTAAACAACGGCAAAACATTTTCGTCCTAATAATTCAATACCAACAAAGAAGGCTCGGCTTAATGATAAATTAATACACCGTCCATTATAAATTTGTTATTTGAGATAAAAACAAAACTCCCCGGCAGATCCTAAATAATTAACAACGGGAGAATTTTTTTAACAAATTCACAATTTGACTTTTCCTTGTTTCAGACGGAGTGAGAGATGAATAAAGAAATATTAGGGTTAAGATGTAATCTGAGGGATTACTTTGAGTGCCCGGAATATTTTATATGACCGGCTTGGAAGATGGAGAGCTCTCTGAAAGCCAGCCCAACCAGGGTTCTGTCGCTGTGGACGCTCCTCCTCGGCACTTTTAACATTGCAGGTCAGTTTTATTAATTAAGTGTTCATATATTTTTTAAAAGAATATTGGTAAGTAATTTGTTTTTGCAATTACTGATAGTCCCGTGTCCCGTTAGCCCCTCGTACTAAGTCCCTCGTGCTTGTGTCACGAGTGGACTCGTCACAATGTGCCATAATTTGTGGAGAGTCCACTCGTTCGCACCCGCGTTCCTCGAATGACGAGTCGGCCAGTTCGACCAATCCGCTTCTGGGCTAGTGTGGCTTCATAATTAAGACAGGTTCAAAATTAAAGAGCGACGTACACTTACTTAACTTATGGACTTGGTAGTTCCACGATTGATTCAGATGTGTTGGATGTAGAATTGCAGAGACAATCTCATTTCTTATTAAACCCAAGAATTATATACCATGTGTTTACATATTTTGTTTGTGACTGCGCTTCAACTTAATATTTAATGCATTTTAGTGTGTGATACATAAAATAAGTCAAATAATAATATGTAGTTAATAATAAACCAATTAGTCAACAAAAATGTGTAAATTCATGTAAATGTGCACATTTACTTTTGTCAATATTGCGCATTGCGTAAACTGCAAAATTTGTGCACACATTGTAATTAAGTCCGCTGTTTATAGAGTTGCTGTCACAATATTGTTAATATTCAATTTTACATAGCGAAAAGTTTACAAATTGTTTCGACGTTTATCAAAAAATAATGATTTTTCGTCATCATGGTAAGCTTAAAATAAGTATCAAGTCGATATAAAATTAAACTTAACTTTGACCTTCTAACAAAATAATACATACAAAAGTTCCCTTTTATCTTCGGCCCATCTTTTTAGGTTTTCGATACCAATCGCTCGCTCATTGTCTAAATGAGAAATTAATTATAGCAGAATAAAGAACACAATATGGCCTTAATTCTGACTAACAAAGCCTGTTTTGTATCGGTTTACGCTCTTCGCTCAACGGTAATATACCAATTTTGTGTTGGAGTGAAGTGTAGATTTTATCAAGTGAAATGGGTTGTGGTCTAAGTGCTGAAAGACACGAGAGGAATAAAATTACACTCTTATAAGAAGGACTTTAAGTAAACCTTATATACTGGGTTTAATTGCTGGGCATTGTGATAAAAAAAAGTAAAAAAACTAAAACCCAACTACGACAAAAAACGACGCTAAAAAAGTATAAAACAAGATTTTCAGAATACTGAACTGAACAAAGTTGCTAATGTAGTTGCATAGTAATTTTCATGTTTGGAAAACCGCAGTCACACGTTGTCAAAGTGCTACGGTAGGTAGGTATATGTAACGTGTGACTACGCCTTTCCAAACATGAAAATTACTATGCAACTACATTAGCAACTTTGTTCAGTTCAGTATTCTGAAAATCTTGTTTTATACTTTTTTAGCGTCGTTTTTTGTCGTAGTTGGGTTTTAGTTTTTTTACTTTTTATTTATTATTTGTACCATTTTGGTGTTAATGTGTATTTGTGGCGCATAATTTTAACAAAAGTTAAATTGATGATGATAGTAAAGAAGCAATGAACGAAAAGATGTGAATGCAAATGCAATCAGCCCATGAATACAGGTAAAGTCACAGGCAAATGCTAGTAATATATATATATTCAAAATGTACAAGTAAAGCCCTTTCAAATGATACCAAACACGGCATATTTATCTTAACTTTATTTTTTTACTCTGTATGTTATGTCCGCTAGAGGGCGTCACATTAGATTTTGTGAAACCCCATATAGCCTATAACCAGCGGACAATTAAGACGCTTCTAATGATATGTCATTTGTCAAATTCTGATAAGTAGTTTAGAAGTTACGAGGGAACAGATGAACATACATACATACATACATACATACATACATACATACATACATACATACATACATACATACATACATAGCCTGTCAAAATCATAACCCTCCTTTGGCTTTGCCGTAGTCGGGTAAAAAGAGTCGTACTTAAATACAACAAAAGTGTCATACATACCAATAATTTAAATCGTTTACAACTTAAGCCAAGCCCCTAAAAGGTTGGGTTGGACGGGAAAATCCCATTAAACAATAAATCTTCCCTTATGACTGGAAGTACGCTGCTGTTCATTAAAAGAAATTGTTTAATTTGCCGATATCGATTTTGCTAATGAGTATTGATAAAAAATTAAGTTTGTTATCATAATAGCTCTTTTAATAATGTATAAAGAAGAGCTGATTGAGTACGGAATACAGAGTGGTTGATTACAGACCGCATATTTTCATTTGTAATCAGTGGAAAAGTACAAAACAATACAGAAAGGCGATATTCTTGTTGCCAGTAGGAGAATTGTGGCACTCTTCAAAAGCAAACAGTGAAATCTATCGACTACGACATACCTAAGATATTATATACCATAAGAGTAATATTTACTCTTAGGCCCAGTACACATGGTGAAACGCAACTGCAACTTCTAAACTGGTCAAACAGTCGCTATACATTTTAAATGGAACGTTCGTAGCACTAAGGCCCAGAACACACAGTGAAACGCAATTGCAACGAAACTGCAACTTCTAGTTACTTTTGAGTTGCATCTAAGTTTCTGCCATAGATTCCGTTGAGAGACCACACATCACGCGACCATTTCAAACCGGTTTCAAACTGGTCGCGTCATGTGTGGTCTCTCAACGGAATCTATGGCAGAAACTTAGATGCAACACAAAAGTAACTAGACGTTGCAGTTTAGTTGCAGTTGCATTTCACCGTGTGTTCTGGGCCTAAGTGACACGAGGATCTGATAATGTAAGTAAAATTAAGATTAATGTAAAGACATTTGAAAAGGTAATCGTGAACGCCTTGTTTTCTTATTTAGACATCTATAAAGGCTGATTTACACGTACTAAGTAGGTAGGTTAAATTTAGTTACCTACTTAACGAATTAATACATGTAAATCAGCCTTAATACGAAGTCCAATGCGCAAAATTGTAAAAAAAATAACTAGGATTTCATACTGATTACAGTATGGTTTTATACTGATTAGAGGACGCAACATAAAACACAAAATTAAATCTAAAGTGAGAACGAAATGTTCTTTTTACGGGCGTAATTTACATCAGCAACAAAGCCACAATGTAATTAAAACTAAGAACAATAACTTTCAGCACAATGAAATCAAACTTGATAGCGGCAATGTCGTGTTTCATGAATAAACAGTTAGTTGCCTTTAACCTTGAATTAAGTTAAACAGGGTCGGTCCGTCTCAAGGACGCCACGGTCAATAATATTTCATGCAAACCATATACGGTCTTTGCATTCATTAGTTCCAGTTAGGGTGATAGTGTTGTCGGTCATTAAACTACAAATTCGTTGCAAAGTAGCTGTTTTCTTGACACGAGTATGAAAATAATCCCGAGCGTTCGCTTTTTTTTCATGCATTTTACAATATTACAAAGATGTAGTAGGAACCGAATACTTGAGTCCATATAACATTATGCATTTGCATAACTTTATAGATTTTTTTATTGAGGTAATTTTAAGATCTCTTGCGACCTCTTACAGAGGCTTCGCGACAGCTTACAGAAACTTCACGACCCCCCCAAAACACTGCTGTATTTTATATCAAAAAATCCCAAAACACTATGTACTGTTTGATTGCCACTGATTATGTACTCGTAATAGGCAACTACGCAAAACCATGACTGGTGCCGCGCTCCCCGATTCACAGAACGGGTGCGAATCTAAAAGAACAACATCTAGTTTTGTAGTAGTTCAAATCTTGAATCAGTTCAAAGGCGTTGCTCCGGGCGGTCTCCAAAGGTTCGGGTCTCTAAATTTTCGTCTGTTCAAGTTTGTGCGATTCTCAAGTGGCCAGAATTTGGTGAACGGTTTCGCACTTGCCTTTTTGCGTGAAAATTATGTTCGTAAGATAAATAGTTCCATGGCTATGTATTGGTATGTTTTGCTATTATTTTTAACATTAGTCTACATATTACTACGTCATCATCATCATCATTTCATCCACAGGACGTCCACTGCTACACATAGGCCTCCCCCAATGATTCCCACATCCCCCGTTAGGTAGCGACCTGCGGTACTTACACGTATTTAATAAGAACTCTTTGAAGAGAAGCTTGCCAGTAAAATTTCTACAATTCTGGACTTTTTCTTACTAATAAATATGAAGAATCGATGTAGGTACAAACGGAAATAAACAAAGAAAAATATGTAAGCGCGAAATGATTGATATTTATGACTTACCTTCAACTTTAAAAAATAACAAAGAATACAAATATCTAGATTAATAACAGAATCAAGATTCCATAAATTTAAATCCTACACGTGCTTCTTATCCGAAACAAAATAGAATCAAATTCATTTCAACCCGCAAAATCTGAGCCGATTCAAATCAGAAGATTTCCCTTTGTCCTAGATATGCGGACTATTCAGGTCCACAGGGTGTGAGTATAACCAATAAATCATGCCCAAAAAGGGCTTATCTCTTAAGCAATCTGAATATAGGCTAAGCAAAGATATCTGTTTGAATTTGCTCAGTAAAATGCTACAGTAAAAGTTTATTCAACTTTCAGGAATAGGGATGTTTCCTGGGTCAAAAAGCAAGAGTTTTAATTAGTCCGTCAGTTAACTTATCAAAAAATACTCTACACGTATTTTTCACTTTTTCAAACTAATGAAAATTTAAAGAGATAAAGCGCGCCAAAGTTCATAAGAAGAGGCCCGTGACGTCAATGCGTGCATAAAAGTGCCGCACGTTGTGACGTCGTGCGGAACTTCAACGCACCATAACTATGTAATTATTTGTTAGATTGACAAATAAAAATATATGTGTCCAATATTTTTTGATATTAAACATGACGGACTAAAAAAATTTTTTTAGGGAACTAGCCTATTACACGAATGAAAGTTAACACAACTTTCAATCTAAATTGAAGAAAAATGAGTTTTAAAATCGCCAGAAGATGTACAGCGGGCAGGCCCCTCACTAGGTGGACCAACGATCTGGTGAAGGTCGTAGGAAGAACCTGGATGCGGGCAGCGCAGAACCGGTAGTTATGGAAATCCTTAGGGGAGGCCTTTGTCCAGTAGTGGACGTCATTTGGCTGAAACATAACGAACGACAAGTTTGAAAATGTGGCAATGTGGAGAAAAGAAGTCCCAGTCAGTGTATAGAATCTAGTGGTGGTCACGAGAAGCACCTGGATGCGGGTAGCACAAAACCTCGGGGAAACCTTCTCCAACAGTGGATGTCCTTGGAGTTTAAAATACTGATGAATGTTGGATCATGATTTATTAGATTTGCTTCAACATGGTTACGATTGTGCCCCAATACCGATCAAAATAGACAACTTAAAAACACCTACATGTTATAAATAACATCAGATTATCCCATACGTTCCATTTTTCCTTGTATGCAGTGATAACACGCTTTCTCCGCGACCCCGCGACACAATGTGACGCTACGTAACATATTGGACAATGTTAGTTGATCGTTCACAGAAAATATTCACCACCGTTTTAGTTTTTAAAATGTTTTCTTTATAAAAATTACGTCATCATATTTAAGCCTGGTCACAATTAAGCAAGTCATGATCGTTGGACCAAGTTAGAAAAAATGTCTAATTTAAGTAATTCGAGTTATCTACCTATTGGTTATCTTGATGTGAACGTTAGTTATTTATAGTCTTAACTACTATGCACATAAAGCCCTTTTTAGAATGCTTATTACACTAAACTCGTCCTAGGAATTTGGGACAGTCAAATGATTATAGATGTGACAATAAATTGGGTCCAATATTGAGATAAGTTAAGCAATATAATATGGTCCAATTTTCGCTTAAGTAGCCCTGATAAATTTACTATATTGAACCCCTAGCTAATTGGAGCTAAATTCCATTTAACAGCTAAGATGCCCGTTTTTATTTCTTTTAAAGTTTCTCATACAAAGCAAATCGAACGCACAACGTTGAATATAGCTCTGTGATTGGCTCGTTTGTGACCCTGTGCGTCCACGAACACTGTGAGACCTCATAGTAATGTTTGTGAATGCAGGCGTAAGTTGCATCGTTAGTCATGATTACATAAAATAATTTCAGTAAAAAAACAGTTCAGCAGAAACTGACGCTAATGTAACCTCAACTTTTATTACACAATTTCGTAAACAGTTGTTGGATTTGTGCTAAACTTCTCACCCTGTATATTGGATGAATTGCGTCAAAATGAAATATACCGCTGAAGTTTACGGCGCAAAATGAAGTTCTGTTAGAAAGAAACATAATCGTCGAAACTTACTTAGAATAATTGAAAAATTACCATTTTACTTCTTCAACACGAGCTCGCAAAAGTTTACTCTGAATCGCACGGTATAAAATAAAGCGATGGGTGCACACAAGCGCTTTAAAGCGTGAGCATGCTTGATAAAACATTTTTCGTTTTATTCCACCGAAAATTATTTATTGTAAATAGGTGGAATACATGTGGAAATGAGTTTGAAACATTATGATCTTAATAATCTACGACGACACAGACGATAGCTAATAGCTAAAAGCTAGTTGTAACAAGTGCTGTTTTTCCCCAAATAAGTATGTAATCTGATTTGCTGTTGACTGTACAACTTTACAAAAACAGCAAAAACAAGAAGGTTTTTTGGACTTCCTTTTATCTATTGGAGAACCTAATATCAATGAAGGATGTGCCGAATAACAAACGTGCTGAGAATTTCACTTTATGTATCTGCCAATATTAATCCAATCCCACTGCTCGCTCATTCAGGAGTCCGTGTGTTACAGTATCCGTTGAATATTTACAAACCGGCAGCGTGGCTTGTTTTCATTAGCACGATTGCCTCAACCCATTTTTAGGGTTACGTAGCCAAATGGAAAAAAACGGAACCCTTATAGATTCGTCATGTCTGTCTGTCTGTCCGTCCGTCTGTCCGTCCGTATGTCACAGCCATTTTTTTCCGAAACTATAAGAGCTATACTGTTGAAACTTGGTAAGTAGATGTATTCTGTGAACCGCATTAAGATTTTGATGCAAAAATAAAAAAAAAAAAAAATATTGGGGGCTTACCATACTTAAAACTGAAACTCAAAAAATTTTTTTTCATCAAACATACGTGTGAGGTATGTATGGATTGGTCTTCAAAAATGATATCGAGGTTTCTATGATACTTTTTTTCTAAACCGAATAGTTTGCGTGGCAGACGCTTCCAAAGTGGAAAAAAGTCTAACTTCTAAAATAAGAAAATGAAAAATCTAAAAAAACATAATGATGTACATTACTATAAAAACTACCAACAAAAATTGTTTTGAACGAGATCTAGTAAGTAGTTTTTTTTAATACCTCGTAAATTGTAAACCGCTTATTACCGCGTAATCTTTCATACTAATAACTTAAATAAAAATAATATTTTTTTTTTCATAAATCAATGGTACGGAACCCTCGGTGCGCGAGTCCGACTCGCACTTGGCCGGTTTTTGTAGTAAGTGTTGAATGTGAGTGGCTCGCCGTCGGCTAGGCTAAGTGTAAAGAATGTGCACTCGGCTTTATGTTTTGAGAAACTATATTCGTTCTGAATTTAGTAATTCGCATTTAAAAGAGTGTAAAATGCTTTTACTAGTAATAAATCTGAATAGATTCAAGTAATTTAAAATTCATTGTCATGTCTTCGCTAAGTTAGGTGAAATGTGACAGCATCTTAAAGCTTTCATCTGCAAAATTATGAAATATATTTTAACGATACTTGAGTAAGAAAGATTTCAGACGAAAGAAGTTTTTGCATTTCATTTGAACAGAAGTTTGAAGTATTCAATAGTTTCTTTATGATAAAGGCTTTTCAAGACGGGTCTGTGAGCCGGTCTCTTACAGACTAACCATACTTTTTTTGATATTGTGTTACAATATAATGATGTCGGCCGTTTGGTGTAGTGGTTCAGAACGGACTACTATGCCGAGAGGTCCCGGGTTCGATTCCCGGCCGGGCAGAAATTGAAATGATGAATTTTAATTTCTGTGACGGGTCTGGGTGTGACTATGCATAATATTTATGTATTTAAAAAAAAAGTATATAAGTAGTATATCCGTTAAGCTAACACCCATAACACAAGCATTAAAGTTGCTTACTTTGGGGCTAGCTGGCGCTGTGTGAAATTGTCCAAAGATTTATTTATTTATTTATTTATTTTAATAGATCGATAGGTTAGTAAGCATTTATAATGTATGCCTCTAGGTCCGCAATATTATGGACAATCTGAAAAAGCTGGTTGGGTTTTATGTTTAGCGTTTAATCAATTTTGTAATGTGATGGAAAACTTGAAGGAGTATAATTGTAGAATACAAAATTAAGCACCTACTTACATTCTAGCGTAGGGTAAGTCCAGGATAGATGCCCCACTTTTTGAAACAGCTCTGTAACTCAGTCAGTAAGTTTCTATCAACAATTTGACCTTAGTATCTGTAAACTTTGGTCTTTCGTCTATGATATTACTATAATTATTTTAGTTTAAGTTATACCGATTCTGAGTAAATACCATTTTAATTGACCTCTAAAAAGTGGGATAGACGCCTAATGTGGGGGATAGAAGACTCACTTTATGATTGCTTCAAAGGATAGATGCCTGATGCAGGGATAGATGACTCGTTAATACAGTTTTTGAATTCTAAGGATCAAATGCATTTTGAAATCAAACAAGCCAAGTATTATTATTTAAGATTGTTTATTATGAATGAATTAAAAATGAAATTTAGTATTTAAAAAATAGTACATAGTACATCCACCCGAAAAACATAACCCTCCTTCTAGCGCAGTCGGGTAAAAAGGTAATTTGATCAGAAGGGCACTCTATTATTACTTTCGTAAGGTTAGCCGTACTACATTCTTTTTTTCTTCATAACTACTTGCTACTTGTGACAAAAAGAGCAGGTTAGGATAGATGCCCCTAGGTGCATGGGACATGGCCCTAAGGGCATCTATACCAAAAAAAAATTAGGCAACTATCCTTTTAGCATAGGATAGGTGCCTTTTTTAATAAAAAATATAATAACACTAAAAATATAATTAAACATGGCTATCCCGTCTAATTTATAAGATAGTCTATCAAATTATATAAAAATCTGCTTCATTTTACAGCTGACAAAAAAATTATGCATTAAAAGATACTTACCAATTTTATTCCGACGCTCGCTAATGTTTGGCCGCGGAAGATTTTTGCTCTCACTGGCTAAATGAACGCACTCTTTGATGGTTTGCGAGGCGAAAAGTGGTACGGGGAGGTCCCTTTCTATTATACGTACTATAATTTTAGGCTAAGTTGCTTGTAATATAGTGTACTTAAAATCGCGGCACCTATCCCACTGGGGCATGTATCCTGGAATTACCCTACCTACAAGTTTTTTACGATCAACAAAAATTGAATTATTTAACGCTTTACAACAAGACAATATTGTTTTTCCCAGGGAGAGAAAAAGGGTGAATATTATAACGAAAAACGGGATTTTTATTATACTGTAACAAAGAACATTTTGAATATAAAACTACAGGGCTTTTTATACCTAGACTATATTCTAGTATTCATTTCCTCATTAAAATACAAAAAAGTCTGCCAAGAACAGTATCCTACAAAATTCAAGCTATAAAGCTTTATTCTTTAAAGAAAGAGACACCCTAACAAAGTGCACCGTTATCTTTGTACCTGAGTCGTACGTTTTATAAAATCTGTTCCAGTCACCGTTATACAGCAAAATACAAGTTTAATGACGTCTTCCCGAGGAGCTGGGAACTTTATTAAGAATATTATGTTGAGCTTTTAAAACTTACAAAGTCGGTGGTGGTGTGAAACTCCATCATGCTCTATCGTGTAATCCTGTGAAGTTAATGGTTTCTTAAGAGACATGATATGATATGATAGTTAATTTTCACTTAGTACTGTCAAAATTGTTATAGCAGTAAGTATGTGTTCTTTGCAGTTGTAGATAGTCGTCTAATACATTTTCTAGAAAGAACACTTGATTTTCTGGAGGTCTGTTCGATTGTTGAGTTGAATTGATTGTGTGTTAAAATCAATAAAATATTTTGATTGGAGGAATAAATTTTCATAAATTACAGTCCTTATTCATGATTGACGTATTTCACACATAAAAAAGTAATATGTGAAAGAACTTCGTAGGTTGTTTGAATTAGTAAGTAAGTTATTTCCATAAGTTTTTAATTGTACACTACGGAACTCTGTACCAAGTTTTGATGTGGCCTTGACCAGTTACGAGTACGTGAACTAGGTTATTGTATGTTGTACCGTAGTACACGCTATTTAACTTTACAGCAGTAGCAGATATGAGCACGCAAGCCTAGCTCACATCCAATTTTGTACTTAAACTATTATTCACACATTATTTCATTTTAGTGAAACGTTTTTTGCGCTTTAAAATGTTACCATGCCACAGAAAGCTCACGGGTACGTATACTATCAAGCGCCCAAATTAAAATAAAACACTACTTGAAGGTATAATTATTTAAGAAATTATAAGGACGTGGCAGTTATAGTAAGTGATAATTGACATCTGCATCTCGAGAATATTTGGTGATGTCGTGCTTAGCTGTCATTTTAAGGGAGAAATTTTCAAAATGTGCAGTCCACTCTTTCCCAAATGCTTAGTTGAAATTTTGTACTGGCAAGATCATGCATCAAATTATACAATATGACATCTTCATTAAACATTAATAGGTACATACATTTTACGACAAAAGTTGATTCGCCACACTTTACAAAATTCCTTAATTCGAAAGTAATAGAGACGAATTTACATATGCTTTTATTCGTGACGCATCGATTTTGTAGCAAATTGACCTTATTGACATTATTAACCCCCTATACTCTACTGTAGGCGTAACAAATTTCAGAATCTACGAGTATCTATCCGAAAGTATAGTCAGGTGGCTCTGACACGCGAGGCTCCATCTTCGACGCGACCCCAATCAACTCGGCAAACGTTATGATTAGCGCATTTTCCACAAATTAGGACAATTCATTAACCTGCCACAAACCTGAACGCGACTCAGCTTCGTTAATTTCACACGAGACTGGTCTTAAATCATTTTCTGGGCGGGTACGTTCAAATTTACCATGTAAAACTCCCAATTCTCGAAAGCAATTTTGTGAATTTTCGCCAATCGAGATATTATACGAGCGTGATACTTGCAATAAAGGGAACCTTTAAAATGGCGGCGGGCAATTGGAAACCGTTTGTCCGGACAATGATTTTCGGGCCGTTGGTGAAATCGTAATTGGCTGATGTTCAAATATTAAATACACCGCCGCGTTTACCTTTGACGGATCCCATATTATGACATCTGCCTACGTTTGAAGGCAACTTAATTATTGTATTCGTGATACGGTTTCATTTGTGAAATACACAGTGGTTTGTTTGAGTTGCAGGCAACGGTAATGGCAACGCGGAACGAGCTATGTGCATGTTTATTTAAAAACCACGAAGCTCAATTTGTATTGTTACACATGGACGTAATTAAAATGAGAATATGGTCTACTTTCATTGATTTCTCTTGTGAATTAATTTAATAATCCAACTTTGTTAGTAGCATCGAGTACTAAAGTTAGAGCTAGCGAGTGAATAGGTACTTATTGAGTATCGATCGCATTGCAAGCGAATGAAATATACGGATGCCATTTCTTTCGCTCGCTCCCAGAATACAGCCGAAAGAGCCATCAACGTTGCTCTAATAAATAAAGGAGCTGATACTCCCATCCCGGCTCACATTTTACACCTAAATATACGTCTGTAGTAAAAACGCCCCAGTTACCTGTGTTATTGCCATCGAAAGTTACAAGGACGCGTCTTTGACCTGAGCTACGGTGTTATCTAATAAAACTTATTACACACTAGAACCATAAATTTTACGTGTATATCCGACAGAGATCACGCACCTTTTTGCCGGCAGGCCAAGTGGCTCTTTCTCATGGTAAATACATATACGACGCACGCAAACCCCCACACACCGATTTATAAATGAAACGATACGAAACAATAAAAAACCCACAGCGGTGTCGATGCGAGGCTCTTTCAAAAGCGAACCCTTTGTTGGACACACAAAGACTGTTTTGCTTTGACGAGGGTAAGATATACACTCGCGAGCAAAACTATGGAATCACTTACATGAAGTTGTTTCCACGCGAACTTGTGTACTAACGAATTTGTTAGTAACAAAAAAAGTGGTACCATTTTAAAGATTAAACTTTTATCTTTAAATTGATACCAAATTCATTTAAATCACACCAGTATTTAAAAAGATATCCCGGCTGATGTGAAGAAGTAACGAAAAAGACATGTATGAACTGTTTGATACGTCGCGAATTGCGGCCTATTTAGCCCCTATAAAAGCACGCGTTTTTAGATTTTTGCTTTCACACGTTGATTCATACACATCTCCGCTTCTTTTGACACTTTACCTGGGATTCTACACCTACAGAAGCAGCACAAATCGTTGCACTATTGCAAGAAAGGCTCAGCCAGCGGGCTGTCGCACGTCAGCGCCACATAAGCCAGTCCTGGGTTTCGAAAGTTTCAAGACGCTTTCGGGAGACTAGTGGCTTTATCCCGAGACCAAGTTCTGAACAGCGCCGGTGCACATCGCAGAGGGAAGACCGTTTTTTCATGTCAACCTCTCTATGAAATCGTCATTTGACTGGAATCGATGTCCATCAAGAGCTCAGAAATGTTCGTAAGATAGCTGTTAGCGAGTGGACAGTTCGTCTAAGATATAAGCAATAGAATTTGACTCCAAAAAGGCCTGCCACAGGCTCGAAACTGACGGCAGGTCACCGATAAGCACCCTTTCAATTTGCTCGTACACATCTCGATGGGAAGGCGAGTAATGGAGGCGAGTTCTGTTCTCCGATGAATGCAAACTGTGTTTGCAGGGCAGCAGTCGAAGAGGTCGGGTTTATAGGCGGCCTGAGGAGCGATTTGTGCAGTGCTGGTTCGCTGAAACAGTGGCTTATGGGGGTGGCTTGCTCGACTTAACATCGAGATGTGTACGAGCAAATTGAAAGCGTGCTTATCGGTGACCTGCCGTCAGTTTCGAGCCTGTGGCAGGCCTTTTTGGAGTTAAATTCTATTGCTTATGTCTTAGACAAACTGTCTACTCGCTAACAGCTATCCTACGAACATTTCTGAGCTCTTACTGGACGTCGATTCCAGTCAAATGACGATTTCATAGAGAGGTTGACATGAAAAAACGGTCTTCCCTCTGCGATGTGCGCCGGCGCTGTTCAGAACTTGGTCTCGGGATAAAGCCACCAGTCTCCCGAAAGCGTCTTAAAACTTTCGAAACCCAGGACTGGCTTATGTGGCGCTGACGTGCGACAGCCCGCTGGCTGAGCCCTTCTTGCAATAGTGCAACGATTTGTGCTGCTTCTGAAGGTGTAGAATCCCAGGTAAAGTGTCAAAAGAAGCGGAGATGTGTATGAATCAACGTGTGAAAGCAAAAATCCGAAAACGCGTGCTTTTATAGGGGGTAAATAGGCCGCAACTCGCGACGTATCAAACAGTTCATACATGTCTTTTTCGTTACTTCTTCACATCAGCCGGGATATCTTTTTAAATACTGGTGTGATTTAAATGAATTTGGTATCAATTTAAAGATAAAAGTTTAATCTTTAAAATGGTGCCACTTTTTTTGTTCCTAACAAATTCGTTAGTACACAAGTTCGCGTGGAAACAACTTCATGTAAGTGATTCCATACTTTTGCTCGCGAGTGTAGTTTTAGGCCGTATTGTTTTCTTTTCTGTGAAAGCAGAAAATGTTTCTGGTGAAAGTTTTAAATGCTGGAGCCAAAAATATTTTGCGCTGAAAGGTTTTAAATTGAATGGACTCACTTAAATCCTACATTTATTTAGCTGCATTCACAATGCTTAGGTAAAAAATATTTGCAGCATCTTTATTTATTTCTATTTATGTATGAAATTTGGGCTGTTATGAGACTATAATGTATGTGACTATAAAAATAACTATGAATGAATAGTATCATACCTTTTTGTTAGATTTTTCAGTTTTCGTTGAACTTTTGTTAGATGAGATTTTATAACACAACTATCTTTTACAATAGAAAACCGACACAATAACTATTTCTCATAGAGGTCGTTATAACCACGGTGTACGTAATATTAAGGTTTAATATGATTTCAAAGCGCTTTCATGAAGTTTACGTAAGAGCGCACCGTAAAAGCGGCAGATGCAAAAAAGAAAATGTGTTATCTCCCCTGAGACCTAAGTGCTATAACAGTTTGAAAACTGTCTTAAAAGTAAGTAGGTACGTAAAAGAAAACTGTAATAAAGATTTTAACAATTTATATTTTTAGCCCATTAAGTTCATAAACTCTCTTTTTGGGAAACATACAAAAATGCTTGTTTCTTGAAATTATAATCAAGTACCTAATAATATAAGGAAATAATAATGCTTAAAACCCATTGCGTTGTATCGTTATGATGTAGTTGATAGAAAATCCAAATATAAAAAGACCACTCATTCACAATACATAAGGTTACATGAAAAATGAAAATGAATAATGAAAAATATTTTATTGACACTTAGTACGAATGTTACAAGTAGTTGGGGAGTTCCTCTCTTTAAGTTTAAGTAACCTGTATTGAGAGGAATCCACTCTTTCGTCACATCCATAGATGTTCTAAACTTACATTATGAAAATATTACCCACTTAATAACAAACACACAACACAAAATAAAAAAGGTTTACATTACCGAGGTTCGAGATATTTATACATGATAGATTACATAATATGTTACCAAATTCAGATTAATAGTAATTAGAATTGATGTACTCTACAAAGCAAACAATTGCTTTGCATCGGAAATCTGCTTGTTTCAAGCTGCACACAATATTCTAACAATAGTACATAATGTTCACCACTAATAAGCAATTTAGTAACGACCTAAGTTCAGTTACACTTTCTAAAGCTGTTAGTTGCGTGTTCTTTATTCATTCATTAAAGTATTACCTAAGTTTGGTGTTATAAGTTGAGGGTAATGTAGTCATTGTAGCAGTACCTATGTTAGAAACACAAGTTACCAATGAAGTTCATTAATACAAACAAAAACAAAACGTCGTGACAAAATCCAACCGGTAAAGACAACAAATGTCATTCCTTCGAAACAAAACACAACTTAAAGTTAACAGGGCGCTGTATCCTGTTGTCGTCCACTCGAGTGAGCCACAATTAAGTGGCCTAACCGTATGATTGCGTGCGTTAACGCGTCGCGGATGATAGGCGGGCCTGGCCTTGGCGTTCCATGACACAGAGCCGGCATCCGGGCCGTAGGGCGGGGAGAAGAAGCAGCTCATGGAAAGAGGAGACCGTTAGAAGCAAAATGATCCAAGAATTATAAATAACTTCAAAAAATCGAACTACATAAGGCGGGAATTGAACCCACGAATCTGAGCTACTTAGAACGCCGAAATTTTCAAGTGTAATACGCTGTTACGTCCAGCGTTTGTTTCATCCTCAGATCATTGAAAGAGAATAGATATGAAGTCGCGCGTAACTACAACGAGAACCAGTGTCCCCACATTTCCCCCACCACAGCTCCCACACACACATTCAACTGTGTAAAAACAAAGCGACTGAGAGTCTACGACAACATGTGCAACCGGCTTAAAAGTGCTGTGATTGGCCAGAAGGCGTGCCTTATGGCCAATCAATGGCCGCGTGACGTGACGCACACTTTGAAAAAAGCAATTAGAGAGAAGAAAGATAAAATGGAGTCGATAAGATATCGATACTTTAAATCCTGGGGGCAAGGCTCGAAATTGGTTTAAAAAATGCTTGTATGAAAACCTTTTTATTATTTACGTTATTATTATGTTCTTTAACGATTTTTGCATAAAGGAGTCAGTTCCATTTTGTATGGACGAAAAACTCAGAATCAATTATTGGGACTAAATGAAGTTACCTTATATTAATTTACCCCAACCAAAGCTCAATGTCGTTATCGATGGAGTATAGAAGTTATAGACTGACAAAGTTTGTATGAAAAGTCATGGGTTAAGTAGGTACTTGCGATTTTTACCAGTATTTACAATATTGGTAATATATTATTATTTACTTTAATAATAATAACAGGATCACTGTAATTATTATTAACTACTATCGCGCATTAACTTTTTAATTATGGCGAAATTCGTACCGCCTATGTTTATCAAAAATAATGCCTATATTAGGCTTTCAACTAGCTCTTATAGTAATTACATAGTTGACAGTTACTAATCCCTTCTACTATTGTTATTGTTTTTGTAAAAACTTAAAAATCGCAAGCAACTCATGATTTTTTCATTCAAAATTAGAAAATAGAAAATAATAATTTACTTCTATTTATCGATAATAGGAAACCGTATTAGAACACGAGCCCTGCACTATGTTACGACCGGCACATGCGGCCGTACTGTGTATTTTCACGCGTCAGTGGATATCGGAAGAAATAAAATACATTGCGCAGTAGTTACGCATGACATAAAGTGGTTGCTAACTAAATCGTCAATGTACAACGTGTTTGAATTTTTATCACCACTAATTTCGATATCGCAGTAAATGTCACGGCACTGAATTCGTTCGTAAAAATGTTTAGTTTTTTTTATTTATAAGCAAAATACCAATGGATTTGCAATACTTACATGTGGTAAATGACTTCATTGTTCCTGTAGTTCTTCGTTTCACTTATGTTATTGCACGTTACGACGCATTATCCAACAATATCGGAGAACATTTCCTCAGTACGACTGAATCGCGACTAACCTGGCGTCGCGGGCGATGTTCGTTTCTGGGCATATCGCGGAGACACGCGCCACGTCCCCGTTTCACATCTATTCCCTTCTATGATCTGAGGTTTCATCAATGTTAGGTATACCTTAAACCTACCTTAGGCAGTTCGATTTTTTCAAGATATTTATAATTTTGAAATTAGTTTGAGATGCAACTCTTAACGCTAAAAAATAAATAACTATGTTTCAAAAAGTCCGAATTCCACATGCGCGCGAATCATAAGTAACTTAATCTTCTTACGCAATGTTAGATACAACATCTCTTTGTGTACACCTGTGCAATGTTGTGCATGTGCCATGTGGTAACTACATCCAGCTCGATTTTAATACGTTATTCTCTCTTTATCTCAAGAGGTTTACGGTTTGATATTTGAGGCTTAAAGCCATAATTGAAGCCCATTACCGATTGATAAAAGAATGGCAGCAAGGGACCCCCACTGTGCTTTAAAAAATATGATTACTAATCAATTTCTTAAATATTTTATAAGGTAACCTAGAACTTTACCTATTTTCAAATCAATTGACGAAATGATGTGAGAACCTAATCGCGTAACGTGTTATAATTTTTCGTAGGTTTTCGTGAGATTGAGTTTGTCGCACATTTTGCTGAGTATCAAACATACTTGGTCCAACTTTTCATAGTTTTTAATCAAAGCTTTGACTGATCTTCCTGCACTATGACATAACTCACGTGAGTTAAAGGTATCGCGTGTGAATAACAATACTCGTGAAATGTTAGGGCACAATTGAGGGCTTTTTAAGACATTTCATGCTTTGATAATTTTGTCATAATGCTCAGTTTCGTTTGGAGTATTTGGGGCAAACTTTTGAGGTTGGGGCTAGAGCATAACTATTTTTTTCCCATAAAAATATGAATAATGTGCCTTTTCTGGGACATTTATTTGAAGAATGCTAACTTTGTTTTTTTGAACTTTTTTACTATCTTAGAAGAGAGTTTATCAATTTAATGGTTAATAATGATCTTATCTTTATTTTTTACTTGTTTGCTTCATAAATTATATACAAAGCAAGCTTAATTTTCTGCCTGTTAACCTCCCTTAAGCTGACTAGCAATCTGTATCTCTGATATAACACGTCTTTTAAACTCTTCACAGGTGTTGTTACGTAACCAAAATGTGACTTTGGGCGCGCGCCCAACGTGCAAATAAATCTATGTCACGGATATGGGACCTTTGCTCGTAATCGGTGGTTTTGTTGTGGTATTGTTTTTTCTCCTGCTCCTCGTTACCGACCAGCCCTAATAGGATTATACCTGTTAAAACTGGCTTTCCGAAGGTTTTGTTTTACAAATATTAGCCTTTTGCCGTTCAACTTAAGCGATAACAGCCCGATATCGAATAAAGCTAATGGGAATTTCATAGCTCGGTAATTCCATTCAATTAATTTTTAACGTTGGTCACATTTTGTGCTTTTATCCATTTTTGTGCAGTCAATTTTCTACCACAAAAGTGATACTGGGAAAGTAAAAAGTGAAAATACAAATAAGAAAATTTCAAAAGGTAATTCACTGGATCAAAACTTATTTTGCACAAAAGTAAATCAAATTCTCATTCCACAAAGCGAACGGACGTACGAATATCGAATAAAGAAGTATTTTTAAATTGAAAAAACCCTCCTCGTTTTCCAATAAAATACAGAAAATCACCCGCCAAAGCTATTTAGATGATCGGGCCCGAGGAAATCTGAAAATATTTGGCCCCGACGTGATATGAATTACAATGGATCCACCTTTACGGACTGACCAGTACGCTGGACCTTATAAATTCTCTTTTATAACTTGTTGAAATAACGATAGAAATGAAGAGTGAATTGGATATTTCATATTTGTAGTTTTCTCTATGAATATCAACACTGGAACATAGATTAACAGCAACGTAAAATGTGTGAAATGCAATTTCAATAGGAGCTCTTCTCTTAAATACATCAAAAATATTGCGTGATATTAAATGTTGCAGCCTCACAAAGACGTCATAATACGTCATATTGGGAAATTCATCCCCACTGTAAGAGAAGGGATGATGACTGGGTAATGAAACCGAAATTCTATTTCATCCGTCAGATAGATAATAAAAAAAATTGGACACGTATATTTTTTTAAATAACAATAATCGAATAATTACAGTATTATATTGACTTGAAATGTCGCGTGACATAACTTTTGAGTAAAAAAATTACTCAAGCGTGACGTAACGCGCCATTTCAATTCGATGTAGCACTGTTATTGTTTAATTATGAAAGAAAATAAAAAAAATGAGTCTAATATCTTCTAATTTTGTCATCTAGCCTAATGCATGAAAAAACATTAGAAATAAAATTGATTTTATTGAATTGATGATTTAATATTATCCTAATTATCTATAACAAGTGCCAGTACTTACAAATAAAGTAGGCCGTTTATGTACGCTTCTAATGTAATTAACATAATCAAATCAAGTAAATGAGCAAACACATTATATTCAAAGTTCTGAATGTTATCAAAATCGTCAAACATTGAGCGACTCAAACTCCTTATTCATATGCAAAGAGGATTTGACTTACAAAGACTTGGAAGTTTAGAGGCACGTCAACGAAGATGTCGTATGTTAGGGAGCTGATAAACCTGGGAATTTTATTTTAATAGAGAGTTGAGAATACGCTTTTAAACTTCTATTAAACCTCTCGAAAGACAGAAAAAATCCATCCCTTGAGCAAGTAAGTATTACATGCACTTAAATGGTTTAAAAAAACTCACTTCATCAACAAATACAGAATTTAATTTACAGTTCTTTACTTACTATAAGATATTTATAAGTTGTTCTAAGAGAGAGAAAATATTTTTATTTCTAAACCACCATCCATTGTATATTCTATTTCGTATAATTATTTTATTTATAACCGTAATTGTACCTTAAAATAGAAAAGTTAACGAAACACCTACATTTTCGAATTCGCAAAGTAAAATTTGATTATCTTCAGCTGAGTTCTCAATGGAAACTTGATGTATGAAACACATTATTATTCTTTGAATTCCAAACACGGAGCTAAGTTCAAGCCGAGTTCAGAGCCAATGCAATTATTCTTAGGTATTCATGGCTCAAACTTCGCAAGTTTGATCGTATTTGACACGACGCGCGAGTTTCACCAGATTCTTGTGAGCGTGAGCCAACTTCTCACTGAGCAAATTGAATGTTTAACAGTGTATAACTTGCTACACACCGCACACCACATTTATTTGCGCATAGTTTTCAATTTCAAATACGATCCTATGCTGGATATGATCAAACTATGGAGCTCTAGTTCATGGAAGTTACATGGATGATGTTTTAATTCACTCACGTAATGCTAAAGGAGCAGTTGGAGCGTTGCCACTTTGAACATTTTGTTGGTTACGTATGACAGAATTTGGTCGTTAAGGTATTAGGTACTAAAATTGGGTTCTATATCGATACTAAAAAGTATTATTGTTGATCAAATCACGGACGAATAATAATCATCCATAATAATACAAGAAACTTAATAAATAACTAATTACGTTCGCATTATGTTTAAACTCAAGTTTAACAGATACTTTTGGCTTTTAATGAACACAGCAACTTTTCCCGACTTTCTTAACTTCAAAATTTTTGTGGGTCAAATTATGCATACATTTGAGTATATTTACAAGACAAAAATATATCTTTCTCTTAATATTCATTCAAACATTGATACGCGGCCTCCATTCCAGAACCTTGCTGCCCCATCGGCCGTCAGTTCTGCGTATTATGTGCCCTGCCCATTGCCACTTCAGCTTGCTAATCCGTCGGGCTATGTCAGCGACTTTAGTTCGTTTACGGATTTCCTCATTTCTGATTCGATCTCGCAAAGAAACACCAAGCATAACCCTCTCCTTAGCACGCTGTGCAACTTTGAGCTTCTGTATAAGGCCTAAAGTGAGAGACCACGTTTCCGAGCCATAAGTTATCACTGGTAATACACTGATAAATACTTAACAATAAATCAATATTTTTGAATGACAGTTTAAACAATAATTATTTATTTATCCGCAATTTTTATTAACATGCAACCGTGCAGATTAAAGAATAATACTGAAATTATTTATCATTGTTATGATTTAGTTGGACCGGAAAATTGAACAATTGAACTATTTGTTGTAAAAACTTTTGCTATCATTTATTTGTAAACAGTCGAATGGATTGTGTCAATTTGGCTTAAATAAACGTTTAATTAATAAAAACCTGGAATTTCAATTTTCATATTGCGCGATTTTAATTTCTTTTATATCAACAAAACCTTCTACTTAGTCAGTTGTTTGTTCAGTACTAATTTGTAAGCAATTTTGAACTAACTTCTCGAGGAGTTAGATTCTTGAAACTTTTAGGCACTCGGAATAAAAACTGAGATAACTCGTATATTTTTTTTTCTTGAACAACATCCTTATGCCTAACAGCAAATACCAACATTTTGGAAATGAATAATTATGTAGTTTGTGTCTAAATTATTGATAAATCATATAATTGAAAGATAAATAATATCGATTAGTGTAGGTCTAAATTCGCTATGAATATACCCTTAAAGTAATCCAAATTAGGTTCAACATTTCTAATATGTAATATGTTATAAAAACCGAGTCAAATAGAGTAAGGGAAACGTTTATAAATACTTTAAATAAACTCTTTTAGATCTAAATAGTCTGTGGTTTAGATTAGATTTCTTTCTTGTATGTATTTGAAGTCTATTAGGTACATTTTTTGCCTTAAAAATATGAAATCTTAGTAATTGACGCATAACACGACAAAACTGCACTACTTACTATACTTTTAGATAAGGGCTAACATTAATGAAATCATTCTGAAACTACTTCTGAGACATCCTTGAATTTCGATTGGAACGCGTTTCATCAAACACCATACCATTTATATCCGTGTGCGTGTAACAGCTCTAAAAGCTACATTATTCGAGAACTCCACCGAAGCACGCATGTCCTCAGGCTTACATGTGAGCTTGTACTATGTATAGTACATAGCTTCAGCAGGTGACGTCCCGTTTGTGTATCAATTTGCATGTAGTTACTGTTTGTTGTGACACGACGAAGACGTATTTAAGGCGGTGGGTTTGCTGCAGTACTTAGAATTAAATGCTCCACAGGGCGATGGCTTTTTGTGGACATTTATCTTGCTTTGAACTTCTTAGTTATAACAGTAAAATCATGTGTTTTGAACAAGTTCAGCATGAGATTGAATTTTCTTGCACCTCGTTGAAGTCAGTACGACAATATCCTACTAATACATGCGAAAGTTTGGATATCCGGATGTCTGGATGTCAGGATGTCTGGATGTTTGTTCATCTTTCACGCAAAAAACTACTGAACGGATTTTGATGAAATTTTACAGTATTATTGTTTATAACCCAGAATAACATATAGGCTATAATTTATGATGATCTGTCACAAACTAAATCTACGCGGGTGAAGCCGCAGGCAAAAGCTAGTTTTATACTATTTATTACTTTGTACGAGTTTGACGAGAGATTTTACATTGTATAGTAACATTACAAGCAAGCTTATTAGTGATAATGGTATTTATCTGTTAAAAGCCTAATTAGGCACAAATTAATTAGCACATTGTGTACTCTTTTCGATTTCAATAACCCTTTCACGTAACCCTTTCAACTAATTATTAATATTAACTAACCATAACTAAAGTCAAACATTAATTATTATTATTTTTACTTCAATAAAAATAACTCCAGGTCCGCACGAATTAATTAACTCGCCAACGTAAAAGTACCGACAAAACCAACTCAGGTAGAAGTTACAACGTGAAATCAAATCCAAAACTTCATAGAATCACAACCGTCATTTCACTCTGCCCCAGTTATCCCACTATCCAAACCAAAAGGCATAACTACGACCCAACAGTTGATTATGCCGGTGGCAAAACCCCGAATTTACATTGCCAGATTGAGTTGTGTTATTTGCCATTCCCATCTTACCCTATATTCCCTTCTAAGCCCTTAAGTCTTTTCACCTGAGCCAAGGAGTCAAGGCTACTTCTGAGGTCACACTGATAAGATCAGCGATTTACCATTTTATTTTTTAAAACGAGGTCCTACGAGAAATAAATTACAGTGTTGTAAACGTACACGCTAAACCGTCGTTAAAGGTGGTTCCTGGGAAATATTTTATAGATCTCAATGAAAAATCTGATTAGCGACATTTTAAAAGTAGCTGAATTACGGGTTAGATGTTAGCTTTTTAATTACTTGATGTAGGTTAAAGTTAAGTTGTTTATGTCTATAAATTAATCTTGCTGGCAGATTACTTCAAGTTAAGCGTATAATGGTAACATGCTATTTACGTAACACTTAACCTACTCAATATTGACATAGATTTTGAACTTATGCTCTCTCGTAGTTTGGTACTCGTAGTTTCAGAAGTTAAAAATCCAATGTGTAAATCTCTCAATCTTGTAGTTAAGTGAGTTGATAGTGATCATCAATGTGTAAGATTGAGGTTAGCATAGTCACAATAGTCAGCCAAAGACGGCACATTAAACTATGCATTTTTGTTGTGGAATAGACCCTATTCCAACTACTTAAGACGCCACAGTACTTATCTTGAGTGCTTCTTGTAGGAAACTATATCTAAATATACATAACTCAAAGGTGACCGACTGATTGACTGACATAGTGATCTATCAACGCACAGCCCAAACCACTGTACGGATCGGGCTGAAATTTGGCATGCAGGTAGATGTTATGACGTAGGCATCCGCTAAGAAAGGATTTTACGAAACTCCACCGCTAAGGGGGTAAAACGGGATCAACGCGTACTAATTCGCGGGCGGCCGCTAGTAAATAATAAAGTTACCCAAACACGCTAACGCTGCAAAACAATACCATATCCAGAACGCAACTAAAAGGCTGACTCTCATACGTCAATCGTCAATTCGCCTGTTTGCCGAACCGGCTCGGATCCATTATTCAAAAGCAACATTCGACAAATTCCAACGAATAAACAGTAATCCCAATTATAAAGACGCGGGAAGCGTTTCTGATGCTAATGCCATCGTCCCCTGAATAAATTAAGCATCCCCGAAATCAGGATTCCAATTGTACGATATTATTAACGACTTGTTACAACTTTGTAAGTCGATTACGGCAAATATTTATCAAAACAAAAAGTTTTTTGAGTGACAGTCGGGGGTGACGTTTAATGAAGTATAGTCGTATTTAATTTTAAGGCTGGTTTGCATCATGTAACTTTAACTTAGACAAACGTCAAAAATCTGTCAAACTTCATACAAAAACCACCGGTTATTGTTAGTTACAGTTAAAGTTTGGTGATGCAACTCAGCCTAATTAGTGCTCCGTTATTTATTACTAATTACGAGTATATCCATTTTTTTTACCCACTCAATGTCATCTTATTGATGTTCATATAAGTATTCAGTTCCTTTAAGTACGCTAGAGGTGTGAAGAAGTTATTATCAAGATCAATAAATCTAGCACTGTAGGTATGTTAAAAATTACAATTAATTAATTAACTTTCAGACTTATTACATTTTAATTAAATTGAATGATAAACTAAAATCCAAACTTGGTGAGTCAACCGCTAAATTATGCACGTACCTGTAGTGAAAGGATTCCATCAATTTGCCAACACAAACACTGAAGAACCCGCAAAAACAACTAACTAGTTTCAAAACTCCGAGAGCATTCTAAGAAATAAATAATGAAGGTACCATCTTCAGTCTCCAGGGCCGACAATTCCTACAAAAAACTCCAATTTGCTTTTCCTGTGCTTCATTATTGTAGTGCTTACTACTTAAGTAGGTACTTACTACTGAAGCATAACTTTTAAGTCGATGGAAACTACATAGTTCGAAGGGCCGCTTTGAAGTATTAAATTATTGAAATGATATCGTATAACAACTGTGTGGTTCCCGCAGAGTTTAATTTCTATAAATCCAGGCCTTTTCAAGGCGAGAGTGAAAAGGTAGTTACAGGGCAGATTTGTACCATCCCAGACTGCATTTCACTTAACACCATGTACTATTGCGAACAAATACCTGCCTTGTCATGCATAAAAAAAACATCACTGATCGGGCCCACTAGAGTGAGCCCGCCGTAGGCTGGACTTTGGTCCAACACCGCGGTGGGCAACCCTCTAGTTGGGTTCGCCACTGATCGGGCGCCTTATGCGCTCGATACGGCCCGATCGCAAACGTCGGTCTGCGACCGACGCGGACAAGCCTGGGCTTCGCTTCGCGAAGCCCACACTCGGCTTCGTCGGCACGCGCACCGACGATCGCCAAACGGCTAGAGTACCTTCTGTACTCGCCACTCTGCGAGTCTCTGTCCCTTAAAAAAAAAAAAGAAGTCTTTGGGTCTTTGACCACCCCAACATTTCTCGTAGATATAATAAGAGCAACTAAGGGAGCCGGAGAAAACACGAACATCAGGCCTTCTCCAATCTAATCCATCTAGCAAATGTGGGAGGAGCGTGGGCCAAATCTTAATTAATTTATTGATAAGTAGGTAGGTACTATTCTTCTAAAATTGTTAATGTGAAAAATCGATTGTTCTGTGGTGATTATGGACTGGCAGTTATATCCAAAATTGAAAATTATAACATCCATAACATTAATATTAATGTTACTACTTGTTAGTTGAGACCAAAAATGTAATTTAATTGTTTTAGGTAAACTTTTAATTGGACGGTAAGAAGTATTGAAGTAATTTTGTGGTCTAAGTTTTCATTGTAAGACAAACTTAAAATGAATCGTTCAGCTGTTGTTTTCTGACGAACATTGTCTTGCTTAATTTAATAAAACTAAATTATAGTTCTATGATTTCTTACACAAAATACTTGAAAAATTAAATTAAGAATGAAATATTAAAAAACAAAAATAATAAGTATAGACAGAGAGAGGTCTAGTCTAAAAATCAGTATTATTTAGATTTTATGACCGTGTTTTTTGCGTACACGCAATAAAAACTTTTTGCGATCGACTGTAACAAAAAAGTGGGAATCTATAAAAGCGAAATGTGACTGACTCACTCACTCACTCATCACGAAATCTCAGAAACTACAAGTGCTAGGAGTCTCAAATTTTGCATGGGGGTTCCTTTTAGATCGTAGGTGCTCACTAAGACGGGATTTTGCAAAATTCAACGTAAATCGGTTAAAACGGGGTCCACGCGTACCGAAGTCGCAGAGGGCTGCTGCTAGTGATCAATATTATATTATCAGGTTATTTGACTGCAATCGCACCTGGTGTTAAGTGAGTGTTAGGTTCATTTTGTTACTACTCTACATCTAGTCATATTCTCAAGCATAACATAATTGTAACCAAAACAAAAGAGGACGTGCGTGTCAATTGCTTACGTCCCTTCCCTTTATCTTGTTAGATAAAAATGACTCTCTCTGAAATTAGTCTATAAACATTAAGAGGGAGCGTCGTATCATTACAGGGCTAATTTGTACAATCTCTACCGTGCACCCTTACACGCCCTTTATCTACTACGTGCACAATCCTCTCCATATATGTTCCGGGGATTTTTGACAACGTTATGAGAAAGGAATAAAGGTCATTTTAGATTGAACGGGAGAAAGATATAATGAAGTAACAGAGTATTTGAATACGCTCGAGCAATTTCATACGCTAACGTTTTCACAATATGAAGATAATAAATATGGGGTATTTAAGATTTTGGAATATGATTCACGGCGTTATACAATAGATCTTGATATTTATACTCGAATACATTTACATTACATACTTAGGTATCCTGAATGGCCTCCTTAACTTTTTATTTAATATCCGAAAGCAAAAGTATTTCGATATTTCTAACTTATGAAACAAACGCGTATAAACTTTCACCCTGAATACCATTTTCAAGTAACAAAAAATGTTTCAATTTATGTTATTAGCATTACCCAAAATACAAAAATATAGAAAGTTATGTCATGGGTTATGTGGTATATTAATACGTCACTTGTGAAGTTCAGACATATACTTGTAGGTACAGGTATAGTATGATGTGTTGTTGACTCTACCACCACCAGAACCTTCCACAAGTTTCCTCAAGTAAGCTACTTGAGGAAACTCGTGGAAGGTTCTAGTTCGTTCGTAAGTTCTCTTATTATTAGTAGAACTACAAAGAATTGTTTTCTTTCCGCTTCTAACATCCCTATTGTGGTTTACTGTACCTCATATCAAAGTTGTTTTCTATGTAATTTATGTCAAAGGCAATGGACAGGGTATATAGTACGTAGTACTGACGGTTGATGGGGCAGCAAGGTTCTGGAGTGGCGGCCGCGTACCGGAAAACACAGCTTGGGACGCAAGGTGAACCGACGACCTCATAAAGGTAGCAGGAAAGCGCTAGATCCAGGCCGCTACCAACCGGGCGATGTGGAAATCATTGGGGGAGGCCTATGTTCAGCAGTGGACGTCCTGTGGCTGAAATTATATTGTTAAAAGCGAATATAGAAAAATAAACCAACCCGTATAAAACGGGTGACTATTCACAGTTAGCTTCTGTCTACAGTTTTATTTGAGCAAATTTTAATTAACTTTAACAAGTACCTTATTTAATTTTCACCCCTTGAAGTTCCAACCTCTACAATTATATGCCAAGCATGACCGCAAAAGTTTAAGTGGGCAAAAAATATCTTTCTCTTTCTTTTGAAGGCAGAAGAAAGGTACAGTCGACAGCACATCAGACTGTACATTTTTGTAGCAAAATAGCACCTATTTACTATTGAATAAGATGCCGCAGTATTCAACTTGACGATTGTCACCGATAAAGGTTTTTTTTAACTACACTCGACATCAAATACGTAAATCGCACCTCCCGCGACAAGCACTTTTAAACGTTTACATCCCCACTTCCCACCAATTGGTACCATTTAAGTTTATTTATTGAACTTTCAAATAACGCTAATATTGTTGGGGCACCATGATTGTGTCAGAAGAAAATCTTTGAAGTTCGCGTCGCGGAAGGTGCGATTTACTTGATGTTGAGTGTAGTTAGAAAACACTGAAGTATCCCACATTTATGACATTTACAGGAGGGCGCTACTATCAATACTGGATTATTGTTTCCGATCACCACTTTGGACTGCACTGAAGTGACTTTTACAGAAGGACGCTACTATTAAGGGTGGGTTGCACCATCTTACTTTAACTTTGACAAGCGTCAAAAATCTGTCAAACTCCATTCAAAATTGCCGCACCGGTTATCGTCATATTTATCGTCAAAGTTAGGTGGTGCAACTCAGCCTAAGACTAGGCGCAGACCACCGATTTTTAGTTGGCCGATAGTTGTGCCCGATTTTAAATTGTATGAAGAATCGGCCAAATCGAATCAGTGTAATGTGCGCACTTCCATACTTTCCCATATTGATCAACTGCCCGACTAAACTGTCGGCCGACGAAAAATCGATGGTCTGCGCCTAGGCTAATTACCTACTGGGTTATTAATTCAGATTTTGCACTAAAAATATCCACAGCTATAGCTCTATCACTTAACTCAGTCAATGCTTAAGGTATGGGAGCGGCACGGGAGGGGTAACATTGACATATTAAGACGTGACATGACATCATCATCATCATCATCAACAGCCCTTTACAGTCCACTGCTGGACTATGAGCCTCCTCCACTATAGTGGAGGGTTTTGCCATAATCTCCACGCTAGGCAGGCGGGTTGGAGATCGCAGTTTAAAAGATTGATGTTTTTCAGAGAGCGCTGCTGCCCATTCTCTGTNGTATGGCTTGAAACAGTCTGCCAGAGCCTGGTATATCAGAGTAGAGGAATGCTTGTTGAACTTAGGTTATAAAAAATCTGATAATGAGCCATGTCTTTTTATGTTGTGTAATAATGATGTTAAAGTATTTATTGCATTATTTGTTGATGATTTTTTCGTATTCTATAACTGTGAAAGTTCTTATGATCAGCTGAAAAGTGAGTTAATAAATAANTGACATGACATACAAAAACGAAATTCCGATCGACCAGCAGATCAAGCGCCGCAAGTGGAACTGGATTGGCCACACTCTCCGAAGGGATCCCGATCACATCCCCAAGCAGGCTCTGGATTGGAACCCCCAAGGAAAACGCAAACGTGGTCGCCCCAAGCAAACTTGGCGGCGCACTGTGGCAGACGAGGCGAAGAAGATCGGCAAGACTTGGAGGGAGATCAAACACATAGCTCAAGACCGAACGCGATGGAGGACTGTTGTGGACGCCCTCTGCCCCATCTAGGGGACATAGGACCATAAGTCAAGTAAGTCATGACATACAAATTTGAAGTCTCGACGTTCGACCGTCACAAAATCACGCTCCCGCGCCGCTCTAATACCTCAGGCACTGACTGAGTTGCCTTAGAGTCTTTAGACCTATATTAGACCTATACAGGGTGTTTCTTGTAAGGTGTCAAGCCGAAGGCAGGTGATAGGTGAGGACTAGACCTATCGATTTCACCCCCATGTATGTTCTACGATTTTTCATAGTTTANTATAACCTTTTATTCGAAACAACAAGTCATAACATAAACGTAGTATCTCCGAGCATGTTAATCTAATAAAATCTCCTGTAATATTAAAAACTCGTTTTGCCGCGTGGAACTCCCCGCCAGCTCGTTTGTTTCTGGTATGAGTCCCAGGTGCGTGTTTCAGAGGCCAACTACTATGTATGTTATACAACGTACAATGTACACGGTACACACTTTTACACGGCGGGCTTGTGTTGATACAAGCCGTAGTAAAATATAAGTAGACAGCACAATTTCCACTGAACTTACACATACAATAATTACATTAGATAACAAATGTTTTCTTTTTACTTTTAATAAATGATAATCATTGATTTTATGTAGTTATAAGTCTAAAAAGTAGACTTTCATTAGCTACAGTTTGCACTAGTAAGCTTAGGCGCAGACCACCGACTTTTAGTTGGCCGATAGTTGGGTCCGATTCTAATTTGTATGAAGAATCGGTCGATACCAAATCGGTGTGTCTTCATACTTGCCCATACTGATTACCAGCCCGACTCAACTATCGACCAACTAAAAATCGGTGGTCTGCGCCTTGGCTAAAGGTTGCTGGCTTGGCTAAAGCTGATGCAGTAATAGTTACTTAATACTACCTATATGAAAATGTATGGAGTCGCTGCAGTCATTGCATTATGCAGGCAGCTGCATAATATGTCGTAGGTACCAAACGCGATGTCCTATCATAATCGTAGTACTTACGAACTTTCGATATCTCATAATTGTGGCAAAACTTTGTGGTGTGTGTGGCAAATTTTTCATAAAATGTTTAATAATATGGTACATTTTCAAACAACCTGACTGTTATTTTTAAGCTACGGTCGGCTATGTACTTATCTTATTGTCAAGTTATTTATTATTCACGTTGCCGTTACAAGCGGTAATTAGGTAAACCTCAGTTTTCTTTTTGATGACATGGTATTATATTGAATACAACGTTGTGTATGACAAACAGTTTTTGGTCGCGTAACAAATGAGGAAGAAATAAAATGAAGGTATTTGTTTGTGGATTGTGTAGGTAAAAAAAGACCCCTTTACTACAAAAAAGTTAAGCCACGTTGAAAATTTAGGCACCATCTTACTATAACTTTGACAAACGTGAAAATCTGTCAAACTCCATACAAAAAACACCGGTTATCATTATAGTTACGGTCAAAGTTAGGTGGTGCAATTCAGCCTTATGCCCGTTTTATTGTGTGTATTCATCACAACCATCATAATTCACAATCTAGATCACCGCACTGCAATTGGAGTACTCCACTAGCTTCCATTGCAAGTGTCTGTGTATCTCAATAACACTCAATAACAAAATCAAATCAATGAATACTCAATTTTAAATTTTAAATAGACGAAATAGTTTTTCCAGCCCTAAGCAATTTTCAATCGAATACTTATTCAGATTTAATCTGTTTCTTTAGAAATTAATACGGCATCCAAAAATTCCTGTAATTAAAACAGTGTAATCATACCTTTGACGAGGATTTAATTCCTCATAATTATACAAGTATGTAGGAGTTTAACGATCTGACGTCATACAACTTTAAAGCCACCGACACACGATAAGAGATCATTTGGTTTGATATCAACGCTCTTGTAATTTCTTTTAGTACATTATTATTACATTCTGAGACATCTGTAGTGCTTGATTTTCTTTTATTTCTATCTTTACGTAAATTTACGTAAAAATTAGTAAGATGCACTCTATCTTCTATTTTTCTGCTCTAGAGTTTCTGACTCTCTCTTTTGCCATGGAGTCAGAACCAATACTGATACTGTAAGTACCTAAAATTTTTCGATTCCATTCCTTCATAATTAAATTAGTAGTAAGTGTAGCTCTATGCCTAGTAATCGGTCGGGGTTTCGAGTCACAACTGCGGCAGTCGATTCGAGTCGATTTATTTAAATAAAAATCAGAGATCATTTACAAACAACTATATGGTTGAGGACTAAGGTTGAGTGAGGGTACGCTTCCACCTTCAACTGGTCATCAATTTCAGCAGTTGTAAATAAAAAAAATCCTGTAGTTTAAAGCTGAGTTGCACCACCTAACTTTGACCGTAACTATAACGATGACCGGTGTTTTTTGTATGGAGTTTGACAGTTTTCTGACGTTTGTCAAAACTAAATTAAGATGGTGCAACCCAGCTTTAGTAATCACCATCAGATCGTATACCATAAAGACCGTCTAAATTGAAATAAGGGCCATAAGCATGGCAGACAAACGTTTCACTCTGGTAAATTATCCTTGCATATTTCATTGTAAGGATAATAAGCTAGCAACTAGCATTGCCTCAGATTAATATTTATGTCTTCATTTCCTTGTTTAAATTTGTTTTACTGAATACACTTTAGAACCTTAATGGGGCTACGAGTTTATAAACACGTTGAAGGTTTTTTTTCCTTATAAATTGAGCGAAAGACGTAGCGTGGACAGGCCTCCCACTAGGTGGACCGACGATCTGGTGAAAGAACCTGGATGTGGGCAGCGCAGGACCCATCGTCATGGAAATCCTTGGGGGAGGCCTTTATCCAGCAATGGACGTCATTTGGCTGAAACGAACGAACAACATTGGACGAATGGATGAGTAGTACGAATAGGAAATTTTCAATCTTAACCCAATCAATTCTCGATTAGTGCTACTAAAACTGCATGTTATTACACATGCAGTTTTAATTTAAGTACGCCCTTTTAACATTTAAGTTCTATGTCATATTTTTATCTGTCCTGAATGATATTTTTTTATCTAATAAACTTAATCCTATTCGATAATATTTTCACTACACGATCATATTATTAAAGAGGAGATCTAAAGCTTTTGTCTAGTTATTTTAGTCAGTTTTATTGAAAGCTTTTATATTGAAATGGGGAATTGAAATGGGTTTATTCACACTATTTACTTATTTATCACACAATACGCAAACATACATGAATGCCAAAATTTTGGTTAAAATTGAATAAAAATTTTAGACAATTCATTGGAATTGGAAATTCAATTAACGATTAACGCCCGTATTCACAAACATTACTATAAGGTCTCACAGTGCGCATGGACGCACAGGGTGACACATGAACCGATCACAGAGCTCTATTCAACGCTGTGCGTTTGATTTGCTGCTTCACTTAAGCAAGCATCGTTTGTGAATACGGGCATGAGTATAGAAAAAAATGTTAAGTAAGTATTATTATTCGGCATAATCAAGCTTATTAATCTCGATTATGACTTAAACGTCTAACCGCAGTCACAGAAAACGTTCTGAAGCGTTAGTTTTCTTATCAACTTATCCTTTAGATAACGGATCTTAATAAAACCTCCATCAATGTCGCCCTCAGTCTCTCCATTAACTTGACTCTATTAAGCTCTGTTGTCTTTCGACCGCAACCGCTATATTGTTCAACAAACTTAGATCTTAGCTCTCAAGGGTATTTCAGTAACCGATATTTTAAAAAGATAAAGTTATTGATTTCTGTCGAGTTATATTTTTTTATATTAGAAACGTAAGACCATTTTTATACCTAGGTATTTGTATTATTCTTTTTTGTGTGTATGTGTTTCAACATTGTTAGATATTTAGCCTAGTAAAGCACAGACATGCCGAGAGAGAGACCGTAATGTAAAGTAGGTATGAGACTAGTTTTATATCTTCTGATACGCATTTGAAAGTTTAAACTCAAAGCATTACTTAAGTATTTTAAACTTGTGAATAATTGCATTCTAACTATCAGAAACAAGCTTGCATATTAATCAGGATTTTGATGTATACGTCTACTTAGTTGCTCTTTCAAAATAAGGTTATTATTTGACAGATGCAATTTAATCAGTTTTAAAATCTCTACCAAAATCTCTGTTTCCAGATGACTAATAAGACCGTTCGTTGAAGATTCTAAATATGACGAAAAAGTTTACTAAACATAAAGAAATTAATATGAATTAGAAAAAATAAATTAATAAAAAAGCAAAGAATAACAGGAAAATTCTTTGTACGGGGTTCCGTGAGCGCACAGTGCGCAAAAATGCGTGTCCCGCGCACAAAAGGCGTGAAGCGCTTACTTTATCGGCAATTTGTCCCGTGTCGCTCGTCGGCGCATTGTGCTTATAATTCACTCGAGCCAACCCTTTGTAACAGGACGTTGAATAATCACCTCTATAAACATACGGTAAATAATAAAAAGCTACTTAACAGCCCTAATAATACGGTCGATGATCGTTTACTTGCCTCTATGTATACAAAGTTTAGATAGTTATATTAATCTTTGAATTTTTTTCCGGGTATATTGAAGTTTGTAAAACAAAGTAAGTTATTATTTTAATGCAATCGCAATGACTTACCCCAAAAATATGTGAAGGTGCTGTAAATGACAGTGGACTTACCTGAAAAGATAAAAAATAAAAATTATAAAACCAATTTATTCACATAAATTACAAGTTTGTAACAAACAATTAGAAATATGAGCTTAAACTATCTCTATCATATCTAAAATTTACTATACACACTTTGAAAATGTAAAATAAAATACATAACCACTTATTTTTTAGCAAAAAGTTTTTAGCACAAAATTGTGAGCATACTTTCAGTATTCAGATTTTAAGCTCCGAATAACGGTGGGATCCTTTAATTTAAGGCTAAATGCTAGCAATAGTGAACAGAGCGTTCCATTGTTTGTAATTAGGATAGGTATACAAGTCTAAACGCCATCTACTTAGTAAAACAGCCGGCGCTGCGAGTGGAATACACGGTGTATTACCCCGCCCTTATTATGTTGTGGCGTAAGACACAAGCGGGTCTGTAAGTGAAACAGCGTTAACCCATAAACTAGGAAAAGAAGTTTGGATTTTTACGTTGTTTTTGGAACTTACGACCTGGGTACTGAGGCTCTAAATGAAGTGCGGCGTCTAGCTTGCACCATTTTTACGATAATTTCTAGTATTTTTTTTTTTTTTTTTTTATGTGATAGGAGGCAAACGAGCAGACGGATCACCTGATGGTAAGTGATTACCGTCGCCCATAGACACCCGCAGACCCAGGGGCGTTACAGGTGCGTTGCCGGCCTTTAAGGTAAAGATACGCTCTCCTCTTGAAAGCTTGCTTGCTTGAAATTTTGAATTACATTTACGTAAAGTTAGATCTCAAATCAAATGAAAGAATTATGACGTGTTGAATCGATTCGGGCTCAAAGTGAGTTTATATTTTTTGGTTTGTCCACAAAAAAGATACTCAATTTGAGCCTGATTTGATTTCGTAAAGACAACAATATTGCAAATGGGTCCAAACTTGAAAACTGATAATAATTATTGTTACATTTTCAATTAGGTAGCTGATACAGTTTGATACATTGCTTCTTGCATCTATTACATTACTAGCATTTACTCAGCGTATCAATAAAATATAAGCTTGCCAATGTATGAGATGTTCTCAGTGAAGGTCATCAAAAGTCACAAAAAAAAAAAAACTCATAAAACTCATTTATTTCTGCAAATAGGCTTTTAAAAAGCACTTTTACACGTCCCAGTATTAATCCTACCACTGCTTCAGGACAATAAAATCTGCTTGTCGTCACAAACTTAGACCGCACACTAAGCGTTTAAGCCGCCACGTTAACATGCCGCTGCGGTGCGTTTCTCTTCTCTATCATGAATATTTATATCAGTGCCGCATCAATGTACTGCGATATTTAGCGCGCGTCTATACGTGAGGACCGTTTATTTTTAATTGCTCACGGCACGGGGCTTATCTTGTTAAGTCTCGGTACGAGGCACTGTCCCACTGTGCAATGATAAATGGGACGGCGCGATGCATACAAAATGTCGAATTGCAATACGCTTCCGTGACTGCGGGGACAAGTGGGCCTGTAATTGGTTAAGGCTTTTGGTGAGTTGTATGCTAAAATTTTCCTGTGTTGTATCTTCTTCTTTTTTAATTAACAGCGGATTTTATCCAGAGTCAGAACATTTAATTCTTTTACTATTTAAAAAGCTCTGGTCAGTTTGAGGAAAGGTAAATTTATTATTGGATAGATATCTACCCCATATAACTAAAACAAACCACGAGTATATTCACGACTATATTTCAACGTAATACACACTGCAGCGAACATTCGGAAAAAAACATTTCCCATTCTTTAACCGAAGGAATTCCCGAAATTCGCACTGTGCGAATCTGGAACATTCTAACACAGTACATGCAATCAATTCTGCACCTATCTAAACCGAACCTCAGTTTCAGTAAAATCGGAACGCAGTAAAACGAATCCCGGCCGAAGTACGGTGACACAGTGCTACCACGGGCACATTTTGACCCGCGCAAAAAACCCCAGAGTTCAACAGTTGGAAAATCGCCAGTATGACTGAGCAAAAAACACGCAAGCGATTCTAGTCCCTAAGGAGAAGAGAGAAGTTAATAGATTTCATTAATTAACCCGTTCACTGGACCGAGTGATTGCAATACAGTCCCAAGATAAAAAGTGACAATTCGCTCGCCCGGATTTCGAGTTACACCTTTTTACGTATGGGACGCGACTCGGTTAAGCCGCTTAGGGATCCGTGGGCGGATCAAACGCTTGTATAGAAAACCAAATGAGGAGAGCAAAAGGGCAAATAAGTAGATGATTACCCGATTACGAAAACGCGGTTATTTCGTATGAATTTTTTGCTTCCCCCTTCGAAATTGGAAGCGATTCGAAATGACTTGTAAAATACGCTCGTCGTTTTGTTGGGTTAAGGAAGTGAATTATTTAAATACTGTTTGAGTATGTCAGATTGGGGCTAATAGGTTAATGCCTTTTGAGAAAATAAATTTATTTTCCGCATACTTTTTCATCTGTTAATTTCTATACGAACGAATAATAAAATAAATACATGAATAGGAGATGATCCTATTAGCAGTACTAGTACTGCACCAATAAATATAATTCACACATACAAATAGGATGGTCAATAATTGGGACACATTAAGGCTGAGTTGCACCACCTTATTTTAACTGTAACAAAAGCAATAGCCGGTGCTTTTTGTATGGAGTTTGACAGATTGTTGACGTTTTTTAACCGATTGAGTCCCAGACGGCATTAATTAATGTCATAATTTATTGTGTCTAGATTCGCGGAGCTTGAAGGATTAAACTGTACTTGGCAACATTGCGCGTACGCGTATCTGTTTTCTGCTACGACGCACGGAGCTCGTAGTAGCTACGCTGCTACGAATGAGTAGTGCTATACTATGCTACGGTGACTACGGATCGCTCATACTACGAAGATGTGTTCAGCTGATGGCGGTTACTTGTTTTTGTCTCAAGAAGAATGTTATTCTAGGTAGTACTTTAAATAAAAAAATAATCAAAGTTACACAAGAATAGGCACACTGTGAAAAAAAAAGCAGGAACATCGCAACAAATCTTCCGATCCTTTATTCGAATCCTATTCACGCTTGACCAGTTCGTTTTTCCTTTTTCCCTAAGCCTGTCGGTTGTACGTTAAGTATTGCCTTTTACCTGAAATAGAACTGAATTAAACTTTATAAAGCGTTCTCAGTTGAAATGTGGCTGTGCTCTTTGTGGCTTGGATCCTTGCATATGATAGTTTATACAGAATAATAGTTATTCTGTTTATTCTTTTCATTCTTGTGAAATGCTTTTACTTTCTCACGCCCGGATTCACAAACGATGCTTGCTTAAGTGAAGAAGTAAATCCAATGCACAGCGTTGAATATAGCTTTGTGATTGGTTCATGAGTCACCCTGTGCGTCCACGCGCACTGTGAGACCTCATAGTAATGTTTGTAAATATGGGCGTCATACTCTTTGGGTTTGTTCCCACGGCAATCAGTTTTGCGGAATCCAGTAATGCTGGAACTGGACTGTCGTGTGAACACACATTATGTGTGTCAGAAATTCAAATTACAAATTCGAACGAATCTTTTTTTTTGCGGGACACTGCAAATGGGACATTCGTGTGAACGTTAATATGAAAACTAGCTAATTAAACGGGATCCTGCAAAAAACACTTCCTGCAAAAAACGAGATAACTCTGTGGGCACAAGCCCTTTGATTAATACAGTGTATCTTTATGAATCGAAGACTCGAACAATTTGATCGCAATAATGTGAGATGACACCAAATATTTAAATATTAATAAAATAACATTTTACTACAAGAAAGCGCATCGATATTTTTGTTTGACTTGTTTGTTGGTTGTAAAAATATTTTACTGTATGATATTGTCCACCGAAATCTTCTTTCAATATTGTGAGAAACAAGAAAAAACCCTTTGACACTGAATATTTCAGTAAGTAAATAAACTTCTAAAGATATTTTGTTTTGATCTTACATTGGAAGCATGTTGAAATTGATTTATCATTTTCTTTTATAAAGTATATTTTTCCAATAACTCTTTTTATTGTACTTTTTGTCTACGCCCAAGCCCTATGGATTTCAGTATGTCACAAAAGAAAATCCTTTAGATTCATATTATCAGAATACAAAGTAAAGATATCTACTTTTCAGTATCGGCTAGTATTTCCATTGGTAGGTATACAGACTTACAAAACAACACCTATTGTTTCTTTTTACCAGATCTTACTTCAAATAAAGTAACATAGATATATCAGGTTAACAACTGTATCGTCTTAGGCTGAGTTGCACCACCTAACTTTGACCGTAACTATGACAATAACCGGTGCTTTTTGTATGGAGTTTGACAGATTTTTGACGTTTGTCAAAGTTAAAGTAAGATGGTGCAACCCAGCCTTAATCAGTTATAATGAATGTGACACGTACGATTTTTAAACACGAAAATGTCCGATGTATACTTTGGACTACTTTAGGATTTAGGTTACTATTAATAATGATTTTTGAGTGAGTTATCAGTGTAGAGTCAAAAATGTTAATACTTATTATATTAAAGTAAAAAAGTAAAGTAAAAAGTAAAGTAAAATATACTTGTTTTTGACGATGACGAATTTGAATGTTCTAGTTTATTCACATTGGATTAACTTAATCGAAATGTTTTATCCCATCAAAGCTGACAATAAAAACACCTGAATGTGTGTGAATAAAAACTGGTTTTTAATATATTTAAAAGACATAAAACGAAATCCATTAAATAAACCATTCAGTCAGCATAGAGACTGAACTGAACCAGACTTGATTGAAACTATACTATTCTGAAACAAAAAACGGATTAAAAATAACTGTAAACGGGCAGACTAATTCAAAGGGCCGGCGGCAGAACGCTCACACGGCGGCAATTTCAAACGAGCAGACTCAGAATATTTTTTTATTATACGGATACTTTTATAGTGCTACGTGTCCCGATGAAAGGAATGTATTTTTTCTCTTTACGGTGTAGGATCTGTGTATTTTCGAAGTTTGTTCGAATTTTAACATATTATCTTATGATCATGTGACTCAGTTTTTTATTAAACTGTTTTATTAAGGTTTTGATGACGATGATGTGTATAACTCAAAAGGATGACTGACATAGTGATCTATCAACGCACAGCCTAAATCACTGGACGGATCGGGCTAAAATTTGGCATGCAGGTAGATGTTATGACGAAGGCAGCCGCTAAGAAAGGATTTTACGCAACTCCACCCCTAAGGGGTTAAAACGGGACCCATGCGTACGAAGTCGCGACACATACTAGTTATGTCAAACTGATCATGAATGACAAGTTTGCGAAGTAATGTTTCGTTGTATGAAGTGTTGGTTATGGTTGTATAGTTACGAGTAGGTACATGACATTTACCTACATTATTATTAACTCTTTTTATTACCCCCTCCTATAGCTAAAGAGTATTTTTAATTATGTAACCTTCGAATTAACTACTAATTAAAATTATTGCTTACGTTATAAACGTTCCTTAATTTTAAGATTTTGTTGGCTAGCAGGCATTAGGCTAATATGTATAAAATTAATTTTGGTAATTACTTTTGAACTTTTACGTTACATTAATAATGCAAAGACGTGTTAGATTATTGTATGATGTAGCAAATGTAACAATTTAACATCTAATAAGTTCACCCACGTGAATTTCGGTTTGGCCTAGAAATACTCAATATCCATAAATGCTATACTGATGTATAAAGAATCATACTGACATGTTACTTATACGTTACATCAAAATCATTCAGTACTTTTCACGTGAAAGAGTTATAAACATACATCCAATCCATCGCAAGGGGAACGCAGCGTGGGACGTCCATCTACAAGGTGGACCGACGACACTGTAAAGGTAGCAGGGAAGCGCTGGATGCAGGCCGCTAACAATCGATCAACGTGGAAAGCATTAGGGGAGGCCTATGTTCAGCAGTGGACGTCCTATGGCTGAAATGATGATGATGATGATGATCCAATCCATCAATCCTTACCAACTTTCACATTTACATTATTAGTAGATTTTTCATTATTGAGTAGGTTTGTGTGCCTATACGTTGTGTAACATACGCTGAGTATTATTATTCGTTTCCATTTTTTGCGTGAAATTTATCGCTTACGAGTCGCAACTCACGCGTCGAACTCTACGTCACGTAAGCCCTAAGAAAAAGGTTGGCACGCTATTTTAAGCTGTTTTCACACTAGAAGAGGGTTTATTTTATATTATTTACTAATAACATTCATATGTTATGCTTTCACAGTCTTTGCTGATTTCAAGGTGTGCCAATATGCTAGGATTTTTTATAGGTCGCCAAAATTTCTGGTAAGAAAAGAAATCTATGGAAGAACGGTACATCATTAAGCACCATAGAGATTTCGTAGAAAGCGAAATCCTTAAAAATGTAAAACAATACAATCTTAGTCACATGAACAAGTCATAGATACATTTATGTCTATACCTACTTGGCACTAAGATATAACAATTTGCCAAGATCAGCTTAACATACAAGCGACATTATTCCCATGACGACCTGTTAACGCCATGCGTCCCTCCTTATTTATGGTCCAGAAGATCCCAGCTCAATCATAACAGCTCAATTTGCATCAGGTATCCAGTTGATGCCACGGTGATGGAATTTGATCAACAGGTTGTCAATTATGCAACAAGTCTGCGAGCACTAACGGTCTTCAGATTCTGAACTAGACTTGGCTGATCAGGTTTCATGGAAGTTACTGGTAACTTCCAACCGCATCGTATAGGTCGCGCAACGAAAGTTGAGGCAAGAATTTACTCACACTGATGTAATATTTGAAAATAGAACACACTAATCCGAATATGCATGACGTCAGCGCGACAAACGTATACAGATACAAATCTTTGCTTGTGTTGATCGCCTCAACCCTTGTTGCGCGATTTATAAAGTTATATAAGAAAAAAAAGTTTGGACGTTTTAAATCAATCAAAAGGTTTCAAATGTAAATTACCTACTGGCCGTAAATCCTGTTTCGCGAAAAAAGTTTTCAAAATGTTATTCCAATTAACAACTTTATTACCAAAGTACGATGTTATATGTATTTCGATTTGCATTTGGGAGGCATTAGGTTGTTACGCAAAATATGTTTATAATTAGATGTCACATTTCACAAAATAATTGATTACACGTGATTTGCCTTACAACCTTGTTACGAGTGTATTAAATATAACATGTTTACGCAGATGATGTGTTTTGCTTTTCTCGTGTTTTCTTGTTTCGAGTAATTTACCTACATGGCAATTAAATCTCCTGAGTTACCTGATTTCTATTAACTTCTCGTTTTTATAGGCCTTACGAGTATTTTAACATGTTGCTATGTAGTTACATTAACGTATGTACATAAATAAAAAGCTGTATATTTATTTCGAAAAACATAGTATAAGCATCCTACTCGGTAGACCGAGGTCGTGGAAAGGACCTAAATGCGGGCAACGCAGCACTGGTTGTAATGGAAATCCTAGGGGCAGACCTTTATCCAGCAATGAATGACACTACGTTGAATGAAGAAGTTGAAAATGCTTGGTAAATAAAGAGATAAAATAAATACCTGTTCCAGTCATAAAGATCAATCACGCGTAAAAACTTCACGTCGTAAAAACGCAACGTGACAAACAGTCATTGGGTACGAGCCTTAACAGCTGTCTATCCATCCACATCTCGCGTCACGTCCGGGAACAGTTGTTTCCAAAATCCTTGGAAAGGCCTTTGTCCAGCAGTAATCGACACTACGTTGAAGGGAGAAGTTATTGAAAATGTCAGTGTCTAGATAAAAAATACCTGTTCCAGTCATGAAGATCAATCACGCGTAAAAACTTCACGTCGTAAAAACGCAACGTGACAAACAGTCATTGGGTATGAGCCTTAACAGCTGTCTATCCATCCACATCTTGCGTCACGTTCGGGAACAGTTGTTTCAAATGTTCCTCGTAAACTTGTAGAATCGTGAGAGGCGTTTGCGAATTTTTATTTCCGAAGAATTGCTAGCGCTTATACGGTAATGTTCGGTAAGTTCGTGTCATGCCCTATAAGATTACACTTTATTGGTATTGACTTAGTGGCGGTTTTTGGAGGAAAATCTTTAGCGCGCACTTGGGGCTTTTTACTTTTTTATCATAAGATTTTTTTAATTATGCTTTTTTATACGTCCCAGATAAGCCCTGAGACTGCTCCAGAACAAATAATATGGCCTCATTCTGGCAAGAAATTTATGCCTACCACACATTCACATAAATTTACCATTTCTTTGTGAACTAATCGGTTTTCATACACTCTTTACTAAATTAAATGTAACTCGTATTATCCCAATTAATTAAGATGTATCAAATAATGACCCTGCCGGTCATATTGCATAATTAAAAACTTGTAATTTCAAAGTTAAATTAATGAGTTTAAAACTCACTTATTTTTTAATTAATTGGGCGTAAAACCAGAAGCTAATTAAAAACCCTTCAAATATGGCACACGAACGCGGAATAAGGTCAACTCTCTTGGGCAGCAATTCTGGTATTGGTCGATAAAATAACATGTCGAAATGTGGCAATTATCGTAATTGACACCCTTGGTAGGTACCAATGTGGCCAGTATAGTACAGTAGGAGTCAATGGGTATCTTCTATAATTATACTACCCATGTCACAGCAAAAAAGAATAATTATGTCAATTCATATGAAGCACCTACATGCAGATCGAACGTAAAATTAAGATACTATAACACTTTATTATTGACACACAACAAAGTGACAAATAAAGTGTTAAAGTATCCATCTTGTTTGATACTGATATGTAACTTAGTTTATTGCCATGCAAAAGCAGGTATTATCATTATAGCATCGCAATAGATATTTCTTTGAATTCTCGACCAACTTGCTGCAGTGCAGTCAAGTGGTGATATAGGCACGATTTCACTCCAGCTTGTTCAAAAACCACTAGCTTAGAACTAAATGGCCACATAAAATCTTTTATTACAAATGTTATGGCTGTTCTATTTGTGCGTACAGTATGAAAACAATTACAATCAGGATTAATGAACCCTTCTGAAGGTTATTAAAACTTCGTTAAAATAACTCCTTTGAAGCGGTCCGATTGCGATGAATGGTGGGTGTGGAGTTTCATACTCAAATTATAAACGAGTTTATACATTAATAGCCGGGTTGGATGCGCGCCGTGATATACTTTATCGACGACAATATGTATGGGCAAAATCGATAAAACGGCGTGATAACCGCTTATCGCGGCGCGCATCCTAGGCCTCTCTAGGTCATCCATGCTAGTATTAAGAATACGACAATGTTTGTTTTTGCCTTTTCGCGCTTAAACCACTGAACTGATTATGGTGACAATTTGATCCCATCAAACCACAAGCGGTCGTATTAGACCGCGTAACAATTGATTTCTATTGTTGTGTCTCGATTCGTGGGGCTTGAAGGGCCAAAGAAAGTTTGAGATCTAGGAAGTAACAAATGATAGTTTTTGGAAAGAAAACACTTTTATAGAATTTCTGTTGATTCAAACTCACGTAGGCGAAGCTAATTGGTGTAGGTATCTTTTAAAAGAAATGAATGCTTACCCAATTTACGTCTTCTAAGAATAAATTCTGTTTGTTATCTGTGCTACAGGAAAAGTGAAGCAAAATTAAAAAAACAGTGTCTCCGTAAAAACATTTTCCGGGAATTTTCCTCGAGTTTCACTTTTCTTTCGCAACAAACAATTGCAAGCGTCGATCCGGAACCAATTAAAAAAGATAGAAAGAAAGAAAAAACATTAATTTCGTACCAAAAATTAAAAACAACACAAACAACATATGAAATACGTTTTATTCTCATATTACTTCATCATACCAGCGTCTGCTTAATGAATCTGAGAGATTCTACCTTGTCCTGGAGGGCGAATTCGCCGCGAATCCTACGCGCGTTGGCGAGATACTAGCAGCCAATACATTGCGTCCTCAAGACACGCGCGAGTTGAACATTCGCGCATAGATCGCGTCATACATAGGTACGCTCCGGTTCGCGCGAAGACATTCGCGGCAAATTCGCCCTCCTGGATAAAACCTAATAATTTCACATCACGTACGTCATTACACGAGATTGACTAGACACTATTTAAGACTGATTCCTAATAATAGAGCTTATAAAGTCGAACTCAAAAAGCGTTCTCCAACAAATTCCTTCAAGACTTTTTCTGCTTCAGTAAATCAATGTAAGCTTTGAAGGCGACAACAGACGTCTTGTCAAAGTATTCTTATTAATAAATACCATCCAAATTTCCATAGCAATATAGGCATCAAAAGGAGAACACCCACTACTTTACTAACTTGTCTACACTAATATTATAAAGAGGAAAACTTTGTTTGTTTGTTTGGTTGTAATGAATAGGCTCAAAAACTACTGGACCGTTTTTAAAAATTCTTTCACCATTCGAAAACTACATTATCCACGAGTAACATAGGCTAAATTTTATTTTGGAAAAAAATAGGATTCCGTAAAATATGTAGATAATGTAGTCCACGCGCGCGAAGCCGCGGGCGGAAAGCTAGTAGTAAATAAAGAAATCTTGTATTTGTATCAAGTTTTCCCGACTTTAAAATATTGCTGAATTTTTTTAGTCTAGTGAATTTTTTTTAGTAAAGGGGGAAGAAGAAAGATGAAAACCTTTAATTAAACTCACATTCTAGACAAGTCCGCGAAAAATCAGAACTAACAGATTTAATGTAGTTTCTGTTGTATAAAGTGTACTATTTTGAATTTATCTTCTTTTAAGAACCTATTCATATCATAATGGTAGCAGGCACTGGCCGCAAGTCGCTACCAACCAGGCATCATTGAAAGCATTGGGGGAGGCCTATTTTCAGCAGTGGACGTCCAATCAATCAAAATCAAAATCAAAATCAAAAATATTTATTCAGTTTAGACCACAAGTGGCACTTATGAACGTCAATAGAAAATAATAAAAAAAAGAAAAGGTAGCCCTTATGGGGCACTTTACATGTCTCCTTATCTTTTGGGCCCTACCAGCGCTTCGAGACAAACATATGGCAAGTGCTGAGAAGAAACGCCGGAACAAACTCAAATGGCTGAAATGATGATGATAATGATGATAAGAAGCTACTTTTCGTTCAACGAATAATTAAAAAAATCATGCCAAAAATGGTTAGCCAATTTATTACGGCAAACATCTGCTGACTGAAAATTGTCGAGACTCGCCCAATCTCACATACACCCGAATGTTTCCCCAATAAATCCTGCCAAGACAATTCTTCGGCAACAAACCAATTGCAAGCGTTGAGTCGAGACAAATGGCGTGATTAGCATTCTCGCCACCCCCTAAACGGGCGTTAAATAAAGAGGGAGGGATAGTTGGCCAGCTGACGATGTCTCTCTTAAACCGAGAACATTTAATTATTCCTTTCAGTGCTCTTTCTGGGGCGATTCTCGAACTGCTTTTTGTTATATGTCTTTCAAAATTTCTATTGCATCAGCTCTCTTTGATGTTTAATTAATATCCACTATCTAGTTAAATTGTGTTACAAATACGTCACTAAAAGCGTGTTTTCTTTTAAAATAGGCTTTTAAATATTGAAATAAAACACTTAAGTCGGGTGGCACCATCTTACTTTAACAATAACAAACGTCAAAAATATCCACACAAAAACACCGGTTAAGGTTATAATTACGGTTGAAGTAAGATGGTGCAACTCATTTTTATATACATTTTTTCCTAAAATGCAACTATCGCCCGTATTCACGAACATTACTATGAGGTCTCACAGTGCGCGTGGATGCACAGGGTGATACATGAACCAATCACAGAGCTCTGTGGGCGTTAGACTTTTAATTTATACTCGTAAATGTTTCAAATTCTAAATCATACAAAAAAGCTCCAAATCCACCTAAACTCTGAGAAACTCCGAAAGCTTGTCGTGGGTCTGAACCGGAAATGCGAAGCGGAAACCGTACCCCGGAAGGACGAACAAACATCAATACCCCCTTTGTTTAATAAGTAAATGACTTCAAAGAGTCGTCAGCGCTCGGGAAATCCTTTGATATATCGGGTCGTTAGTCAGACCATCTCCTTCTAGCCGATTCAGGTTGTTAATCGAGCTATTTGTCACCATCGCGTATCTTACGATTCGAGTTTCTCGAACGATTTCCGAAGAAATTGTGTTGAAAGAAATATTTCTTTGGTTGTTTGATATTGATTCTGTTTTGAAGTCATATCTGTAATGTTTAACATGACTTTTATAATGTTGTAAGTTTACTTTATTAGCCTGCAACATCTTACTTTTATTACATCATCATTATCATTTCAGCCACAGGACGTCCACCTGAACATAGGGCTCCCCCAATGACTTCCACATCGCACGGTTGGTAGCGGCCTGCATCCAGCGCCTTCCTGCTACCTTTATCAGGTCGTTGGTCCACCTTGTGGGTGGACGTCCCACGCTGCGTTTTCCAGTTCGTGGCCACCACTCCAGAAAACGTCATCTTTACTACAACAAACGTCAAAATTCTGTCAAAAGTCTATCAATCACAGGTTAAGTAAGATGGTGTAACTCAGCCTTACTTTATTTATACTCGTAGTAAAACTATTAACGAAGCTTCTTATTACTAAAGAGGATGTAGTTGAAGCTAGAAATATCGCTGAATAAATGTAAATATTTATCTTTTCTTTACAAAGGAGAGATAGATAATTTGCCTCATTTCAAATGCATTACTTTTGTAATTAAGGCAGTTCTTGTATATCAAACAAAAGCCAATTTTGTTACAATTCTATGAATTGTACGAGTATACATAAAATAATATTGTTTTAATTAAGAAGCAAAATGTCCGTCTTTGTAGCAATTAGTACCTTTAAATTATTTAGTAAATATTACATAGTTTGCTTAGTAATATTTTTCAATGGTATTACTAATGTTCTTAATAGAGTTAAATCAATACATTTGAACACACTAAGAACTACGGATTACCAAAAAATACTAGTAGCAACATTGAAGATTATAGTCCCCGATAATTAATTTGGCACTTTTATTACTGGGCTTACGTTATCGTAAAATCATATTATAAAAAATGATAATCAAGGTCCCAGTGTTTCCAACATTAATGAATTATCAAGTAAAAGATTGGTTTAAATAAATACATTAACAATCCAAAGCTATTTCAGCCAGTAAAGAAATTTCTCAAGGAAGCTACGTAGTATATTTTTTCCTTTTTGCTTCCTCAGCATAACTACTTAATGATATACCAAGAAACTAATTTCTAAGGACTCGTTCATACGAACGCGGAGCTTAACGCGGGACTGAAGTATGGTTTAGGAAATGAAAAATGCAGGCATTTAAGACCCATCGTTTATCCTTTCTAGGAATGAAACTGTTCTGGGTTTCTTAGAAAGGTACTGTGCATAATGCTACACCTATTTATTTATCACAGCAAACCTACCAGAGGTGGAATTGTGTAAAGCAATCGTTATCATTTGACAGTTCATAACGTATGATTATTCTGTCAAACGCTTTGTATAATCGACTTTATCGTACGTTATGAACTGTCAAATGATAACGATTGCTTTACACAATTCCACCTCAGATCAGGAATTAATTTCTGATGACGATGTTTTTCTGACAGAATTGGTAGCGCACCGGGTTCCACTTACGCTTATTTGTATCAAATCATACAAATACAATTCATAAAATTTTGAGTTAAGCTCTATGATGACGTGTCGTCTGTACAATGTATACTAATATTATAAATGCGAAAGTAACCCTGTCTCTGTGTCTGTCTGTCTCGTTTTCACGCTTAAACCACTGAAAAGATTTTGATGAAATTTGGTATACAGACAGTTTGAGTCCCGGGAAAGGACATAGGATAGTTTTTATTCCGGTTTTTGAAGCAGGGACGCGCGCGATAAAGTTTTTCTGTGACAGACAAAATTCCACGCGGGCGAAGCCGCGGGCGGAAAGCTAGTCAGTGATAAATAGTTCGTCACACCAAAGGTAAAAATTTGACAACACATTCCAATTGTAATAAGGACGTGTTGCGAACTTATTGGCTACTTTCGGTATCACTACGAGTATTTGACGAATTAAACCCATTGATACTCTACACGTCCTGCACCGAACTCCGCATCAAGTTTCGCCAGTGTGAACTTACCCTAAAATGCTAAGCACCGAAATTTATGGCCACTTTGCTATCAACCTTCGTGCCGGTCTCTCGTTCATAACTGTAGTTGTTAACGATCAATCGAAGTGTAATGATACGTGTTCGGTGCCGCTTAACTATTCAACCTTGGCACAATTAAGTAATGACGGTAGACGTGATTTATGTCAGGTAGGTTAACGTAACGTTTAAGTAGCCTGTGGTTTGGATTTTGTTCCAGATGTCTTTATTCTGGAGTAAAACATGACGGGACAAATTAAAGTTTTCTGACAGGAAATACAAGCGATCAATTATCGTCATACTCGTGGTATTCATAAAATTCCCAAGAATATTAATTTAACTATTGTAAAAAATAACTTTACTGACCTATTTTTCATCTCTTTCAAGCATGACCTATAGCAATTCGCCCTCGCTATGAAAGTTACGTATCTCAGAATACGAATAACTCGTACATAACCTTCGTCAATTAGGTACTATGTATAACTCAAAGGTGACTGACTGACTGATTGAATGACTGACAGACTGAATGACTGACTGACTGAAATAGTGATCTATCAACGCACAGCCCAAACCACTGGACGGATCGGGTTGAAAGGCATCCGCTAAGAAAGAATTTTACGAAACTCCACCCCTAAGGAGGTAAAACGGGATCCACACGTACGAAGTCGCGGGCGGCCGCTAGTTATTAAATAAATGTTTGCTCTGGTTATTTGTTAAAAAAATATTTTTGTTCTTTTTCATATATTTTCAGGTCTCATCTCAGCTTTATCTTTCATCTACGAATCCAAAAGTCATTAACCTAATCTTTATTCCCACAACTATAATGTCTGTCCCACGCGTCAACGTCAACTTAACCTCAGGTCTAAATTTAACCGATATTGTTGGCAGGTCTCCGACCGCCGCCGAGTGTCATGGCGGAGTCTCTAGACGCCGTGAAGGTGTCAGCGGTATCTGGCGGCGAGGCGACACTGCCCTGTGACACTCGCTCGCCGCAGCCCACAGACGTGTTGCTGCTAGTCGTGTGGTATAAGGACGACGTGCCTATTTACAGGTAAGACTGTAACTATGTAATGTAATTGTAAATAATTTTTATGTAAGTTACTATTACTGACCCCGATAGTTGAAAGTGAGTGCGCATCTAACACCGAATGAAAACGGAGACAAAAAGTTTCCAATATGAGATTTTGAAATTTCACGTTCCATTTCAACTACGAGGGCCGGCTGAAAAGATTGAGCCTAGGGTATTAAAAATGCCGATAGAAAAGTATAAAAAATATATTTTCCTACTTTATCTCCCTCTACTATACACCGCCTCCATTTCTTTGTCGCTCAAAAATCTTAGTTCCTGAAGGTCTTTTTTCCAATTTTAGAATTAGACAAAATAGTTAGGGATTCGGACTAAACTGTGTAGTGGGTGATTAATTTCCTGAACACTAATTTTACCCGAGGCAAGCGATGCAACATGCGCGATGTACGCGGGCGAATTATCTTGCAATAACAGATTTCCTTTCGCCAGTTTGCCTCTCAATATTTCAACAACCACTTGACGCACTCTTATCAACAGTACAGCATAATAATCTCCGTTTAATGTAGTTTTTTTTAAATATGGTCAATGAATAAAATTCTTCCACAATCCCAAAAATAGTGGCTATGAGCTTGGGTGTCGATCGCTCCACTTTGAATTTCCGCGGCGGCGTTTTCCCTTTTAAATCCATTGCATTGACTCTTATTTTGACTCTACATCATACTGCCGGATCTATTTCTTATCAATAGTGGCAATGTGAGAAAAAAAAATTGTTAGAATTATGGCCAAAGATGTCCTAAAACTCCTGCGAAGTTGTGACTCGACACTGGTTGTCGAGCGGCGTGAGCATTTTTGGCACCCATCGCGCGCACCCCTATTTAATGTGCAAATGAGTATGAAAAATATCGCCAATACGTTCTCTGCTAATGCCTATGGCTTCAGCTATCTGTCACAGCTTAATTCGCTGATCTCTAAAGCAAGATTCATTAAATTTTCATTATTTTATTCGTTAATGGCGAAATCCGGCCGCCCTGACTTGCGGTCATCTTTTAGCGACTCCCTGCCATGCTTGAACTATCGGATCCAATCTTTCATGATGGCAAATGAAGGCCCAGACTCCCTATAAACTGTAAACATCTCATCAAATGTTACCATCAGCGTTTTGTTCCTCTTTTTGAGGAATTTTATGACAGCTGTGTACTTCAATTTCGTACATTGCGCGGATGACTGAGACATGATGATGTTTACGGATTAATTACTAAAAGCGTGATGACGCTAATGAAATGAAACTTTGTACATATACTAAGGAGGTTATTGGCAAATTAATTAAACTTAGCCCGAGTCAATAATAACACTTGAAGATACTTGGGCTCAAAACTTTTCAGCCGCCCCTCGTAAAACAGAAAGACACGGGATTTGAGATACCACTTATTTTATTGCAATGCAAGTGCTTTTTAGCAAATTAGCCTTGTTAGGAGAGGTTCATAATGGACTTATTTTTGTCTATACTTAGTATTAATTTCAATAAGCCGATTGTTGTGTAAACTTGTTAGGATTATATTGCTAAAGTGTTATAAAGGGGTTTTACTCAGGTAGGTACGAAACTACGGGCGTTGTATTCTGTCTAACGGATATAATTTTAAGATGAACGTACAAAAATTGCCTAGATACAATTTTTTTTCTTTATAGTACTATAATCTTTATGACAACGTTGATTGTAGGGGCCTCGACCGGGAATTGATGAAATGAAGAACGTAGTGGACTGTATTACAGGTTTATTGAGACTACGTTAAACACAGTTTGGTTGGCAATTATAAGCAAGGGAGCGCGCGTGGTGTCTGCGGTGGCGTGAGGTGAAGTGAGCGGCCGATCGCCGCGGGTGCCGCGCGCCCGCGCCTCTGGGCCGAGAGCAGCCGAGGGCAGCCGAAGGTGCTCGAACATCCTCCCCGGGTTGACCTCTTCGGGAAGTAGGGAAGTGGTTAAAGGTCCTCTTCTTGGTCCGTGAAGTCGTCCATCCAGTCGCTGAAGAAAGCAAGTTACTCATGAGTGAGATCGATTCCAGAAGTGCTGCCTGATGCGTTGAACTCGTTGAAGCGCTGCAGTCGAGTCACGTAGACGTCAGTCACCTGTGGATGCGGAATTGACATGAGTGGTCGTCCAATTAGAAGATGGGAAGGATCAAGGCGAAATAATTGAATGGACCAGAGGATAGAGGAATAGGAGAATGAACTTTAAAGAGAAAATTGTATTGCCTCTATACTATCAAAGTTAAATGAATGATTTAAAATAAAATGAAGTTAATTAAGGTTAGAATGTAAGTACAAAATTTAGACAATGGCTAGACCATGGAAGGGACAAAGTAAATCTGATGCCTTGACAAGAAAGCTAACTAAGTATGCAATATGGCTTTCTAGTAAGAAGTTACGTAGCTTGTTATTGGAACCGACAAAATTGATGCTGTAGTTGTACAGAATGCTCTTGGGTTTGCCCTGAAGAGCCACGACTCGGTTTAGAAACAGCAGTGTAACGAACTCGGCGTGCACGGTTTTAACTGCAAAACAGACAAAGGTACACAATTAAAACTTTATAAGCTTACATATTTACTTTTCGATAGGTATGAATACTGGCCTAGCATGAAGTAAGATAATCGATTTTACTAATTATATTATAGGCGTTGTAAAACTAAATTAAGAAGTAATAATAATGCACTGATACAAAGTCGTGCGGAGGGAGACCGAGCCTTCCGCCTACACGGATGACAACGTCATCATTTATATTGCCTGAGAGACTAGACAACTCAAAGATAATTGTAAGTTGTAAATAAGTTAGTATTTAAGTTGAATGTATAATAAATATTTTAAGAGTATCTAAATCTTGCTATAAATAAATTAATTGTAATTATTTTGATATGTTGAAATTAAATGTTACAAATTGTGAATACTATGGAAATGGGAATATTATGCAATGTTTCACGTTATTCTCGGGCATTTTTGAATACGAGTGTTAGGCCGTGAGCACATAGAACACTCGCTGATAAGGTCAGCCTGCAGCCCGCGAGAAAAATGATCAGCTGGATTGCTCATAGACGGTGTGTAGGTCCACCGTGTGCTTGGAGGTGCTTTTCTATGTTTCAAAGCTCGTTCCTCCTGCGATGAAAAATTAGATGAATATGATTTAGATTGCGACAACAAACAAAGGTGAAAATTAGATTCAATTGTGGAAAAATTACAAAAATGTGAAAGCTTTGAGGACGATGGACGTGATTGAAGAGCCACAACAGGGCCTGACACAATCCACCCTAGCTTTGTGTCATAAAACTTGGGCTGATTTTTGCCTAGGTCAATAGAAGCGTGACCTATGACGCTCCAAAATATTTCAGCGCCAACTAAGATGTCGATGGCTGACGGAATATGAAAGGAAGGGTCAGCTAGATGTATATTTGATGGAATTTGGATTTTAGTTGTATCAATTACTGATAACGGCAATGGTTTTGTGATCTGAGGCAGTATGAAACAGTCGATCTCTGCTTTGTAGTCGCCGTTATTTGACTCGATGACTAAGTTACAGGACTGTGTGCTAGTGGAACTCTGACTATTTATACCTGTCACCGTGGAGCTCGCACTACGTCTAGGCAATCGCAGTCTGTCACAAAATGAACTCGTAATAAAGTTGGCTGTGCTACCGTTATCCAGCAGTATTCTTGCGTCGACCTTCTTGCCCTCGCTGACCACTTTCACCAACGCTGTGGAAAGCAAAATATGCGAAGATGTAGTATGATGTACAGTAGAAGTGTCACTAGCTAAGACTACATTATCTGGCGTGCAAGTAGGTAAAGAGGCACCTCCAGAAAGGCTAGTTGGTAAGGCAACACTACTAGGCATGGGGTCTTGGTAAGAAGTAGGTTTAGGCTTGTCAACATGCAAAAGCGTATTATGTTTGCCTTTACAGNGCTCGAACATCCTCCCCGGGTTGACCTCTTCAGGCAAGAGGAAGTGGGCAAAGATTGTTGAAAGCCCGCAGGATTGTCCCCCTCTTAGTCTTTAATTCGGCGACACGTGTGGTTCCGTCGCTGCCCGGGAAGACTTGCGTGATACGACCTAGTGGCCATAGAAGTGGCGGTTGTCCCTTCTCTTTGACAAGCACCAATGTCCCCACTGCTAGTGGCTGCCCTGTCGAAGTCGTCCACTTTGTTTTCAGCTGTAGCAGAGAAACATACTCCAGATAAAATCTGTTCCAGAAGTGTTGTTTGACATGTTGTACTCGTTGATAGCGCTCCAGTCGAGTCACGTTGGTGTCAGTCACCTGTGGATGGGGAACAGACATAAGTGGTCGTCCAATTAGAAAATGAGAAGGAGTAAGGGCAGAGAAGTCTAATGGATCAGAGGAAATTGGGGTGAGAGGACGTGAATTTAGTACTGCCTCTATCTGAGTCAAACAAGTGGCCATTTCCTCAAATGTGAAATGCGTAAGTTGTAGCAATCGTTTTAAATGATGCTTTGTTGAACGAACGGCCGCTTCTGCGATGCCGTTAAAATGTGGAGTATATGGAGGGGAAAAAGTAAATTCGATGCCCTGCTGGTTTACATCATATGCGAGATCTGATTCTAAAAGGAAGTTGTGAAGGTCGTTACTTGCACCGACAAAATTGGTGCCGTTGTCGGACAGGATGCTCCGGGGCTTGCCCCGACGAGCCACGAAACGGTTCAGAGCCGCTAAGTACGCCTCTTTCGTCAAGTCGGTAACGAGCTCGATGTGCACGGCTTTAACTGCAAGACAGACAAAGATACACAGATAAGATTTTATAAGCTTACACCCTCGTCCTTTTCGGTCAGCTATAAACACAGGCCCAGCATAATCGACACTACAGTTTAAAAAGGGGAACTCTAATTCGGTTCTAGCAGTAGGTAATTGACCCATAGTTGGTTGCGTGTTTGAGGCTTTGTATCTGAAACATTTAATACATTGACGTACAATTAATTTGGAAAGGTTTCTGCCACCTAGAGGCCAATATGATTGTCGAATGTTTGCTAGCAATGATTGAGGGCCAGCATGCAATAGATCTAAATGAAATTTAACAAATATAAGTTTAGTTAAGTGATGTCTGCTACATAATAATGTAGGATGCTTAACATTGTAGTCATATGGAGAATTATCTAGCCTCCCGCCTACACGAATGACGTCATCATCACCTATAAATGGGCTAAGGGAAACAAGTCGATTCTTTCGAGGGAGTGATTTTCCTGATTTTAACATTGTATATTCTTGGGGAAACATTTCCATTTGAGCGGTATGTATCAAAATCTTCAATGAATCATTCATCTCACCAATAGTAAGAGAATCAGTGATTTTATTTTCTTTATTTTTTAAGTTGTAAATAAATCTTCGTACATAGGCCATAATTCTTTGCAATTTATTTAAATTAGAATATTTATGAATTAATCTTGTTATGACTGAATTATTATGCGATTGATGTAATGAAATTAAATGACTATTCGAATCTGATTCATCGATGACCTGATTTGAGACTATTTCAGGTAGATCCTGTTTCACTTGCACATTGGGCATCTTGGGCCAATGCGTTTGGTGTTTTGTTAAGAATTGAGGTCCTGACCACCACAAGGAACACTCGCTGATAAGATCAGCCTTCAGCCCGCGAGAAACAAGATCCGCCGGATTGTCCTTAGACGGTACGTAGCTCCACGTGTGTCCGGTGGTGCTTTCTTGTATTTCATCAACACGATGACGTACAAATGGTTTAAGCATATTAGGTGACATAGCTATCCAACAGAGCACTATTGTCGAATCGCACCAATAATAGCACTCATGAATTGGCATGGTGAGTGAACTCATTACTTTAGTACACAGTCTCGTACCTAACAGAGCTCCACATAGCTCTAGACGTGGTATAGTCGTAGGCTTGATTGGTGCCACACGATTCTTGGAGACTAGTAGTTGAACTCTAGCTGATCCCTGACCATCTACCGAACGGACATAAATGCATGCACCGTAGGCTCTTTCAGATGCGTCTGTAAAGACATGAATTTCATGTTTTATCGACTCATCGCATGATATCCAACGCGGAATTATTAATGTGTTAAGATTTGTTAAAGTGTCAATAAACGAAAGCCACAAATCACCCATCTCTTGTGACACATTATCGTCCCAATCACACCTTGCAACCCATAACTTTTGCATGAGGATTTTAGCCCCTACAACACATGGACCAACTAAACCGAGGGGATCAAAAATTTGGCTAATGACAGATAAAATGTTGCGTTTAGTAATAGGTTTGTTGATGTCAATATTAATAGAGAAAGATAAGGAATCGGAATCACATAACCAGTGTAGACCTAAAGTTTTTGAAGACACGTTTTTGTTTTCAGATAGATTCAGAGTATTTGAAACTTCAGATGAATTTGTGATTTGTGCTAGAACTTCTGGGCTATTGGACTGCCATTTTCTCAAATGAAAATTAGCTGACGCAAGAATGGATATTACGTCCTTACCTAGTTCCACCACACCAGCAATAGAATTTCCTCCACTTAAGTAGTCATCGACGTAGAAGTCGCGTTCGATGGATGACTTGACTGCTTCGCTGGTGGCAGTGGCTGCTAGACTAACTAGGCACTTTGTGGCTAGGTAAGGAGCGGATGCTGTGCCATACGTAACAGTATTGAGACTGTACGTTTTCAAGGGATGTTTGGGGTCAGCACGAAATATTATTTGTTGCAAGGAACGTTGTGAATTCGTGACGTCAATGGCTCTGTACATCTTCTCGATGTCTCCAGAGATGACATATTTGTGCTGACGGAAGCGAAGTAAGATGGAAAGAAGATCGTCCTGGACAGTTGGACCTACCATTAGGATGTCGTTCAACGATACACCTGATGTGGTTGCAGCTGAGGCATCGAAGACTACTCGGAGTTTTGTTGTTGTACTAGACTCTTTGATGACCCCATGATGAGGCAAAAAATAATTACCATTGGAAAGTGGTCTACCTGGCGGGCAATTTTCAGTCATGTGACCCAAATCCTCATATTCCCGCATGAAGGCGATATACCTGTCTCTAAATCCTGGGTCACGCTGGAATCGACGTTCCAATGATAAAAAACGTCGTTTGGCCATCTCGTACGAGTCGCCAAGAGCAGCTGGACTGTCCTTCAAAGGCAAAGTAACAACAAACCGTCCACTGCCATCCCGAGTTGTGTTGGCATGAAAGCTATTTTCACAAGCTCGCTCTTCCTGCGACAAGTAATGCTTAGGCGAAATTGAGTCAAGTTCCCAGAACTTACATACATTAGCATTCAGTTCACTGGAGGAAAAATTACATGAATGTGACTGCTTTGGGGATGATGGATGTGAATTAAGAGCCACAGCGGGGCCTGACACTATCCACCCTAGTTTTGTATCACATAATTTGGGCTGATTTTTTCCTAAATTAATGCATGCGTTACCTAGGACGCTCCAAAATATTTCCGCGCCGACTAAAATATCTATGGCTGACGGAATGTGAAAGCACGGGTCAGCTAGTATTATGCTTGATGGTATTGGAATTTTAGCTATATCAATAAGTGAAGACGGCAAAGTTTTTGTGATCTCGGGTAGTATAAAACAATTGATCTCTGCCTTATAGTTGCCATCAAACGATTCCATAACCAAATTACAGGACTGTGTACTAATAGAACTCTGACTGTTTATACCTGTCACCGTGGAGCTCGCACTACGTCTAGGTAATCGCAGTCTGTCGCAAAAGGAACTGGTAATAAAGTTAGCTGTGCTACCGTTATCCAGCAGTATCCTTGCGTCGAACCTCTTGCCCTCGCTGACCACTTTCACCAACGCTGTGGACAGCAAAATATGCGAAGATGTAGCATGATGTATGGTAGTAGTGTCACTAGATAGGACTACATTATCTGGCGTACAAGTAGGTAAAGTGGCACCTCCAGAAATGCTAGTTGGTAAGGCAACACTACTAGGCATAGGATCTTGGTAAGAAGTAGGTTTAGGCTTGTCAACATGCAGAAGCGTATTATGTTTGCCTTTACAGTATTTGCAATGCGACAATCTACATCGATTAGTTAAATGACCCGGACGTAAACAATTAAAACAAAGTTTGAAATCCTTTACTTTAACAATTCGTTTTTCAATAGGTAAGTTCCGAAAATTTTCACATGTGTAAAGTGGATGATTATTAGTACATAATGGACATTTAATTTTTTCTATAAATTTTTGATTTTGTGAATTATTTTGTATGTTTTGATCTAGATTGTCGCTGTTAGTATTAGTTGCAACTATAAAGCTCTTAGGTTTAGGTTGTAATTTGTTAGTCTGATTTAATTTATCTTCAATTGTTTCTAGTAAATCAGCCTTATTACAAATGAAATTACAAAATTGCGACAAAGATGGGGAATTAGGTAGGGTGCTACGATATTCCTCCCAGTTTCTACTTGTTACTACATCCAATTTGTTTGACATNGGCTAGTTGGTAAGGCAACACTACTAGGCATGGGGTCTTGGTAAGAAGTAGGTTTAGGCTTGTCAACATGCAAAAGCGTATTATGTTTGCCTTTACAGTATTTGCAATGCGACAATCTACATCGATTAGTTAAGTGACCCGGACGTAAACAATTAAAACAAAGAATGAATTCTTTTACTTTAGTAATTCGTGTATCAATAGGGAAGTTACGAAAATTTTCACATGTATATAAAAGATGATTTTTAGCACATAAAGGACATTTTATTTTTTCTATTTGATTTTGTGAATTAATTTGTGAATTTTGATTTAGATTGTCGCTGTTATAATTATTAGTTGCAACTATAAAGCATTTAGGTTTTGATTCTAAGTTAGTTTGATTAAGTTTTTCTTCAATAGTCTCCAGTAAATCGGCTTTATTACTAATGTAGTTACAAAATTGAGACAATGATGGGGATTTAGGTAAGGTGCTACGATATTCCTCCCAATTTCGACTAGTTACAGTATCTAATTTGTTCGACATTTTGACATCATGTAGACAATAAGCGTGTCCCAATACTCCGTGGGCTCGTTCAATGTTTTTAACGCTCTAATGTTTTTATTAATAGTGTCAACAAGATGACGCAATGATGCACTGGACTCTTTAGTCACGTTGCCAACATTGAACAGTGCCTGCACGTGATTATTCACTAGAAGCCTACTGTTATTATAGCGCTCACACAATAAATTCCACGCCATTTCATAATTGTCACTTTTAAAGTCAATGTTTTTAATTATTTCGAGTGCATTTCCTTGAAGTGATGCACGTAGGTAGTGGAATTTACTGATATTGTCAATACTACTGCTATTGTGAATTAGTGACAAAAACGTATCTCTATACTCAAGCCAGCACTGATAACTACCATTAAAATTAGGCAAATCAATTTTNAGCAGGGATGCACGTAGGTAGTGGAATTTACTAATGTTGTCAATACTACTGCTATTGTGAATTAGTGACAAAAACGTATATCTATACTCAAGCCAGCACTGATAATTAATGATTAAACGAACTTACCTTATGTGAAGTTCAATCATAATTATACGAAGGCTTCGTCCGAAGAGATTAGCATATAAACAACATGTAGTATCGCGTAGCGGGTCGCCATATACGCACAATTTTGAGAGTACTTAAAAAAAAAAGAAAATTAAATTATTAAAATTTTCTGAGGGTAGTTGTAAGTACAACCTCTGCCTTTTACTTCCATCTTCGCGTCATTTAATTTAGAGCTTAGATAAGTATTATTTTGCGACGTTTTTGGGGTAGATAACGGGAGGGAGGGATGCTAATCTCTTCGGACGAAGCCTTCGTATAATTATGATTGAACTTCACATAAGGTAAGTTCGTTTAATCATTAATTATACTCGGCTTCGTCCTCGAGATTAGCATATAAACAACATGTAGACTTTTAGAGCAATGTCGCAAAATAAGTAAGTGTTTGAAAAAGAAAAAATAATAATAAATGAGAGCTGGTTAATTATGTATTTTAATAATTACTATAACATACATTATTATATGTATAGCAGCATACTCTGATGTTCAACATTATTAATACTTAACAGATTAAGACTTAACAGAATTACATTCTTTTAATTTAATTTATAATTAATGACGATCAAATTATGAATCACCAGAAGAGTTATTATTCATAATAGCTCTAGCAAAAGAAGCATTATTATGATTTGCTATAGGCCGATTATAATATTTGAAAAACGTACTGGAGGATCCACTCCACCCAGCAGTTTTCCTGATAGTATCCAGGCTAACGCCCATTCTGTGCGCTGCAGATGCGGCAGCGTGTCGCGTGCTGTGCGCACAGAACAACGACACGTCAATCCCACTTTCACTCAAAACATTTTTAATCCAACGACTCAACGTTTGGGTCGTAACTGTTTTATAGGGCCTTTTGAAACTAATAAAAAGACTTTTGTCATTTTTGCGGAGTGATTTGGTTTTATCCAGGTAGGTAATAAGAGTCTTTCCGGGACATATTTGTATTCGATCAGTAAAAAACGGGAGTATTAATACAGGCTGCATTGACCCCACACGGGATGTTTTTAACAGGTCTGGTATTTTTATATTAATTTTGTCTGCAAATATTTCTATATTTTGAATTTGTATTTTGGAGAAAGTTTGAACTCTGTGGGCTGTGGCTAAAGCCAGTAATGTAATTAACTTTTTAGTGAGAACTTCTAATGATATATCTTCATTAGGATACCAATTTCCTAAGAAATCCAGTACAATTGACGTATCCCAAGTGATATTATAACGAGGCAATGGTGGCCGAAGACGAAAAACTCCTTTGAGGAATCTTTTGATTCTGTCATCATTGTTATTAACATTATTTAGTATGAGGGCCAATGCAGATCGACAAGTATTGAGTGTGCTATATTGAGCACCTTCATTGTACAATTTTGTGAGAAAATAAATCACGTTAGGGATTGACGCTTCGTGTATGCTAATATTACAATCATTGCAAAACTGATACCATCGTTTTAGATATACATCATATTGTCTAAACGAGTTACTAGATAGCGATGCTAACATTATATCGATCGCAGACGGAGGAATGCTTCTTTTTAACCACGCTGTCCTGATAAGACTCCTACCGCCAGGGTAAGTTTGGTGTGGATGTTGTGGTGACTGGAAGGACAAACAATTAGGTCATTGTCAGGTCTCAATATTAACGGATCAGACATCAAAAGCTTTTGAAATAATGGGTACCATGGCTGTGTCGGCCAGAGGGGAACAACCATAATACCCTTTGCTTTATCTGCTATAATTTTTCGCAATGTCTTTAAAATCATTGAAATTGGTGGGAACGCATAAAAGTAAAACTTAGTCCAAGATACTGTAAAAGCATTGACAGCATAACAATCGGGATTTCGATGCCAAGAAATATATTTCTTGCATTTTTTATTTATTCTGGACGCAAAAAGGTCAATGTCTGGTTTACCAAAAGTTAAAGTAATCTTTTGAAAAGCGCTCTTTTTAAGTTCCCACTCTATGTCTGGATGAATTCGTCTAGATTCTGCATCAGCCGTTGTGTTGTCTGATGACCGAATGTATGATGCAAAAACGTGCAATCCACGACATTCACACCATTGCCACAGCTGTTTAGTGACATCGGTAAGATGCGGAAATTGTATACCGCCCATGCGGTTTATAATGAGATGGCAGTCGTGTTGTCGATACGCAACAATATTGAACAATTGTTTAAATGTTTTGCAAAAATTTTGAGACCAATGAAAGCAGCCAAAATTTCCAGATAATTAATGTGTAAGCTTTTTTCGTGTTCACTCCACAACCCGCTTGCCGTCTCAACACCGCACGCTGCGCCCCACCCCGTTGTTGAGGCGTCTGAGAAAATTTCCAGGCAGTAGTTTTCAGTTTTGATTTTGTTTACAGAGTGTTGAATAGCGTATCGCCACCAACGTAGGTCTGATGCTAAGTATTCGGGTATATTCATGTAACTATCATAGTTATTTGTTTTTTGTAAATTTAAAAATTTTAACCGTTCAAAACTTTTTGTGTATAACCATCCATACTCGATAGCCGGACAACAAGAGACCAAAAGACCTACAAAACGTGCAAATTCTCTTATTTTGCAACGTTGTAATGAAATTATTTTATTAATCTCCGATAAAACCTTGTGTATTTTATCATTTGGTAAACTGACCTGGAAATTCTCTGAGTCGATTTTAAAACCTAAAAAAGTGCACGTTTTACTAGGCATAAGACAACTTTTTTCCTCGTTTATTAAAAAACCGAGCCCAGTGAGTAATTTTAAGGTATTATTGACATTGAATGAACATGTGTCATATGATTGGCCAATTAATAAATAGTCATCCAAATAAATAGTTGATAACAATCCAGCACAACGCAGAAGTCGTGCGGCCGGTTTCATTATTTTTGTGAATATGTAGGTACGGTGCTGTATTGAGACCAAATGGTAAAACGTTGATTCATATAAATTTTCTTCCCATTGAAAGCGTAAATACTTTTTTGAATCAGAATGCATTTTAATTAAAAAGTAGGCGTCTTTTAAATCAAGTTTTGCCATGTAACAGTCTGTGGAAATTAATTTTAATGCTGTTCTCAAATCTTCAAGTTTGAAATGCTGTGTATCAATGAATTTATTAAGGTTTTTTAAATTTAATATGAACCTCATTTTTCCATTTGGTTTCGGTATTAAAAAAATGTTGGATAGGAACTGGCCCTCACATGGGGCGCACTTAGATATAGCACCAACAGACAATAAATTATTTATGGCTTCATCAAAGTGAAGTTTTTCCGAACTAGAGTAGTTGGGAATTTTTGGAGGACATATTTGGTAAACTGGGGCATTGAAAGGTATTTTATAACCTTGTACGTATGACAGAACAATGTGATCTTGTGTTATCATTGCCCACTGATCATAATATAAAGATAATCTGCCAGCGTACTTTACCGGGTCTACCGTCGACTGCTGCTGCTGTACCGAGGCTGCGACTGCTTGAATGAGGTTGATGGCCGATTCTTCGGAGTAGCCGCTTCCTTCGTCTTCTGCGTCGCTGATGGCGGTGGTTTCTTGTTCGCAGGAACTTTCCAGTTTTTTGATGGACCTGGGGTTGACTTTTTAGAAGAAAATGTCTTAGGCGGAGGATTAGCTTTCAGCTCTGCTCCAGATTTGTTGATTGCTCTTGCAGCTTTTAATGTCTCTGTCAAATTATCTCCAAACAGGAAGCTATCTACCTTGGTATTCTGTAATTGTTCTTTCAATTCTTTTTTCAGGGAGGAAAGAATAAAATTACGCCTGGTAACTGAGTCGTTGTATTGACAATCGCATAGAATGCGACTTGTGTCCATGAGCGAACGTATTAAGTTCGTATTTTTGTCTTTGGAGGAAAAAATGGATGTCAATGCTTCGCTCAGACAAGATAAAGCAGTGGCCACCTGTTTTTGTCTTGATTCGATGTGTTTATCCCTCTTTGCAACTTGCTCGGTCAAGGCGGCCTTTATTTCAGGGTTAAGTTGCGGAGCATCGATAAACTTGCAGTTGCCCGGAGTGAGATATTTGTCGGATAATTCCTTCCGCATATCCTTAGACAATCCAGTCGTGGAATAATGCTGTAGTCGAATGGCCAAGTCATTGTTGATGTCTTTTCCAAATTTTATTTGGGTTGTGGGGTCATTACCCAAAATTTCAAGAATATCACTGTCTAGTGTTGGCTCCAAGGGCTCAACTATTGTATCTGAAGCACCACTAGTGCCCTGGACAGGTTCAATCAAGGCTGAAGTCTCTGCTTCGATTATATCGCCAGATTGTTCTGAACGATTTTGCGGAATTTCCGACGGCAATGCATCATCGGCGGTATCTAAATTCGGTATTTCTATCGACAAGTTCAAATCTGTAGGTGTTACGTCGCCTGAAAACAGACATTTGTAACGGTGAGTACCTTAATATTTAGTTAAAAAACAGTCCTAATATACTGTTCGCCAAACTAAATTATAGGGTAGTAACAACTCCAAAGAGAAGAACGCAAACCCAGGTACATGTAAACAATTATCTATATATATAAAAATGAAACCCGTTTCGCGTTGTCACGGCATCACGTGTGAACGGCTGAACCGATTTCGATAATTCTTTTTTTTAAATGTTTGTGGAAGTCCAAGGATGGTTCTTACGGAAAAAAATATTAAGAAAATCTCTACGCTAAGGCGGTACGAAGTTCGCCGGGTCAGCTAGTATTCACATAATTTAAATAAAGTAAGAGATAGCCCGGTAGCTACCCGCAATACTTTATGCTCGGTAAGAGACAGCCCCTCGAACTGCTCGCAATACCGTTTGTTTGCGTTCAGGCAAACAAAAAATGAGTATTATGCGTCCATAACATAATAACACTTTACTAACCTTCTCTTTCCGATAGGTGTGACACTGAATCTGATGACGTTGAAACACGTCGCCTTTTGCGACGAATCTTCCGTTCTAACTTACGTAACTTCCTATTTAGATATTCAATATCGTCTTTAGACTTGCGTTTAGGCATTTTCAAACACTTTTCACTATTTTTTTTTTTCGATATAGATGGAAACTTCTGAGGCACGTACGTACAGGCGAAGCACTAAAGCACGAATGGCGCGAAGATGGAAGTAAAAGGCAGAGGTTGTACTTACAACTACCCTCAGAAAATTTTAATAATTTAATTTTCTTTTTTTTTTAAGTACTCTCAAAATTGTGCGTATATGGCGACCCGCTACGCGATACTACATGTTGTTTATATGCTAATCTCGAGGACGAAGCCGAGTATAACTACCATTGAAATTAGGCAAATCAATTTTAGGTAAGCGAATAAAATTATTGTGTAACGATGCACCTGATTTGCTCGCCGAACTCGTCACTGACTCGCTGTCCCCGGAGCCCGCGCTGGCCAGCAAGCTGCGTGCCTGCGCAGCCAGCGCGTGGTACCGCTCCTCAAACTGGGCGCGTTCCTCGTACTCGGAGTCCGGAGCATCCGACTGCACCTCGATGTCGAGCTGTAATGCGTCAAAGTCAGCGTATAAGGCATCAAATTTACTAAATCGGCCCTCTAAATCTATACGCTGCATATCGGACAGTTTATTAGTGCTTCCTAAACTGTTTAAGTGATTGTTGAAATGAGTAAGCTTTGCTTTCATAGCACTGCGTTTTTTAATTAGGATGGGCAAGCTATCAGTGGCCATTGTGATTGTGAAATTTAAATTCAACGGTTAAAAATTGCAAACTAAAATGTGTAGAATCTGCACGCTAAAAATAGCAATAATAGATAAGGAATGAATGAATAGACGCGTGACCTTGAATGCAATGTAAATATGGGTCGAGCGCACAGCTGATGCGACCGTTATATTATAAAGTAGGTAGATACGTAAATCGATAGCTGCGCGTAAGCAGAAAGAAGAGGGAAGAAATTAAAGCGTGCAGATAGATATAAACAAATGATTGAAGCTTGATTTAACTCAGTTATTTAGAGGCAATGAAGAAAGACAGAAAAGCTAGATGAGAACAACCGTTAAATTTTGAAATTTAACGTACGAAATTTGGTTTTGAAAAGGATATAGACGGGAAAATTGGAACGAACTCACAAATATCGTTATCCTTATCCACAAAGCGACCTGATTCCCACGATGAAGCGATGACACGGCGCTTTTCGACCTCCAGGTCGAAATTACAACGGTCAAATCTGGACTTCTGGAATCTTGAAGAGTCTTGATGTGTGCGTTCTGTGCTTTTCTTCTTGTAGAAGACCTCGACGATGAGCTGCGACTTCCACCTGCAGTTCCAGTAGGCGATGACACGGCGCTGTCCACGTAGGGGCCAAAGTCCACGAACCGTCCCACGTAGTCTTCAGTTGCTGGATCTTTTCGCGGCGAGTAAAGNTCGAAGGACCAAAGTGTAGGGGCCTCGACCGGGAATTGATGAAATGAAGAACGTAGTGGACTGTATTACAGGTTTATTGAAAGAAACTACGTTAATGACAGTTTGGTTGGCAAATATAAGCAAGGGAGCGCGCGATGTTTTCGGTGGCGTGAGGTGAAGTGAGCGGCCGATCGCCGCGCGCCCGCGCCTCTGGGCCGAGAGCAGCCGAGGGCAGCCGAAGGCGCTCGAACATTACCTATACGCCGAAAAAAGATTTGTTCAAATCGGTTCATAATTGGCGGAGTTATCGCGTAACAAACATAGAAAAAAAAAAACATACGGGTCGAATTGAGAACCTCCTCCTTTTTTTTGAAGTCGGTTGAAAATCGCCAACAAGGTAACACCTAAAACTAGATTAAGAACAATAACAAGTGCAAACTTAATTAAGGATGAAAACAGCATGCGCTAAACATAACAGCAATACACAAAATACTCGTGTAATAAAATAACATAATAATTATTATTTATACATATCCAAATCGATTGGGTTTGACAAGACATTTGAATTTATTATATGTTGTTGTGAATCGTACATTACCTTCACACATGAACTTATAATATTATGTACATATATTTCCTGTTTTCCTTCCTAATCTGCGTCTCCGTAAAGGTTAGACCAGACCAACGCGTGCAGCCGGCGTGCACGATGACGATGGCGATGGCGANGAGACTACGTTAAACACAGTTTGGTTGGCAATTATAAGCAAGGGAGCGCGCGTGGTGTCTGCGGTGGCGTGAGGTGAAGTGAGCGGCCGATCGCCGCGGGTGCCGCGCGCCCGCGCCTCTGGGCCGAGAGCAGCCGAGGGCAGCCGAAGGTGCTCGAACATTGATAAATGAAAGCATTCTTCAAGACTAAAACAATACCTACATTTTTGATATTTTCATCTTTCATATTATCTTGTTATCGCTTAAGAAAACATTCTTATAATAACTTATAAGAGAATAAAAATTATTTCATCCCTCATTATCTTGCTTTAAGTATAAAAGCCGAATTTCTCTTGGGTGTTTTAAGATAATGGACTTAACATTTTACGACAAAAGGTTCATATTTCTTGGCTGTTGAGTTGTGGAGAAGCATTTTAAGGCCACTTTGCTAAGTAGAGCAATCATATTTGAAAGCATCCTTATTAAGGCCTCAACACTAGGTTTGTTTTCAAAGTTTTTCCACGGGAATTTTAAATTGCTTTCCGTACTGGAGCACGTAGTAAGCAGGTTGTATTTTTCTACTTTTCCCTGTAATAAGCTTGGGTCGCGTGCGGCGAACAAGGGCTTAACCACTACCACGGTTCTGCTTCTATTTTCCATTTTTTATTTCTAACGACAGTTAGAAATCGATGTTGGAGGAATAATGTGATTGGAACGTAGAAGGGATTGGTGGTTGAAGCAAGCAACCTGTATTATTTTTGCATCTTGTTAAATGCGTTGCTACTGGAAAACGCAGCGTGAGACGTCCACCCACAAGGTGGACCGACGACCTGATAAAAGTAGCAGGACGGCGCTGGGATGCAGGCCGCTACCAACCGTGCAATATGGAAGTCATTGGGGGAGTCCTTTGTTCAGCAGTGGACGTCCTATGGCTGAAATGATGATGATGATGATGATGAAAGGCGTTGCTGATATTATTTTTTCTTGACACATTTTTCGAAGAATGTATACTGAAGTATTTGTAGAGAAATAACAATGAAAAGCAATTAACAAAAAGAAATGGGCCTAATTAAGAAACAAAAGAAAATTAATTGAAATAATTAAATCTATTATATTTTCGTTCTGATCTTTCATTTCGTTGAGTGAATGAAAGAAACTTGGTTTCGACTATGACGTCAATAGTAGCGTTAGTGTACACACGTCTATAGCAAGGTGTATGTAGGTATTGCTAAATAAAATCTGACAACGTGTGCATATTTTATAAATCGCTCAAGCGTACATCTGTTATGCATGGGCGTGGGCCATGTAGCCAAATTAGTTGGCTCACATGTTGGTGTCAACAAAGCGTTTGATCAGATGAGACCGCGTTTTGTTTGCTGAAAATTTTTGAACAAAGTTCGCTGGCTCGGTGACGTCATTTGATAGCTGCTTTTGAATTTATAGCGCGTAGCGTTTATAGAGATTGAATCTATGGAGGTACGAGTTTGGAATATTGAGGTACAAATTATTAGCGCGAGTATATCATAATGTCAAAACAATAATTAATTCATGTAGCAAAAAGGCGACTTCATCATCATCATCATTTCAGCCATAGGACGTCCACTGCTGAACATAGGCCTCCCCCAATGCTTTCCATGTTGATCCATTGGTAGCGGCCTGCGTCCAGCGCTTCCCTGCTACCTTTACGATGTCGTCGGTAAAGGTGACTTACCTACCCAAAAATCTGTAGGTAGGGGAGAGTTCGGTATATTGTACCGCCGGGTAAATTGTACCACCCTCATATTTCGTAAAGTATTTAACTGTAATTGCAACACTCAGCGATACACAACTAAATTCAATTAATATCGGCCATGTGGTTTTTGCCGTGATAACAAACACGTGTGTTTTATTTTGAAAATTATTTTTTCATTGTTTTCAAGTAACTTTTGACAAGGCATGTTTAGTTTGTAATTTTGTTAAATTTAATCACAGGGTGTTTCTAATATATTATTAAGAAGCGTAAATTAGTGCGGATTATAATTATTTGAAACATTTTTCGGTATTTATAAGCTATATTTTTTACCGATTTTTTAAAAGCACTATCACCTAGTCGGATAAATTGTACCACATCAAGTTGTATGGAACTTTACCAAAGGATTTTGAAGTTTTTTTTAGTAAATCATATTTTGAAGTTATAATAGCGTAGTTATGTTTGACTAACAATAAATGAAAGCAAAATACTGGCAAAGTAGATTAGGTACAAGTGTGCGTTACGATAATTGGAATTACAAAACTTGTACTCAAAATCATGATAACGTGTAAAACAATATCGATTGCCTATGTTATTAACTACTGTTCCTTTTCGTTTCCTAATTTGTTAAGAATGTATCGTATAATATTCTGCCATAGTTTTTTTATGGGCTTGAAATTTATTGAAATTCAATTTAGTAACCCTGTGGTACAAATTATCGAACCGGTTGGCTAAATTGGACCGAAGCTCTGAGCTCGTATTTTGTTGATTTGTGCTAAATATACAACAATCATGTTAATTAACACTTATGAAATAGTAAGTTGAATAATTTATCTTTTATTATATACCATGGACATTCGCAAAAACAAAAGAAAACTATGTGTAAAATGGGATTGAAAAAAACTGGTCCAAATTAGCGGACTCTCCCTTATAAGTACATAATAAATTAATTTCATTCATGAAAAAAGTGAATTAAGGTTATTACCAAAAACACATTCTATTATTTTTTCATTTATCTACAATGACGTCAAAGTACAAGTTAAAAAAAACCTAAGTAGATAAGCAATGAGACTCTCAGAAAAATATTTATGCGAGGTTTATTTATCCCGTACGCGAAGCAATTTCAGGAGTTGTTCCCGAAATATTTCTGTATATCTCAGTAAAAATAGATGGAAATAATTCCCAATACTGTATTGTATCGGGGAACGAATGTTGAATCAGTCGTAAAAACGCCGAAAAAGGTTGCCTGATAATGGTAATAAATCTGAAGATCCGAATATCTGCAGGGCCCAGGGAGTTCACACGAAATTAACATTTTGCAATAACAAATCAATTCGCAAACAAAATTACCGGTTATTCCAATGTTTATGGATAAACAAGTTTAGTTCAAAGCGCCGCTGCCTTCGGTTTCAAATTCAAAACAATAACGAATGTTGCTGCGATTTAATTTATTTCAGCACAAGCTCTTTCTAGAAATAATTTTTAGATTAATATCTTTTAAAACAAGGAAAGATTAGTTAGAATCATGAATATAGTTTGTATTCAAACTAACCCCACCATAGTAGCGCCAGTGATTTAAGATTGCGTAAAAGGAGAATGCTCAGATGTGACCACCCACATTATAAAATCAAGTAAGAGTATATTTGTTTCAGAGTATGTGTAAACTCGATTTTGAGACTAATAGAGGCAAAATTGGTATAGTTAATTGAGCCATTTTGAACGCCTTTAACGGCTAATTTGTAGTCTGATATCAGTATAATACCTTAGTTGTTAAATCCAATCAGAAAAAGACTTACTAGTACCTAAATTACCTATCAGCAATTCAATTTTCAATAACTTTTTTGTAATAACTTGTTGTAGAATATTTTGACTGTAAAGCAAGATACAGTTTGTAGGTACCAATTATTAGAAATGTAGGGAGGAGTTACATTTTAGGTGATCCGAGTTAATAGAAATAGTATTGCGTGACTTACTTTGTATTTATCTAGAGCAAGATACTTTTGTATTTGTAAAAAAATATAATAGTAGAGTTCGTATCCTACTTTTAATTCGGTATAGCGTAAGAGTCACAATAGCTACAAAAAAGAAATGATACAACAAACTTAATGAACAACTTCTAGCATTGCATTACCTACCTTCCATTCAAAGGTCAGTGACGTTCCAGGGAACCTTTATTTTTCATTCAAGGAATTATGAAAAGAAACTCTTTATCCACCTTTACTTTGATAAAATCCTTTATCCTTTTTACTCTGGCTACATCTTTCAGGTCTTTATTAATATCTGTGAAAACCTTTTTTTTGGAAGCGTTATCAGTTCGCGCTCACAGATAAAAATTTTGAATATTTCCAGCCACAATTCGTCCACAAAGCGAGCCGGCCATTTTGTTTAACCTGTGGCATGATTGTATAAAGTCACCAGCCGTATAACCAGCGACGTTTTTCCGCACAGTGACCCTTGTTAGCCGATGTGCGCGGCCATCCATCGGAAAATCGCTTGATGGCACCGCGCATGACTCCGCAAAAGATGGCCGCGTGGGAGACTTCTTTTCGATGACTCGGGCTTTTGTGGTCGTTATAAAATTATGTGGAATGGCTATTTGGAGACGGTTGATACATCATTTATTCTTAATATAACTTATTAGAAGACTTATGTTAGAGGTTAAATCCGCCTTTTGCATGTGGAAGGTCGTGCTTTTGCACTAGACCAATAATGACCGAATGATGAGGACGAGAGACTTATTTTGAGATAAAAAAGTCGACTAGTGCGACTGAACTGCTTGAAATGGTAGGAGTGAAATATGGCTCATGTTATACCCAAACCAAGGTAGAGGCTATCTGAAATATATTTTCATGCAATATAGCTTTGGTTAGTTTAGGATAGTGCTATTAACATGATAATATGACACGTCGTTAACTTTTATTAGGTATCAATGGTGTACCTACCTCGTAGGCGATAAGTACCTTTGTAATAAGAGTAAATTACGTACATCACTACCCACATTTAACTACGTTTCTACGTTTTTATTCTGTTGTTTTATTCAGTTGTCAAGTTGTGTTGTAAATATCTACTATGGGTTTTTTTTAGTCATATTTTTATTCGAATCTGTGGTCTAGATCTGTGTAAAAACATCTGACTATAATTCCTATGGCAAAAGCTCTCCTTAGGAACTCTACTTACTAAGCCCATTGACAGCCCGACTTGATGTCGGTGGATTTATTTAAAACGACTCATGTCCACGACCTGTACTTTTTATGACATTTGACAACATGTCAACGACTCATATCACGGAGTCGGCGGTAGGTGCGTAGACTGCATTAGGTTCAAGCTAGAATAGAAGCTAGAATTTATGTGACAGTGGAACATTTTTTTTATTTATTCATTAATTTTATTTTAACCGTGGTTGTGAAAAGAAAATAAAGCTAGTGGTTTGGGCATAACTCACCAGCACTTGCTGGTGACGGCCATTTCTCATGGCACGTCAAAGCGCGGCTCATTGAGGACGCAGAACGGAGTCGTATTAATTTTATTTAAATATTTTTTGCTTAAAAATAAATCGTATTTGTCCAGAACAGAACTGCAGAACAATAAAAGTGTAAAATCTAGTAAAAAGCTTCAGCTTTACATCTGACAAATGCATATTATTATACTACTTACTTATTCTAAAGTTATAAAAAATTAGGCCAGCTGATCTCTTTGGAACTACAGGAATTACAAATTTATGAATCTGAAGAAAATATCGTCAGTTTCATAAGCAAGCAAGCAATCACTAAATAAGTTAGCTACATCATTTGCTACTTACTTAGCTCACCTCGTAAACCTACGTCGTTTTCTTGTGTTTTCATTTAAAACACTATTAACCATTTAAGAAAACCCCCACAGAGTCCAGCTTCCTTGCGCATAAAGGAGCCACTACATCACATACTAAGCTCGAATAAATAAACGCTGCACAGCTCTACTCGTATCTGTACATTTTCCCTTATAGACTAAGAGCTAGTAAACGCCAGACCTACGTCATTTTATAAAAGCTGAAAGTTTGTCATCGTATGCTCGCAATATAGATTATAATGTTGGTACATCATGAAGTTTGGGTCGTCGTGGCTTTGGCAGCTACCTTCAAAAGATTGTCTGGTGAGTACTAAGCCTAACTTTTACGGTGGCCTTTGTTGTATATTCATTAGACTGTAATTCTACTTACCATACCATAAAAGCTGATTTTTGTATAGTATTTGGGCAATGTATAAAAGTTGTTTCCTCATGAGCCAGACAGGTTTGACAGTTCTAACTCCTTGCCTCAAAAGTAGCTACCCTCAAAAGGTAGGCTTCAAAAGGCCTCAAAAGGCTAGCTAGCTTTGGTAGCTGCCAAAGTTACGATGCTTTTGATGACCCAAACTTCATGATGCACCAACATTCTAGATTTCTAGCCTATATTGGGAGCATACGCCGATAAACTTTCAGCTTTTATTTGACGTAGGTCTGGCGTTCACCAGCTCCTAGTCTATTACGATACGGTTGCACGTCCCCATGACGGATTATGACGAATATCGTGTACTTTGTATAGTTCTTTCAGAGCCACGTCGAAGTTGATTGATGATTTGCGGTTAGCATGAACGGGTTGGTCGTGTGGAGCAAGTGGCAGCGGTTTATTGAGTTTGGTAGCACTGTTTGGATGTTCGTGAAAAAGCACGTCAGATGTTGACTTTGACGTTAACACTGATATTATTCTCACTGAACTCTAACATTAAGTTAAGGTGCAGTTGTAACACTTGATGTACAGTTTTAGGCCCGGATTCCACCAAGGTGGAGTAGAGCGGAGAATTTTAATTGTAATAACCGATTAAAAACCCGAAAAAACTACATCAAACCTTTTCAAACAAAAGTTTTTACATAAATAAAATATGTAAAACTGGTATTATGGGACCAAAAACGCAATCATCAACGAAAACAGCAAACTGAGTTTTCAATCATTCTACAAATATTATTGTAGTAATACATTTGAGTTATCTTACATCATCATTTATTTTCATCATTATCATTACATGTTAAAAATGCGAAAGTTTGTATTTATCTGGATGTTAACATGTTTGTTACTCTTCCACGCAAAAATTACTAAACGGATTTTAATGAAAATTTACAGTAGTGTTGTTTATGACCCAGAATATCATATAGGCTATAATTTATGACGATCTGTGACAAACTAAATTTTATGCGGGTGAAGCCGCGGGCAAAAGTAATAAAGCTTGTTTCTTTTTTCAGTAAAAATATTAAAACACATTCAACAACGAAATGATATGACGCGAATGAATTTCAAGTATTTCATAAACTATGTGACGTTTTATGAAAACTAAGCGCCTTGTGGCAACACCTATAAAATATTTATGAGCTGTTTCAATACAATTTTCAGTTTATTATCGTCTTTATTACCTGTACGTAGAGTTCATACTTTTTTATTTGTCACCAAAAATGTTTAGGGGACACGATATTAGGGCAAGGCTAAAATACATACTTTAGTCTGTAATGGTTTTTGGATGTTGATATTTTTTGGTAAATTATACCAACACTTATTTTTAATTTTTCATTTCATTGTTTTGTGTTGTGTACAATGAAGTGTTTTATTTATAATAATAATAGATAAACCTCTTGGTTTTTTAACGAATTTAATTAAGTAACCTATTATTACCACTTAACAACTAAAAAATGCCTGTACGTATACGAGTATTAAACCCATAAATCCTTTATCTGTAGTAGCCATATATTTAGAATAAGGGGTGGTTGTACTATAAACTATGGCTGGGTTGCATCATCTTACTTTACCTTTAATAAACGTCAAAAATCTGTCAAACTCCGTACAAAAAGCACTGGTTATCGTTAAAGTTAGGTGGTGCAACTCAGGCTGAGTATGATTGTCAATTCCGTCCATATTTAAAAAAGGCATGTATTTAAATGATCTTTTTAAATTAGTAAAAACGGCAAATAAAAAAATCTAAATGGTCATCTATTTTAATGATTGATCCTCTTTCTTTGAGACATAAAATAAATGAAATCGATCGATATTTTTAACCTCTTTTGAACTACGCAAAAAAATTTTGAGATGTAAAAATTATATCTGATCGTTACTTGTTGGTCCTCAAAAATAAAAGAAATGAGCACCAAATATTCAATATTGTGATACTTTTTTAAATAATTCGATTTGTATAAATTATTTTTTGTCTATATCAAATAATCTTCAAAATAATTATGTTATGGTACTTATTTTTACTAAGTTGTAGTCAAAGAATGGAAACTATTTAAAGGCACTTGATGTTCAAAGATTTATTTTTTATTAAAAAAGTATACTTAACACGTTCACACTGCGTTATCGGGTCGAATTGACTGGAATTGACCTTAGGTGCTGGATGCGTTGGTGCGGGATGGATATATTCGGTCTTTTCAGTAGTACGAAAGATAAATATTGTTTTGCAATTGTTTCGTCAAACACAGTAAATATTTGGAAAAAAAATTTATCAGGTCCTTACGACCCGATGTCGCACTAAAAGTAAACAAATATCGTTTAGTGCTTTTATCGTGTCTAATCGACCCGTTGACAGATGACTTTATGGTCACTGATCACGGTCGAGATCGGTATACCTACTAAGAGAAAATCAACCTTGCAATTTGAAAAAAAAAATAAAGAGGTAAAAATTATGATGTCGGGTTCAGGGATGTCAGAAGTAAGAAATTATTTTACATAGCGCCTCTAGTCCCAAACTAAGCAAAACTTGTAATTTAAACAAACATGGCAATGTACAATTTCTGCTTGCTTATTGGCCGCTAAACCCTTGGCCAACTCAGTAAGCAATGACGGACGATTGTCACTCAACCACAAAGTACCGCGTAAATTAAAAGATATTTTTTAATTAAAAATATTAACCAATAATATTTTTAGTTAGATCAATTATATTTTAAAGTTAAGTTATACATAGATCGAAATGTGTTTATTAGGTGATCAATATTAAAAGGCAAACTTGATATAAAAATCATCCAATTAACAAAATTAAAGATCAATAACTAAAAAAGAGGATCAAATATTATTTTTGTTTACCAAATATTAAAAGAGTATGTTAAACATAAATATTATGTTACCTTAAATGAAGATCATTCATAATTTATCCGTAGATCAACTAATATAGACCCAATAATTAATACAAAGATAAAATATAATAAAATACATCATTTATTTTTAAAAGTGCACATACAAAAAAGATCAATTAGTTTTTAGAGGATCAAATAATATTGTCCCTTTAAAAAATGCTCAATACTCGACTCAATTTCAGCCCTAATATTCTGTCCTTTGAATTTAACTAATAAACACCTCAATCTATGCTTAAAGTTAAATTAAATTCAGTTCTGCATTACTCTTCAGAAGGTTTTTCTTTCATACCAAATTAAATTAAAAAATTGTCCACAGCTACGACGCCCGCGTCAAGACAACATCCGCCCACTGGTCTGACAACATACTAGCTGGGCGGGCGAAGTGGCAAGTGACTCAGCCATCCATGCTGAGGATACACGACGTCGTGGCCTCCGACCGAGCGCTGTACCGGTGTAGAGTCGACTTCAAGATATCGCCTACAAGGAACCACAAGATTATCCTAGATGTTATAGGCGAGTATTACTGTTATTTATCTTTATTTGTCGGCCCAGTCAGTGGGCAGAATTAGACCGACAACATTCTAGGAGCCCCTTATTATTTTACTAACTGAACTAATTCCAAATTATGTAGGTACCTATTTATGTAGGACTCATTTTATCAGCGATAACTGAAGTAGAGTAAACTAAACAAAGACACGTTTCATTATGATCATGATCATCAACAGCCCTTTACAGTCCACTGCTGGACTATGAGCCTCCTCCACTATAGTGGAGGGTTTTTCCATAACCCCCACGCTTGGCAGGCGGGTTGGAGATCGCAGTTTAAAAGATTGATGCCTCATTGAAAAACACGTTTAGTATTTTATATTCCATCACGTAGGTAGGTACTTGGTTTTTTAATAAAATTAATAAGTCAATTGTTGTAACTAAATTAGGTCAACAGACTGTAGTTTACAGCTTATTCTACAATCAACAAGTTTCTACAAAATGTCATTAACACGATACCAACATCAAAGCTTGAAGATTTGAAACTAACAAAACAATGCTAAATATTAAGCAAGCGCCAGTGGATTTATATTAATTAATGGATGCCCGGCGATCGCTCCGCTAATCCTGGATAACTGAGCAATTGGTCTATAATAGGATTATTGGGAAACTTGAATATGCGGTTCATCTCAAAGAGCTGACCGCTGGCAACTCTTCGCCAGCTTAGGCATATTGAAAGGCAATATAATACAAGACCGGAGCCTTATTGAGAACATACGCTGTATAGATGGATATCTTTGGGTAATTAATCTTTACGGAATTGTGCTCCTGCCGTTTTGCTGGCTATTTAGTTGGGGAATAGCATATGTTATCCAAGGATTAATATACAACACTTTTATCTTTAAAATACATTTTGTTATTGTTATTTTATTACTCAAGTGCATGAAAAAAAAATCTAGGAAAGAGATTTGAACAAGACAAGTTACCACTTACATCGAGTCAAATAATAATGTATTATAAAAATAATAGTTTCAATAAAGTTTTAAAAACATAATTTCTCGGAAGCGCGACGACGTTAAGTGATTTTTCGTAAAATTGACAGCTTAAGATGACAGCTGTAAAATAATGAGTTATTTAATACAAGTAGATGTCGCAAAGATGGCTTTTATAATGTCAAAATGTCTACTTATCATCAACCAAATAACTTATTGCGGTATTTAAATAGTCCAAGATATTATTACCGAGTGAGTGCTATGCACAAATTAGTAGTGTTGTAAACAAAGATAAAAATATCGGTAAATATGTTAATTGTTCAACCATTATTTTGGGAAGCTTTCGAAATAAAAACTGCTGCGAGGGCATCGCGTTGATCTAATGGACAACGTGTCCCGTCCGACACGTTACACGGTCAGCAATATGTGTTTTTGGAGACGAAGCGAAAAATATCACTTTTAGTATGGACATTTTGTAAATGAACTAAAAAATGTAGAGACAGTCACGTTTAATACTTTGTTATCCAACCACATTTTTTCATGACCAGTGTCATAAGCTGAAATTATCAGTCGAGGTCTTGGGATCGATTTCTAAATAAATTGATAATGGGTGAGAAAATAATATACACCATTGAAAGCTCAAATCAAGAAATCAAATAATGGAATTAAGATGGAATGGAATTGGTAATTTATGATGATATAAAATTTTGTAAAATATTCAATTGAGACAGGTAGCAAATAATTAACAACGCCTACACATCACAAGATGAAGACTGACAAAATCAACATAAAAGGAATCCTATAATTAAGAGCAAATTATTTAAAAAAATTCCATTGAGAATATCCTTGTGACAAAAATAAAACTGAACGACACATAACTTAATGAGAGTTATTTATATTGCTTTTCTAATCTACTGTGACCTCACTACCGTGTTAACTATTTATTTAACATGAAACTGATTTATTTATTTATATTAACCGACAGACATTGGTGACTAAGTTTGTAGCGGTGCTTCTTCTCAGCACTTGCCAAATGTTGGTCTCGGAGTGCTAGTAAAAAGATTATGAGTCATGTAGAGGCTCCTTAAGAGGAAAATATTTGACGATTTGTAAGTACTAGTACTAATAAAGTTTATAGGTACTTTGACTTTGAAATATTACTGTTGAGCGTCTGTCACTAGTATGTCCGCAACATAAACTTTGTTCACAAATTCTCATAGAATTTATGCTTCTGATATTACGATCATCATGAATTTCAAATTCAACTTTGACATTCCGATCTCAGGTAGATCTATTTCATTTTAAGTAGATACGAAGAATAGCAGCTACAGAAGCATTTATCTGCAGTGTAAAACTGTCATACAGTTAGTGCTACGAACGTTCCATTTAAAATGTATAGCGACTGTTTCGAATTCGCATCTGAATAAGTTGGCCGTCTCTCTGGCGAGTGCCTGATGGTTCTTAAACATTCAAGTGGCTATTTATTTATAACTCACAAACTGTCTGTCTGTAGTGTGAATTTAATATTTTATTTGCGAACTTAATGCAGATCAGAAAAATTGTTAAATGTAGGTACGAGATAAACATCAAAATTGGGGAGTAGAAACATCCGCATCTTTAGTGACCATAGTGTTGTTCCAATATTTCTTTTAAAACAAACAAAAAGTATTGATAAAAAATAGATCATCCTGTGGGAATTCAAACAAGCATCTATTTAGGAAACTTTAAACATATTATAATTCTAAAGAAGAACGGTCATCTGTGACCCAGGCCCGACAGAAACGAAACATACCTCAGTTTTTATGTCATGTCTTAATTAGATAAATTATATATTTTTTATATTCGAAATCTATGTATAACACCAAAATATTACCCTTTGTTTTTGTTCAGGCGTTATACAAAAACTGATACAAAATGCATATTTATCACCAAAATTGGTAAATTTATGTACCTAAATGTCTATTACAGCTGCTATGGAATGTATCTAGGTGACCTGGAGATACAGCCGGATTATACAGGGTGGAAACGAGAAGTTACAAAATCCAAAAATTCAATGTTACCAGCTTCCATAATCTGTAACCTATTATTGGTACCATTTGAAAGAGCTCGTGAAGCACTTTCAGAATCAGTAACTAGTTTTTCGATATCTTGTATAGTTTAGAAATAATAGTAAAGTATGGGGCGTGACCGTTCTTCTTTATAACAATCAATATGATGATCAGTTCTTGATGAGTACATGTTAGTAGTTAGTTAGTAATAAACAGCACATGAGATTATTTTTGCAGAAAATTAGCAGCTATACAAACAACTAAGTACATTTTTAGCTGGCTAGCTTGATGTGCTATCGTCAGTACCTAGTACGTATAAAACTATTAAGACTATAATTCCTATGGTTTTTATACATCAAAAAATTCCAATAATTATCTTTTCACTACAGTAAAAGCTTTCCACCATAAAAGCAAAAAACAAGGGAAGTTATTAAAGCGAACATTAATGGCCCCCAAAAATGTTATTTTCTTCTAATTATATTTTTCCGCATCCTTCCCGATGTTCTTGAGATCGCAGGTCGGCCATCTAAATTATGACAAGCGCCGTCGAAAAATGTCAGCTTCAGTTTTGGTGGAAAATATTAGAAGAATTTAATATTGTTTCGCATTTTTAGGGGGTGTACGTTTGTAGGTATACTACGCTTGGATTTTATAGTAATAAGCGACGATTACGGAAATTGGGGGCGTTTGGCGGAAAATAGCGCTAGCAAGTAAAAATTGGCGTCCTTTTAGCGGTAAGTGCTGTCACTGTCAAAAAAATGTATGGGAAACGTCACTTTTAGCAAACGCGTGCCGAAAACATGCTAAAGTTTTCTAGCAAATTTTAACAATTCTAATTATCAGCTGAACGCAGCCATTGTTAATGATATTTGAAATATTTTAACATCGTAAAATGTTTGCTTCAACTTCTGAAATCGGCGAATCTTGCAGTCATAAGTGATAACAAAATAACTGCTATCTCACCAAATAACGTTTTATTATCAATGAAATATTTACGAGGAAAACATTTGTAATAAAACTCAAAATAGAGAACAGTAAGTTTGCTGTTCTCTATTTTGAGGTTTATTACGTTACGGTACGTGTAAGTTTAGTAAGGTTGCGTGAAAATATTGAAGGTTTTGTGAATTTGTCTAAGCAACGCAACGTATCGCAGCGAGTCAGGTGAACTTGAAGTCAATATCTGGCTCGAAGGACCAAAACACTATATTAAACTGTAAATTACTTATTTCAACTAAGAGTATTATTTCTAGCAGAGAGTTAGAGACTCAGTTTTTTTTTAAATTCAAGCCACATGAATAGGACGAAATGAATTCATAATTATCTGAATAAAGTGAAGTGACTACTGTTCGCATCAAACATCATTATCAAGGTCTGCCCTCAACTCCCACTCCGCTGTCAACATTTGACATCTTGACGATGTTGCTTTCGTTCAATTTAATATCGCCTACATTTAGATAAACATTATATCATTGACTACCCTTCATCACTTTTTGCTTACGTAATTTGATCCCTATTACTATTATTCTTTCATTAGTAACTGGAAACAGCGGGCGTTACGGCGCCATGTTTTCTAATTTAATCATTCCTTTGGTTCTTGTTTAGAATTCTAAAATAAAATAAGAAATCTGTATAATTTGAGTTGCGTTATCCATCTACTAATAAACTGTTGAAAGTTTTCTAAAACTACAAATATCACTATCAGAACCAAACTATTATTTTAAAAAACGCGTTTTTTTAACCCTCATTACTAGTGAAAGTCTATTTTGTATAGAAAATAAGTCTACTGTAATATACGCGTGTATTGTGAAAGAATGTTTCACTGTTTTAGGAGGCAATATCCGTCGTGAGGCCATATTTCAGCTGTAAATAAATTCTAATAAGACGAGTTTCGTAAACAATTTCGCCAAATAGAATTTGAAATCATTTTGATAGAATGCCTGTGGATTTTTTATGTTGATAGGGCCGTGTTTTAAATATTTTCCTTGTAAATAACAGTCTTAGCAATGTGTATAACTTACTACTGTTTTAACGAGAGCTAATAAATCAAAGTGCATGTGTGAGTATACAGTGACCACAGGGGGTTGCATGTCAACGTGCATACTAGTATTTCCAAGGTTAAACTGTTACTAACTTCCTAGTAAAGCAATAGAATATAAAGTCATAAAACAAACGCAGTCGTCCACTGCAGTTACGGTTTTGCAAAATTGCACCATCAACGTTTAACATATCTAGGGGAGAAAAAAGTAGTACCACACTGAAAATTGCTGTGAAGGGAATTTACACGGTTAAATTACTAGAAAATTGCTTTCTAGGATCAGAATTGCGTGCAACCTACTTACAAACGCTGTTATGCCGTGAACGATCGAAAATATTCCGCAGCAGGGGTGGTGACGTCACTCTTTTAAAAAAAACATAACCCTCCTTCTGGCGCAGCCGGGTAAAAATATGTGTCGCACAGAACAACCAAAAATATTGCATCTGTAGGTTTTAACAACGATAAGAATTGTATTAATTTCAGTCGTTTTTTTTTTCACTTTAACTGGGTATTTTTGTCAAAAACACAGTAAGATTTATACATAGTTGTATAAGAGCCCTAAATCATAAATTTTGGTGAATTTACTATTGTTAATTTGTATGACTTGAATAACTGAAATTGTATGCTTTGCGAAATAAGGCATTTAGTTGAGAATACAAGCGTGAAACTTTCCTTTTTGAAGTTGCACTAAGTAAATATGTCATGGTTGTAAACTCCACAGTAGTTTGCTCCAGTTGCAATTTCGTCTAAGCAATGGCCCCTGGGATTGCAATTATCTCAAGAAACTTAATTATGGTTTAAAATGCATGAGTATAAATGTGCAACAAAACACAATTTGTCTTACCACAATCTGTATCAAGAATACTAAATTTCCTAGACGATTAGACATGTAGCTTAATTTAGTTATGAATACACCACAAAGTCACAGTACAAGGCAGATCAGTAGATCCACTAGAAGAGTATCTTTTTTTTCATTTATTATCATTAGCATAAACCACTGAGGTTGGTTTGCAATGCTAGATGCGATCTGTACATGGAAACACAACAAAATGCTCTCTTTCTTAGGTAGAATTGTGTAAAGCAATCGTAATCATTTGACAGTTCATAACGTACGATAAAGTCAGTTAAACAAAGCATTTGACAGAATAATAAACGTTATGAACTGTCAAATGATAACAATTGCTTTACGCAATTTTATTCTACCTCAGAAATGTTAAACTTGATGATAATATATATTTATGTTATAAAACCGTAGAATTTGCAAATTTTATCAATTTAACTTAATTACTACTTAATTTAACAATAAAATGTATATTGTGTCTAGTGTCTCCCCAGTCAAAGACTTAAAGATGAATATTATTATTTTAAATTTTAGCTCTAAGTACGATATCTACTTATTTTAGCACCTACCATGCTCATAGAGCAAATCTACTATACTTTGAGTAGACTTACTTTAACAATTTCCATTGCGTACATATTACCAGAACGGATTAACTTGCCCACCGAGTTGAAACACGGCGAACACTGCTAGAGTTATTAATTAACCGCCGAAATGTTTCAATTTATATTCAAAACACATTCGCACCATTTATCGTGGGCAATTTGGACTGCTTGTTTTTATTTTACATGATAATTTGACCGTGCTATACAAAAAACTATATTGCACAGGTAATTAAAGAATATCTAGCAAAAGAATGGAATAGGAATTATTTATGCGTCTAAAAATATGTGAATCATACATCTGACTGCTCTTTTTTCAATAAAAACAAATACCTACATTCTGAAGATCTTTGATATTTCTATTCACAAACTCTACATCTCTCACTAAACGAAGCGAAAAACTTTAATAAATCGGAAGGCCTAAGCAATTGACCGCTGGATGAAATCGCGGACCCATAAAATGTTTTGTATTTCTTTCTCGTTCACCAAAAGTCCAGATAATACGGTAAAATAGCGTTTGAATTTGAAAAGGGCTGATAAAATGCACGACTGATAGAAAAGAAGATTCTGATTTAGACGAAGATTAATGAGCGTGAACGACTGTCTTTGCGCTTACCAACTGATAATTTAGTTCGATCAACGAGGAGATTCGTTGTATGGAGACTTCAGAACTTGGATTACATAGGCTTCCATAATCGGACTAATAGTATAAACGATAATTTCTCGTTCAAAAATCAGCAGTCTTCTCTTTGCAATGGCAAAAAAGTCACATCACTCGCCATTAATTTACAATAATAAAAGATTCAAGGACTGGAATGCCAATTGGCATGGACCACCCTTACTGGGCGCCTTTTTAGGATTCTCTTGTAAAATTATCTTTGCTCGTTCTGTTAGTACCTAGTGAAGCTCCCTTTGCAAACAAAACTAACCCCTTTAAAGTTACTACATTCCGTACCACAAACTTCTGATAAAAAAAATAAACTAACTAATACACGACGTTTGATTTGAAACCTTACTGCTCAAAGCTTAGGAGCGCTACAAACACAGGTAGTCGTTCAGTAGATTGAACGTTGGAACGGAGATTGTGATAAATTTAGGGCACGCACGGTGGGGATTCACCATAATTGAGTTACCCTACATTAAACTTTTTCCTCTGGACTGTATATTGCTAAAATAAAAGGCTTCCCTGGCACAAAATTACTTTGGTCCCGGACTTCGGAGCAATCTTATCGACGATATTGTGATTTTTTGAGATGAGCCGTTTTATATTCGACAGTGACGTTATTGAATCAGAGACAATGGATATTGGTTTTTGTTTTGTTCAACAGAAGAATGGAAATCTCCGATATAATGCCGATAAGATCGTCTATTCGAGATGAAACAATTACAACTTGACGAATTGGTTTATTGGTGAAATTGGGACGCAATATACGGGATTCTTATGAAGTTATGTATTATATCTTATCATTATTAATTTACTTAAATGTAATATATCTGATAAACATGTAAGTAAAGAATTGGTTTAATGATTAATTTAATATGAGTATCACATAAATATCGCTAATGATATTTGTAGAATCAGTACGACCCTAATGGAGTATAATTTCAGAACATAAACCTAAAGTATTATAATTTCAATAAATTCAAACAATCGCAATTTCCGTTGAAAACTTTAGGTTGCTCTAAATAGGCCATAAATCCGTACTAGCAGCTATTACATAATTCGACTAGGTAATAAAACAAAAGAATTATTACGCTAATAAAGCCGAACTGGCCACGAGCCAAAACTCAGTACATGGGCAAATATGGGTAAACCCGCTGGGCAAATGGCTACTTTATTGTGATCTGACCGCGAGCGTTAGATACGAACTATTTGTATCGCTAATGCGAACATTTCCGCAATTTGGTGCCAGTAAAAGCGTGTGCACGATTTTAAACCTTCATTGGAAAGAAACAAAAACTGTTTTTTCGTAAAAAAAAAATCTCAAAAGCTCAGCAGGGTTACTCCGTTACACCGTTTACGTAGTTTCGAGTCTGTCACTGTCACTCGTGCTGGTATCTCGTTTTGCGTGAGAGGGATGACAAAACTCGAAACTTTTCCTACTTGCTTTAATACACCAATTCTATATTAAGATAGACCTGTTTTAAGGTTCTGAGACCTTAATTAAGTGAGAATATAATCGAAATTCTAGGACATCATGTCCTTTGACCATCGACATAATTATTGGAATACCCAAACGATAGTGTAACTGGATATCGTTGAATTATTAACACGAAGGTCTCTTGCCGAAACCTTGTATCACCCGAAATAGATTTTGATTTAACAACAGCTAAGATCTATATTAAGGCTGGGTTGCCCCATCTCACTTTAACTTTGACAACGTCAAAGGTCTGTCAAACTCCTTACAAAATACATCGGTTATTGTTATAGTTATGGTTAAAATTGGATGGTGCAACTCAGCCTAAGTAGCGACACTCGCAATATAATTAAGTACTAGACTGTGATTCCTTGAATCTGAAAATAGCGACCGATCACATAACGTTTCTGCCCGTGTGATTTGGATTGAGTTTTCGTATCTTTATGTATACTATCTATTAATACTTCTATACTAATTATACATGCGAAAGTAACTCTGTCTGTCTGTCTGTCTTGCTTTCATGACTAAACCACTGAACCGATTTTGATGAAACTTGGCATAGAGATAGTTTGAGCCTCGGGAAAGGACATAGGTTAGTTTTTATCCCGGTTTTTGAAACAGGGACGCTCGCGATAATGTTTTTCTGTGACAGACAAAATTCCACGCAGGCGAAGCCGCGGGCGGAAAGCTAGTTTTTTATAAGTCATATTTTCGTAACAAGATATTTAAAATTAGATTACCTTAATTAAGGCACCCCTACCTTATTAAATATTCAGTTTAATCCCGTTTATGTGTTCTTAGCTTATGTTACATTCTCGTGATATACTTATTCTTGGAATTTATAACCATAATTTGTTACAGAGTTGCCGGAAAAGCCGAAGATTTTCGATGAGAGAGACAAAGAAGTTGTGGGCGTAGCTGGGCCTTACATAGAAGACACGAGCCTAAAACTTACCTGTGTTGTAAGTGGAGGTAAAACTGTTACATAGTTGTACATTTTTTATGTTAAATAAAATATATTTTTAATTTTAAGTAAGTCCAAGTAAAAATTATTCTGTGATGAAATAACTCAGACTCCCTTCCCATGACAGATTTCGATTCAGATTATTACAATTATTAACTTGTAACTAGAAAAAATTACTGGTTTGTCAAAGTCTACCTAGCAGTCAGAACATTCGCCAAACAAGCGAAAGGTCATACGTTCACATAACTACCTGAGATATTCAGTTTTATACATAAAAAGTTTTGTGTGATAAAAAATAAATCATTAGAATTTAAAAATACACTACAAGTACCTACTATACAAAATATTATGTGCCTTATTGAGTTGGTCAGACAAAAGAAATTCGGGGTCTCTTGAGAGAAACGGAGATTTTACTAATATTATTTATATAATTTCTTTATTAGAGGTTTTTCAGCAAAATAACTTAGAAATCTAGACGAATACTTAAACTTTTTTATAATACTCGCTATTTTCCAAACAATCACTAACGAGAATTATAAATAAACATGTCGAGTGTTTTGTGGGCTGTTGATAATTGTTTGAATTATTTTATGCTATGCATGACCGAATTTTGAGTATCATTGAGGTCAAAATTAATTGGATAGCTTGATGAGTGCCTACTAGAAAAGTAGTTAGTAGGCATATTATTATTTATGAAAAATAGCGCTAAGTGAAATAAGCCAAATTACCCCATTGCGACAAACGTTATTGCCTTGACTTAATTGTATGAATACTGGTTTAAGGTTACAGAATGAAAAATTGCGGTGTAGTAAAATTTTAGTGTGAGTTATCAAACGTCGTCACTAGTGAGCGCGTAAAAAAATGGCATAAATGTATGACGGATTGTACTGTACAGCGCCCCTAGCGGAAAATTTCAAGAACTAAAATACGCGCTCACTAGTGAGTACCTACCTACATTTGATGTACACTCACACTAAGCCCTCTGAGTGATAAGAAAGTTTTTTTTTTTTGGGGAGCCTGATAACGCAAGATAATCGCTTTAAAGATGGCTGAAGAGGTCTGTATGGAAATTGTATTATCAACATCAGTCTTTTTTTCCATGCAAATTAGGTATTTTATCTATATTTGTGAAAAGAAAAACGAAAACCTATCAAGAATGGTTTTAACAGCGGATTGATCGCCAATTCCTAAATTTTCAAATAACTATTTCTTCAGTAAAATCATCACAAACTACACACACTAAAAAACAAAATATTCACTATTTCAGAATATTTAAAAATATTAACCAATATTACGTCGACTACATTGTCTTGAGTTAGTTAGTTACAGCTGCGGTATGTATGCAATCATGAGTTTTGAAGTCAGCCAAAACGAAACTGCCCAGTTCAAAATTCAGCCTTATTTTCAGTTCCATAAGTATGTAATAATATTGGTTTTTCCCTAGGTAACCCTCTCCCACGCCTCCGATGGTGGCGCGACGACAAAGTCATAGCTACCCTCATGCCAGTCGATGACGGCTCTGGCCTCAACTCCTTGGAACTCCGGATACCGAAGCTCACGAGGGAATACTTCGAAGCAGTGTACACCTGCACAGCTGATAATACGCTGCTAGTCCAGCCGTTGAGGGTCAACGTCCAGATTCAGCTGTACTGTAAGTATTCTTTATGAAATAATAATAAAATAAATATCTCTGGACAGTTTCACACAGCGCTGTCTTGCCCCAAAGTAAACAATTAAATTATGCTTGTGTTATGGGTGCTAGCTTAATGGATCTGCCCGGCCGGGAATCGAACCCGTGACCTCTCGGCATAGTAGTCCGTACCTCTAGTACGAAAAACTTTCGAGTTCGTTCCCCTAGGGCGGCTATAATATAGGGGGCGCTGTTTAATTTTTCATACAAAATTTTTCGATGACACTTTGAATACGCAAACGAAACGAACTCGAAAGTATTTCGTACTAGAGGTACTGTTTAAGAAACAACAACACCAAACGGCCGAGACCGATTCTTTAAGGTTACGGTCTCCTATTTAACGCTATACGTGGCTTACGAATTCAGCGTCAAACGTTCCTATCGATGCCGAAATCAATAATAATAATAATAAATACACTTTATTGCACACCAAAGATAAGAACAGAAAGAAAAGGAACACACAAGGTACAACTAGGCGGTCTTATCGCTATGAAGCGATCTCTTCCAGACAACCTATGGTGAGGACAGTTACTTAAAAAAAAATGAAGGGGAAGGCGGTGTCGACAATCAATGTCTGAGGCTAAGAACTCATGGCGCAATTTTCACCCGCGCCCGCGGCGGTTGCGGGCCCGCGGCTTCTGAAGAATGCAGATACTTATTTAAGATCCAGTGCACAACTCACGGCGGTTTTCGCTCGCGCGAGAATTCATTGTGACGCAGCCTACGGTGGTTATAGGAGACCATAGTACCCATTTATTAGCCTACGGAGGACTTGGAATCGGCGATTTATTTTTTATTTTAAAATAATTATGTCGACGAATGACGCCGGTCGCCCGGCGACTTTTGACAACATGTCAAGTCGGCGGGTTTGCTGTGTAGACTGCATTATGCTACAAACTAACTTTATGTAGGTTAATACGCGTTTTTTTATCTTGATGGTTGCATTGTAGTTGGAAATTCTTCGCCCGGTTCTGTGGTTTCATTTAAATGTTAGTAAGTTGTCCAGTTTTTCAGACATTTTAGTTGTGTCTGACCTTATAAAGAAGAATCTGTTCCGAAGTAACTTTTTGCATTTAAGCATCTGTTTTTGCTTAACATCAAAACTCTATGGTTGCGAAAAAATGGAAAGCTTTTGTAAAATTTTAATACATTTTCAATGCACAATTACCTACTTTAAATATAAGTCAGTTTGGTAAACTAACCATTAAGGTTTAAACAACTGTTACATGGAAAAAAATTCAAACTTAGATAATTCTGGCACATTAATCGATTTGGTTTTGACCAATTCGACATGAAATGATCATAATATAAAAATAGCAGTAAAATACACAAACTGTCTGCTACGTTAGAAAACTTTGTTACTTTCTAGAATAATGTTAAACAGTCTTAATTCAACTTTAACCAATGTTTTATTTAAGTCAAAAGTCGGCGAGCAATTACGAATATTAATGAACTTTGATATTTAATTATTTATCTCCAACATTTCCATGAATTAATACGAGTAATTTCCCTTCGAACAATATTCCAACCACTTACAATATACTGGGATTGCTACGAAATATATCATATGGAGGTGATACAGGGTATATTGGGGGGTAAAAGGTCGCCAAAACAATGGACCTATATGGTTCTTAACCTCATTTACAAGGGGGTATTGTGGTGAAGGTATCCTCGTAACGGCCCGGACAGTGTGACTAAGTTATACAGTGTGAGTCACGTTAAAGTGTACATATGAAAATAAATGAAACTAGACCTATTTTTATCGACAAAAAAGAGGTCAAAAAATTTTTGCGATTTTTTTTTATTTTTTTATAGAATTTTTTTTCTTCCAATTACTTATTGTAAAGAAAACCTAATAACTTTTAAACTAAGAGGTATATCCTGATAAAATAAAAACAGTAATAATGCTAAATAACAGGCGATACTATAAAAATACACAAAAAATGCCAACAAATAATAAAAAATGATACTTTTTGAAAAATATCTGCTTTTAAATTCGTGTTTTTTTGGTTATTTGATAAATTTCTCCAAAAAATGCCCCTATAACCGGTGGTTTTTATTACTTTGTATTGTTCTGTATCGTATTAACTTCGTAAAACCAAAAATCGCATGTCTCTATCCCTATCACAACGTTTGCAATGATCGTTTATTTTTATTTAGCATTATTACCGTTTTTATTTTATCAGGATATACCTCTTAGTTTAAAAGTTATTACGTTTTCTTTACAATAAGTAATTTGAAGAAAAAAAATTCTATAAAAAATAAAAAATAAATCTCAAAAATTTTTTGACCTCTTTTTTGTCGATAAAAATAGGTCTAGTTTCATCTATTTTCATATGTACACTTTAACGTGACTCACACTGTATATTTCATTTATGATATTTGAATATGTGATTTACTGTCTGAAGCTAGCAAATTTGGGAGGAAAAGCTTGCTGTTCATTTTAAGTTTGTATTTAAATTATTTTGTGCCTATCCGGTTGTTTTATGTGTACTGAATATACTTAGTACTCAATAATATTTTGTAAAGAAGATCATTATTATGAATATTATGTTATACGAAATCGGAAATATTTTCAATGAACTATTATTTGGTATCTAAACTTAGGTGGTTTTAAAACGAAAAAACACAATCATGCTCCATATAAATTATAAGTATTTATGTTAAAATGTATTGAAAGCTAAAGTCGGCGGGTGCTCGTGATAAAATGTTTTATCTGTCTACCTCGATATAAAAGTAATGCTGTCCCATCCAAAATCTTGAATAGATTCTACTAAACTTACATTAAATTCACTAACCGCAGGCGCAAAAACATATTATTATTCATTACCCGTTTCAGCTCGTAAATCATTACTGTAATATTCCAGATAGAACACCAAATATTACCTGTAATTAATTGCTCCGTATTCGTCTTCCTTACTGGATATTAGCGATCCGCCACGTCCCTAGCGCCGGGCGTTTGTCTAACAAACCGCGTTGGCACATTATGAGCGGTGACAGGCACTGCGTCATCGGCTACGTGAGATATTAGGACGAGCACCTGCAGGCCTATACAGGGTGGTCCGACCTTACTCTATTATCAAACGCTAAAATGTCACCTTGTGTCTGTTGTGATAGTTTAGGTGCAATTAAAAAAAAGCGTTTAATTTTATGTGATGCCCAATTTCAAACAAACGACAACGTGAGATATTAGGACGAGCACTTGTAAAGCCTATACAGGGTGGTCATTTTTATTCGCTGACGCTACAAAGTCCTAAATCTTATTCAGTACTGATAAATGCGAATAAAAGGATTTTCAATAAATATGATTTCTAATTCTACCAATACATTTTCATGTAAAATATTGCCAAGACGAGACCATCATGGCTCGCATTGTGGAAAGTTATCAGAACTCAAAGCCAAGCTTCTGACTTTACAAGCCCTCTAAACTCTACACCGCAGTTAAAATATGTGGCGCGGCCGCTAACTTTGCATTTATTAAATGATGATGATATGACACCCTTTATGTAAGCTACTAATACTTGTGGTGCCTCTAGTAAGTAATGAGGCCAGAAACTAACGCGTGAAACGTTCAATGATATCTCTAATATTCGTCAAAATTTAAATTGCTGACCAAATGTCACGTCGATTCAGTAGCAGCGTAGCACAAACACGGATTCGCAGCAGCAATCCACTAAACTGCTCACGTGCGAGCAGCTAATATAGATTTGCAGGTGCTCGCTCTAATGTCACACGGCGCCGAGCACGTATCCGATGACACAGTGCCTGTCACCGGTAATAGTAATTCAACAGTTTTTTTGCTTGCAAAGATTAGCCATTATCAACCTTAAAACTGTACCTAATAAGTTTACTTGTTAAGTTTTGAACTGCATTAAATGAGAAGAAACACACTGACCTCAGAAACTTTCTAGATTTACCAAAGAAGAAACCCAAGAAGTTTCCTTACACTTTACTTCAGCCTAGTTAGAAGCACACTAGAGTACGGTTCAGTTGTATGGTCTCCTCACTATGCTATTCACCGNATAAGTGGTGACTGAGTTTGTTCCGGCGTTTCTTCTCAGCACTTGCCATAATTATGTTTGTCTCGAAGCGCTGGTAGGGCCCAAAAGATAAGGAGACATGTAAAGTGCCCCATAAGGGCTACCTTTTTCTTTTTTTTTTATTATTTTCTATTGACGTTCATAAGTGCCACTTGTGGTCTAAACTGAATAAATATTTTTTGATTTTGATTTTGATTTTGATTAAATAAAGTACCCACAACAATAAACTGCGGTGCGTAGAAAATAGCGGTTAAGTGTTGTGTAGTGAAACAAGGCAAAGTCCTTGCGTGCATGACCGACTGAACAGTGTTTAGTGAAGTGCTCACGATATGTATTAGTGTATTAAAACATCGAAATTTTCGTCCGAACGAAACAGCGCCATCTATACGACACGCCTGAAGGCGAACTTTCGAACAACGCCATCTGTTGGCGGTTTTGCGGGAGTAACTAACGGGCGCTCGCCCGTACAGCCGGCAAGATAAACCCTCAGACGATGAGGCACCGGGTCCTCCCCCTCCTGGCTCCGGTTTTCCTCTCCAAGCTGTGGCGGAGGCGACGACGTGCTAAGGCCATCGAGAAACTGCACGGGGTACTGTTTGAACTATTTATAACCCCCCCTCCCCCCACTCCTCCTATGTTCTTCTGATTAATTTCATTGTGGGTCCAATGTCAGTTTAACTTTCCCCTGATACAGACTTGACCTACATTGGTTGGGTTTTTATTGGCGCTCAAGCTGTAGATCCTGGCTACACAGGAGTTGCAGCGGTGAGAACGAGAGGTGGGAATAGTCCCATTTTAGCACCTTCCGTTCTGGTTTCTGTTCACCAGAAAACCTGACCATGTGTGTTGACGTTACACTATTTCTAGATTTACAAATTCGTCATTATCAAACAGCTGGTGTCTTTTGACGAGTGCGTTTGTCATGGATTTAACATGATGGGTTTGACTTTTTTGTAATGCCTTTGGATAAAACCTCAGTGTTCTTATTTTCATTACCTAAACCGTTAATCCCAGCAGACGCTCATTCACGTTCAAGATTTACTATAACATAAACTTGGCAAGCTCCCCAGGTGGTTCCAGGGTCCATGCCCTTTTAATGGCTCGCCATTATTGATTTATGTATTACATTGATTGCATTGCGAGGTGACCGAGTTTGCGGTAATCTTGATTTCCAAGGAACGATCGACAATTCCACCCGAGATTTACTGAACATAAACTTCTGCTTGGCATCTCCCCAGGTGCAAAATCCACGCCCTTTTTAAGTAATAAATGATTGTTTGTGTTCTAGTGTAAGATTAAGACCCATTGCTGGACAAAGGTTTCTTCTAGATCCTTCCAACTAGGTCTCGTTCCAAGGACATTGTAGGCCACTCCTTCGCGCGGCCTTCCAAATTGTCACGCCACCAAAACACATGTAATTAATTACAAAGCGTGAATTGTTTTGAGTTGTTATTGTTTACCTTTTTTTCCGAGGTATTGGTGTGTTTAAACTGGGTATGTAGGTCACCTGATCTGATGATTAAATAATATCAGCAAAGGTTTTTTACCATTTTGTTTTCACTTGTGCTTTTTTATATGAGATTGGTGTGGAGACACCACCAACAGATCTTCAAACTTTTGCCTAAAATTTGAATGGTGTACATAGTTAATGAATACTCAAAGTATATGAGAGCAACACGTAAACCTTTACCCCCTTATCCCCTAACTTAACCATTTCTAATTAATGTTTAAAAAGAGTTGTATAATCCATCAACTGCCATGTCCACAGTAATTCAGTCAGATGCCGGCGCTATCTGTTCATTCCGTTTGTTGCTCCTCAGGGAACACCGTTATCCCTGATTTAGGAAGGCATTCACCCCGGAATAGCCCGTGCCGTTTCGCTACCAATTCTTCTAAGTGATTTATGGAAGTGGACGAACTACGAAGTGTGTACCTTACAATGAATGAATGAAATTGTAACCTTAATTTCATCTGTTTCATTGTTTTACTTGCGTTAGAAAGTAAAAATTTAAAAACTTGTGTTCTGTAGGATTTAAAATTAATTAATAGTAACCACGTCAGACTAATAAAAATATACTTTTTTTTCAACCCCATCCCCTTGCCAACAACATATACCTAGCAGGCTAGTACCAAGTAATAGAATTGATATAGTCAAAAACGAAATAGCGAAAATGTGACTAAAATTTCTTAAGAAATTGTGTTTCTTCCCTTTGAAATCATGACCTCAAAATCGAGGAATAAAAGAAATAGATGTTGTAAGATTTTTCCTTGAAATCAGACCATCTAGACTTGTGTTACGGAAGCATTTTCAAACAAACTCCATATTCCCGTAATCCGAAATATTTCGTCTCATTTCTTCTTGTCGCCCCTTTATAAATATTCATCTGTATTGTTCCCTTCGAGTGTCAAAGGTTTATGGACGTCTCGGATTCCGTCCCATCGTATATTATTTAGGAACGGGCGTTGTTTCATATCTGCGCACTTTAGCACGTTCCGGGTTGTTTATATCTGGATTCTATGGGTCCATTTGTTCAAGCTTTTCTACCCCTTTTTCATCTTTATAACCCTATGAACATGAATATGTATCAGTATCTATTTTTATTCCCGTTATCATTTTATGATTTGCGTTTTACTTTATCGGATGTACGTCATGTATTATTTTATCGTTTTCGGGGTTATTTTTAACTGATTCATTCTTTTGTCCTTGATTGGGGCTTCAAGTTATTTAGAATATGCTTTTAAATTCTAGGCGACCGTATTATACTTACATATAAGTTTAGCTTATTGTGAGGGTTAACAGGGATATTAGTAACTAAAAATTGTATAAAATGTATCGATTATAATATAACCTGTGTAATACCTAGTTAAATATATCATTAGGTTCGTGTAATCACAATAAGGAAGGCTCTCTCGCTAACTATATTTAGCTCCACATAGTTTAATAGCGCCTTAATTTACTCAGATGCCTGCGTGCAGTCAGATATGCCTTAAATAGCCTCTGTTATCGGGGCCATTCAGGGCACTATTTTGGGCCCGCGAACGTAAATGGTATTACGTAGCAGGCGCTACGTAGCTCGGTCACGAAATACGTAAGCGGCTAACTTATTCGGCCTTGGGCTCATGAAAAACATTATTTCAGGGTAAACAGTGAAATACAGTGGAGGAAATACGTTTATAAACTGTAAAGATACGATCTTGAAGTCTTTGATTTCTTTTGTATACGAGCTATAGAATGAAATGTGATTTTTTATTGTTAAGGTTTTTTGATAAGATTTAATATGAAATGTGTTGTTGTTTTCTATTTCACTTAATATTGTTCCATGTTATATCCAAAATACCTGTATGTATACTTCTAAATGAGTTACATGGACAGTAACTTAGTTTCATTTTTTGCAAATAAACAAAGACTATAACAATGTCTACAAACAAAGTTCAGACGAGGTTTTTTGTCATTTTCAAAACTTTATTCATTATCTCGAGTAAGTAAATAAAGTTCAGAAAAAAAAAATACAAGTTTAGATAAATTTTGGAAAAGCAGAGTTCTTTTTGGTCATGTTCGTTCGTTTCTTTTAGTATTTGGGTCAGATTGCGATCAAACGCTACTTTGCCATAAATTGGAAATGTTACAAAAAGTTGGTGCGGGCGGAGGATCACATTTTTTCTTTACGAATAACCTGTGGAAAAGTAATTCGCAGCGAACAATGAACTGATACATATTTGACAAAACGACATTAGTTAAATAGCCAGTGCTTCACTCTTACGACAGTACATTGCAGCCCCATAGAGAGGGTCGTGCACTCGTGCTCCTATAGTAGAGACTGAGTGACCTAATGACAGTTTAGCAGGGCAATCAAAACCGCACTTAGCCTTTGATTGGGCTATAGTGGTCTCTTTCCACGCTAACCTAGATCACCCCAAAAACCCCTTCTGGCAGCGATGGTGGTGATTGTAGAATTTATTTTAGTCCGTGTGACCATTATTGACCATAATTTTATTGTTTACCCACTTGAGTTCCAATTTATGTGGCGACGTACCTACACTAGCGAGCTATGTGAACGCGTACCCTGTTTCTTGGTGACGACGCATTATTTATGACATTATTTTTACAAGAACCCTAGTTTTTTTTAGTAATTTGAATAGTCCCACACTCATTTTTATAGGGGTACCGAGTTTTACTTATTACTTACCTCCCACAACTAGTAAAAGTATACTAAAATGATGATATTTCTCCGTTACAGAGTCACTCGGACAAGGTGAAGTCGTCTTCGGTGAAGATGGGCGCGGGCGGCGGAGGCTCGTCGGAGGGCAGCACCCGCGTGTCGTCCCGCTCGCGCGCCTCCGAGGAGCCACACATCGGTCAGTATTCCGTCTCTTTTCAACCAAATGACGTTCACATCATCATCATCATTTCAGCCATAGGACGTCCACTGCTGAACATAGGCCTCCCCCAATGATTTTCATAGTGGCCGGTTGGTGGCGGCCTGCATCCAGCGCCTTCCCGCTACCTATATGAGGTCCTCGGTCCACCTTGTTCACGTAACTTGTTCAAATGACGTTCACTACTGGACAAATATCTTGCCTAAGGATTTCTACAACGACCGGTCCTGCACTGCCCGTATACAGGCACTTACCGCGATAGTTGGTCCATCTAGCGGGAGGCCTGCCCATACTATGGTCAGTATTTCGTTTCAGCACAAAGGTTTCTTATAAGGATTTCAAGAACGGCGGTCCACGTATTAGGAGACCACTATGTGGCTTATACGTAGCATATTATTCTGTAGTTTGTGAGACGACGCTCAAAACTCGAGTCCAACTTGAGTATAGATAGCCTATGTATTTAATGAACTTTTTTCCAAAGTTTGCATCAAATGATAAAGTTCCAAATGCATTACCTGAAGCATCTTTCTCAGATGCATAAATGGGTCAAGAATGACCTTCATTTAAGTGTATAATCTAGATATGACTCATATTTTTTGTTCTCATTTGTTTGAATGAAACTAAAAGTTGATGAAACCAACAAAACTAAACAAATAAATCTTAATTTTCCTACAATTTGTTAACAGGAAAGTACAAGTTACTAAAAACGATCGGCAAAGGCAACTTCGCGAAGGTGAAGCTGGCGAAACACGTGCCCACCGGCAAGGAGGTGGCCATCAAGATCATTGACAAGACGCAGCTCAACCCTGGCTCCCTGCAGAAACTCTTCAGAGAGGTAAGTTGCATTTTCCTTTCCTAACTTCTACTGGTCCCATTCGGCTCTGCCGAAACCACACAGTCCAATTTTTCTTGGAAGAAGTTGAAGAAAAACACGTGGCTCAGAAACTCTTCAGAGAGGTGAGACATATCTATATTTCCAAATTTGTGGTGTCTACTTCTACTAGTACCATTTGGCTCTGCCAGATCCACACGTTAAAGATTTTCTTGGAAGAAGTTAAAGAATGGAAAGGTTGGGCTGTTCTGGCAGTCCTAGATGGCTCTAGCTCATCGGGCAATAATAATAAATAAGTGAGCGCGAGGGCTCTTAATCTCACCAGAGACGTGAGATAGAGGGACGTTTTGATTTTCCAACTTCTGACGTTCTGTTGGTCCCATTTGGCTCTGGTGTAAGTGTGGTTGGTTACGCTTCACTACAGAAACTCTTCAGAGAGGTGAGAGAGACACGTTTCATTTCCGTTTCACTCTCAAGCAGTTAGTTTCTCCCGGAACCACTCAACGTTCACTAGTTAGAGCATTGACTGGGACAATTTTGACCTTCATGGGTTTTTATTGGCGGTCAAACTGTAGAACCTGGCTACACAGGAGTTGCAGCGGGGGGAACGGTAGGTGGAAATAGTCCCGTTTGGTTAGATCATTGGCGGTAAATCCTGATTAGAACGGAGGTGCAGTAGTGGGAACAAGAGATTGGATTAATAAAAAGCAGCACCTAGGAAAAGATATTAATCGGAAATGTTTCTCATCGATATGTTTGTTTTCAGGTGCGGATAATGAAGATGCTCGACCACCCGAACATCGTGAAGCTGTTCCAGGTGATCGAGACGGAGAAGACTCTGTATCTTGTTATGGAGTACGCGTCGGGAGGAGAGGTCAGTATATCACAACAGTGAAGCATTATACTACGTTATAGCATTCGTTTTATATCGAGATAGTGTGGACTGATAATTCTACAGGCGTGGGAAGCGTCTGCATACGCGCAGCACAGGATCGGTTTTTGTGGGTCTATATCCAGCAGTGGACGTCCTCTGTTGAAACGAATTAGGTACATTTGCCTCTGTAAAATCATATATTGTCATGCTCTTGCAGTGGATACTAAAATTACATTGCTACCAATGATATTAAAGAACTATAGATATGTTACGTTCATAGAAATTACGATTTGAATCCGTGCCGAGCTATTCCAAATAGCACACATTGACAAATGTAACTGATAAGTGAAACAAAAGATACGAAATAGCACGCAAATGAAAGAGATAGCTATAGTTTTAACGATTCTGCACTAACTAATCTATGTCCGNGCTCGAACAAGTTCCATACAACTTGATGTGGTACAATTTAGCCGACTAGGTGATAGTGCTTTTAAAAAATCAGTAAAAAATATAGCTTATAAATACCGAAAAATGTTTCAAAAAATTGTAATCCACACTAATTTACGCTTCTAAATAATATATTAGAAACACACTGTGATTAAATTTAACAAAATTACAAACTAAACATGTATTGTCAAAAGTTACTTGAAAACAATGAAAAAATACTTTTCAAAATAAAACACACGTGTTTGTTGTCACGGCAAAAACCACATGGCCGATATTAATTTATTTTAGTTGTGTATCGCTGAGTGTTGCAATTACAGACATTCAATAAATACTTTACGAAATATGAGGGTGGTACAATTTACCCGGCGGTACAATATACCGAACTCTCCCCTATTATTACACTTCTTACTTTAGCAATTTCGTGTAGTACGCTTATTCTCGAGTATTTTTCTATCATTTAAATATCGAGGCTTGGAGACCCCGTTTTGGTAGGAAAACAAGTCTGAATAACATCCACTATGTAAATGCGATAACTGAGAATTGAGGAAATAATGTATTATTCCAACGATCAGTGGGAGCTTTAGATGACACGGAAGTAGAGAAAATAAAAGAGCGAATACAGAATTTACGGACGCGATGAACCGTGAAGGCAGCGGAGTCGGCGCGGGGTAGACGACATGCATATTTGATTCCGTCATAAACTCAATTTACAGCTAATCTCATCTCAGATTGTCGAAGAAATAAAATTTCACACGCCGTTGGTTCACTCGTGAATGTAAATAGGGTAGGCGCGAAATCGGACGAAAGAGGGGAACGGGGCGCGGGGCATAACGCGAGTGGAGGGGGCCGCGCTAATAAAAAATACCCACCGTTCACGACTCATTTGGCATCAGGCGCGCGCGCTGCCAAGAAGCTCGCAACAATTTAATATTTCCCCTTTAATCCAGAGCACTAAATTAGACTCTGTAATCTCGAGTTTGCCGTTAAATTTTTGTCCTCCAATGATCAGTATCGGGTGATCGATTTTACGGGCCTACTGGTCCCGTTTCGTTCGGCTGTAACTTTTTAGTGCTCCTTTTATTACGACAAACGATTTTAATCAAGCGAGTTTTTGTTCAGGGCGGACGCCATTAGCGCCCCGGAGTTGGAATAAAATTCGAAGTTAAGTCGCATTCAAGACTCGAGAATTTGCTTTTAACTTCGTTTGATTGGTCGCCTTCGGAACGTTTACTGACCTTTACTCGGGACATAAAATAAATCTATGCGGACGCGTTTTCGTTTTCGTTTCATTCACGCCTGTCGCAGCATTTCTCTTCGCCCTCACTACGGCGCCTCTTCCCGGGAGAGTGCGAAGTATCCGGAGTCAAGCCAAGACCGAGTTCAAGGAAATCACTCGTAGAACCAGGCCTGTTCATCTCCGCGAGCTTACATTGAAAACAAAACACGCACGATGGCCCACCTACAGGACACTATTCGACAAGGCCTCACGAAGCGAACATTGACTGACGCACGCGTATTCTTGTGTATGATGGAAGAAAATAAAGAAAATGTTGTACTAAATACTGTGCAGTATTTAACTGCCTGAATAATAATAAAAACACAGAATGTGCTTTTTTAAGTTGCCTCAAGACACTGGGAGGTAAATCAGTAGTTAATATTATTCATGATAATTCATGCTAAATCATGTATTTCCTCCGCCATTTTCCGCAGTTTGGCACCTCACGTCACATCATTTTACCGATGTCAGCCCTATAGCTTCGGCGCAGTGCCGATAACTGACGTTTGTCAACAAAATGGTGCTTGATTCTTGAGACAGGCTAAATTACACCATACTGTTAATGACATTGAGCATACATTGTTTAAATACCTTCGCGAAGTAAAACTTCTGTACGTAGTACTTATTATTATCTGTGGTAGAACTCTTATTCGTGTTCTAACTATCCTTAAAATGCGCTGCAAAGACTCGTTCGCACTGGTCGAGTGATTTAGAGTAACTCGCCTTTAGTAACCTCGCTACTTACCAAAAAACCGACCGAGTACAGTTTACATTCATTAGTGGTTTTTGTATGAACTTGACTAAACCGCCCGGTTCGGACTCGTTTAGCCGGTAAGCGAGTGAGCAGGGACGCATAGTGTGGGGTGTACTCACCTGTCAAAATTGAACAACAATTTAGTAACCTAGGGGAGACCGAGGATAGTTGTGACAGAGAAGAGTTGTGACATTGTCGATTTTTGGAAACCTGTTAACTATCAGCGAGCTCGCAACAGCGCGTATTGTTTGCTCGAGACTTGAAATAAAAAATGCGCACTGCTTCAGAGTTAATAAGTTCCAAAAAAAACGACAATGTCACAATTCTCCTTTGTCACAACTCTCCTCGGTTTCCCCTCTGGTCAAAATTTTTGGTATTCGGACACGTTTAGCTACTGAAAATCAGTGTTCTGCTCATTTTAGAGCAGTGTCTACTGAGCTCTCTGCTTTTTTGCATCGGTGCGGCACACTTATACCTTGACCCAGGATTTTCTTTTTAATCTTTCTAATGTACGATATCTTTCCTGCTACTCCTGTGTTTATTAATCTTACTTTTTGCTTCTTGCGTGTCAATGTGTTTTGCAAATAAACCATATATATACTATCTACCTACTAAATCACTCGCCACTCGACTAAATTACTCGACTACTGTGAACAAGGCTTCAGACAAAATTTCGGCGAGCTCGCATCGACCGCGTCGAGGGCAGCTTTAGTTGTCATATTATTGTTATGAGATATTTCAGCAAACTATCTTAAGTTTAAGAGGATGTGTTTTATAACTTTTTGAATATTAAAAGTATGAGTTGAAATTTCTGGAAAATCTTATTGGGGGACTGGAATTCTTTTGGATACATCCTCAAAAAGTTTTCATAAGGAAAGTTTGCGTATTCCAGCGTGTAGTTCCTCCTGTAACGGTCTCGTGTTATGCGCGGAATAGTAATATACTTCTTGTAGATATATCGGATAAAGCAATTTTTATCCGTATATGAATGCCACGAAGTTTTCGGGTTGGATTTGAGAAGTTTTATGCATGAATCAGAACGTATCGTTTTATATGATAATCATAATATATTAGTAAGGCTTTAAAAGGAAAAGTTTTTTTTATAAAAAGTTATATAAATGAAATAATCGTAAACTTTTAATTGTTTGACGAAGAAACTTTTCGAACTAAGGCTAAGTTGCACCACCTAACTTTGACCGTAACTATAACGATAACCGGTGTTTTTTGTATGGAGTTTGGCAGATTTTCGACGTTTGTCAAAGTTAAAGTAAGATAGTGCAACCCAGCCTAACTATAGTGATGTCAGTAAATTGATACATTTTGACTTCTGGCTAGTTTTAAACAATCATTAGAATTTAAATCTTATCTTATCCCATCTTAATGAGATCTAATTAAAATTGCAATCTTCTCCAATACATCACCTTAGTTTCATGACAAGCTTTTTTAAAAGCATACAAAGTAATAGGTATAAACAAACAAACATCACTTCAAAACACTGAACCCCTAATCCGAAGCACTAAGTCAATTTCTCTAAAAATAACAAAACGATCGTTTCGCACGCTTGCAATAAATAAATCCTTTTGGTGCTACCATATTTCTTACTGAGACTGAACGACAGGTTTGATTTATACGGTGGACTTGCATCGCTTTGTTCTTTAACTGCTGGGCGCATGCGACTGTGCTCGATAAATAGCTTTGATTGTGGAGCTGTACCAACAATATCTGGTTTAAAAACTGACAACTGTTCCTTCGCGGTTGAAATATGTACGCTATGACGCATAAATTTGCTGTGGATCAGAATGTTGGAGGTTTAGAAGCAAACATTGTTTAGAAACATTATACTGATAAGTTGTATAATCTTTAGAAGCTTTGGTTTAGAAGCATTATACTGATAGTTGTAATCAGTCTCGTAAAATTCTGAAACCTTATACAAAAAATGTTTGATAAATAGCTCTGATTGTGGAGCTGTACCAACAATATCTGGCTTAAAAACTGACAACTGTTCCTTCACGGTTGAAATATGTATGCTATCGCGCATAAATTTGCTATGGATCAGAATGTTGGAGGTTTAGAAGCAAACTGTTATGTAGAGACAACTGATAATCCACATTGAAATATACCTATGTAGTCCAGTGCTTACAAAATCTTTTATCCCGTTTTACCCCCTTAGGGGAGGAGTTTCGTAAAATCATTTCTTAGCGGATGCCTACGTCATAACATCTACCTGCATGCCAAATTTCAGCCCGATCCGTCCAGTGGTTTAGCTGTGCGTAGATAGATCACTATGTCAGTCAGTCAGTCACCTTTGAGTTATGTATATGTATTTAGATTCTAATAATCACTCACGACATGACTCTAAAAAATAATTAGGTATTGTAAAGTTACCAGAATATTAGCAGTATTAGTGCAAGGTATATGATTTTTCTCTTTAAAAAAATTGCCCGCCACAACCTTCCTACCTTACTCTAACTGCCAAAAAACATTGCAAAACATTCAATTTTTCGTGCGCCTCAAGGATCATGAGAGAGAAAGAGAATTAAAATTATGCCCATGAATACACGTTATACTTTAAACTCATCAGTTCTACAATTTATGCACCATAAATTGCACTCGCTTGTACTCGTATACCTTCACTGAAATACTTAGCTTTTATTAGAGATCGAAGAGGGCTCTACACCGCAGTGTATTTAAATATCCTCAGAGAGACCGCGGCACCGGTTTTTGTTAGCCCTTATACATAAAACATGCATCGTGGGTTCGATACCCAGCGTGTTTGCTTTGCATTTACAGGAACTTACAATTTTGGTTGTGTTTTAGGAATTGCTGTTAAACAAGAGAAGGGTTAAAGGATTGACCAGAGGTTCGGGAAACATAAATGTTATTTGTAAAATAGTGATTTAACAATGGTGATGAAAATGTTGATATGTTAATTCATAACTAGAGGCCGTTGACACGTCGTCTGTAGTGATTCTTCTGGTCAAATTAGCATAGTTCAGTTATCTCATCTTCATATTGTCCAAAATATATCTAATAGGTATGTATAATCCCGTAAATGCATCTCCCTTCCTATTTGAACCTTTTTTTCTTTCACAAGATTTGAACCTGGAACCTTTGAGTGCCAATTAGTTCAACCCTAGTTATTTAATTTTTAGCGTTAAGAGTCGCATCTCAATCGTATCGCAAGTCGTGGGTTCAATTCCCGCCTTAGGCAGTTCGATTTTTTCAAGTGATTTATAATTTTCAAATTAGTTCAACCCTCTCAAGTACTAACTAGTAACTAGAGGCTTAGGGCCAGAGCTATTAACGGTTTAACGGTTTAAGAACTTTATTTCTCATAAGAATTAACAATAATTCACTTCCTGAGAAACATTTCAATTTAAATTATTTAAGCATAATGAGTGTACAACTAATTACAAACATAACTTTTAAAAAAAATAAAACCGACTTCAAATGCGTGAACACAAAAAAAAACTAAAAATTAAAAATATTGCGTATAAAAAAGTTCAACCCCAATTTTCCACCCTTGGGGGTGAAATATTTTCTTCAAATTCGCATGAAACCACCCTTTTGATAATACCTATTCAACAAAAAAATAATCGTTCAAATTGATTTATAATCGGCGGAGATATTGCGTATAAAAAAGTTCATCCCCAATTTTCCACCCTTGGGGGTTGTTTTTTCTATTATTAAATTTAAATGGGACCACCCTTGAGGTATTACCTATACGCCGAAAAAAGATTTGTTCAAATCGGTTCATAATTGGCGGAGTTATCGCGTAACAAACATAGAAAAAAAAAACATACGGGTCGAATTGATAACCTCCTCCTTTTTTGAAGTCGGTTGAAAATCAAGGTAACTATCAACATTAACCAAAAATAAAAATAATGTGACGGTACACAACAAAAAACTTCGAGCCAAAGCATAACGAGTCGCCACACGCCAGTCAACCACATATTATGTAATGCATATGGCATTAAGTTCGCCTTTTGAACTTAATTTTTTGTGTGCAGTAGATAAATAACATCTTTATTCATAGGTCATATTAAAATACGTCTTAATTCGTGAATGATATCCAAACTTGTATTTTCATTATAGCAATAAACTTATTAACTAAATAAGTAAGCACATATGGCACACAACTTTTGATCTGCCCTCTAGATCAGATGACATCCTAATACCGGAAGCGAAGCCAAAAAATACGCCACGAAAAGTTTTTCCAATTTTGACAGTATTGAAACGTAACTTTATTCTATTGAAGGGTCATCAAAGCTCCATGGTGTGCAACTAGTGATCAATAAAACGTTCAAAGCGGCTCTAACTTAGTTCTGTAGACTAGGGATGCAATAAAAGTTTGGCAATTTTTATCAAAAAGACCGACACTTCGAAAAAGATGTCGCTATTAGGTACAAATGTTACAATACTTACAATGTTGATATTATTTTTATACGTTGGCATTATGAGGTAAGCTAGTTTCTGTGGTTGAGGATTCTGGGTGAAACTTGCATACAATTTAGGTCTGATCATCACATTTATGGTGAGGTGGTGGCCAACGGCTTCTTCGCTCTGGTAAAAAAAAACCCGGATAGTTTAGCCACTAAATGAAATGATAAATTCAAGGCGCTGTTTTGAGCACATTTCCTTAACAATTTTCATAAAAAATATTCCAGAAATATACATATTTTAGAAAAGTGGGATAAAATCCATACATCTCCTGACGTGTGGTCTTTTTTTGTGTCCACATGCAAGCGACGCATGTCAAATCCAATTCTTATCGGCAGTGAGGCGAAATAAAATAGCTAGAAAACTGCATTTCGTCACGAAACGTCACGACTGTTAAGGGAAAATTGTCTTATGAAGTATTATGCTACAGTTTTTCATGGTTCTGTACATTTGAAAGATCTTTTAATTTCTATTTAGGCAAAATTTTTGTGTGAGTATTCATTCTTCCAAAAAGTATAAGTATCTTGATCCTATTTAATTAGAACGAAGTGTTGCTCTTACGAAACTTTTTCCCTACTATAGCTTTGAGATAGTTTTCGAAGTGCAGAGAAGAAGCACCACAGTCACCACTGTTTATCAGTTAAGTACAAGGAAGTATCAATAGACAGTGGAACATCATTTGATGTAGAACTGATCATGTAATTTGATAGAGAAATGTATCAATCTGTTTCTAAGAGATTGTAGTGGACAACACAGTCACCAATTTCAGTAGAATTCAAATTTTGTTCTTCAGTCCAAACTTCTGCAAGTGACTTTTGTGAAAAAGAATAGTGTATTTATCTTTTGGAAAAACGTTCACTTACCAAACAGCGTACATTCTTTTATAAGTAAAATGTTGGCTAACTGACAGTCAACGTTAAGTGCAGCAGTAAAAAACTTAGCGAAAAAAGCCAATTTTCCACCATTCTCGTTTGTCGTGAGGGATTCTAAAAAGCTAAAAACATTTGCATACCCATGCCAAGTTTTGGGAATCGCGGTGGCACGGACCGTTGTTTATGCGAGATGTCATGAAGGGGAAATAAGCCCGATAAATCTGCATAGTCAAATGTAATCCGATAAAAAGTTTCCATTCAAACTGTGTTTGTGGAAATTCCAATTCGATTACCAAGCTTTATTAAAGCAAGTTTGAAGATTGTTGGTTCGAGTATCTTCGTGTCTAATAGTATAAGTGGCTCTTTCATATCTTTGATTGCAACCCCAACTGTATCAGTATTTTTTTTATGCAGATCAAGGCAGGTATTTGACCGCAATCGCACCTGATGTTAGGTCAGATGCTGTCTAGGATGGTACATACATGTCTCGAAGTGCTGGTAGGGCAAAAAAAGAATGAAACATCCTTAAGAGCATTTGACAATTTGCAAGTACTAATTTAATTGTCTACACAAATAAAGATAATTTTGATTTGTTTTGACATATCTGGCCTGTAAGTGCTTATTCACTCTCGCCTTGAAAAGGCCCGGACTGACAGCAGTAGGTAACGAATTCCAGTTCCTAGCTGTTCGCATTATAATCTTATGTAGGTACCTGCTACAGTAAATTTTACGCGTCAGAAATCCTATCTATGCCTAGTTATTGAAAAGTGAGGAACCCCAATTATACCTTCTTCTTCTTTGTCCTAGCCATTTCCCATTATTTATGGTTCGCTCTCCCCGTTCTGGGTTGTCGAAACATGAATTATTATTTGAGAAAACTCTAAGTCTAATTTATTAAAAATGTTTGAAAGATATCTAATAGTACCTACAGAGATAAACTTGATTGTCTTTTACAATACATTTCCAAGAAAGTGTCTCACCTAAACAAAAGATCAAATATATTTTAATGAAAACTTCAAGGAACTCATCTAATTTGTTATTCCCAAAAGATTCAGAGACCTACGTTAATATTACTACATTAATCTATTATTTGACTTTGGTGTGCTAGAAGTTTCAATTACACGCCTAAAAACATTTGTTTTTCCAAAAGTCTTTTCCTTTACTATGATATTCATGAAAAATTCAGGGCGCTAATTGAATTCGTTAAAACAATGAAAAGAAACAAATAGGACCATAAATATACATAGATTTGTTCAAATTACTTGGTAAGAATATAGTCGATTGTGGTGAGATTATTAAAATAATGTGTTATAACATATAGATAGGTACACCTAAAAAAAATGTTGCATCTTAAAAGTTAAATTCGAGCACCACACGCTAAAATTACCAACCGAAAATTCGCAAAAATCTCGAGTAGATAAATGATAAATTCCAATCGCTAAGTAGGTATCGCCGATCAGATCCTGATGAGAGCCACGGTACACTGGCTCCTGATTGGACGCATCTCTCTCGGTTATTTGCAATAACTTGGAGTCACCCTCCTTTAAAAGTAAGTTAGGGGCATGCGCTAGTGCCGCGATTGGAAGATTAAATCGGCGACGCAGATGCTGGTGACACGGGAAGAGCCACTGAACAATGACTTACATTTTCGCAGATCCTTTTAATTCTTTATTAACATGAGCCTTTTGCAGGGTGGATAGTGAGCTTTTTTTCTTCGGAAACTTATTTGAAATCTGATAAGTCTGGACCAGTAAGCAGCTCCCAGTTTGGTAGGAAGCAGTGGTACTACTTACCTCGATGAGGGCATCGAGGTAAGTAGTACCACTGCTTCCTGCCTGCTGCTAAGATTTGATAAATCTTAGAATAACTAATTTTGTTGTAAACAGTTTGAATTCATTAAAAACCGCCGAAAATCTCAGCAAGTACCACAATTCCTACTATTATACAGTGTATAGTGTACCTAGGTACTACACTACCAATGAATAAAATGTCAGACACAGATCAAAATAACGGCAATTGCGAACGATGCTGAGATACACAATTCAAGGACTATTCCCATCTCTCGATCACACCACCCAGCCAGGACCTGCAGCTGCAATGAAAACGCAACCATATTTACATAACAACCTAAAGCCACATCTAGCCAAACTCTCAAGCGATTTGAAAGGAGTCCCCCTCTATTGAGTTTTATTGAAATTTCGTATATCGTCGGCTGTAATGGGCAATAGAGTTCAGAAACGTTCGTCGGTGCGTGCGGGGGCGTCAAATCGTGCGTTTCGGTTCAAATAAACGATTCCTTAGAGCAATCATGCGACGATTCCGCCGGCGGGATTGCTCGCCGTCTGTTTTGTGTGTAGCCGTTACATACAGCCATACAAAAATAAAGGCCCATTTGGTAAAACAGAAGACGTTTGTTTTGTTAATAGCTCTTAGTTTATGTTGTAAATGTAAGTCTTAACACGGATTACTGAATCTATTCATCATTATCATTTCAGCCATAGGACGTCCACTGCTGAAAATAGGCCTCCCCCAATGCTTTCTACGTTGTTCGATTGGTAGCGGCCTGCGTCCAGCGCTTCCCTGCTACCTTTACGATGTCGTCGGTCCACCTTGTAGGTGAATCTGTTAACTTGACCAAATGAGAGGAGTGACATTAGGGAGAGACCTAAGAAAGTTGTAACCGAGGTGACTTGTAACAAGGTTGATTTTTCTGCACATATGACAACGAGCTGATGATTTCACGCAAACTGTCGACGACTTCACATGGTTGCTAGTTTGATAAACTGTCATAGGTTCAGAGAAATCACTTTGTTAAAACGTATCTCTGTTACAACTCCTCAATCTCCCATACGGAAGGAATGTTTTGGAAAACCCCCTACATACGTAGGTAAAAAGAATGCAAAAAATAGATCAGCCCCGTCGGTTTTTTCTCGGTTTTGAATTAGATACGGGATGTTTTTGTAGATGTGCAACGTTGTCAGACATGTATAAAGAATTTCTGCTTTTATCAATGCTTTTCGTTGTGTAATTTTTTGAGTTTCATTTCAAGAAAATCACGCTGAAAACTCCAGGGGTAGGTAACGTAAAGCATTGTAGGAGAAAGGTAACGCAAAGGCATCGTGCTAAAACTTCTCCTGTATAGTTTTATTAGAGCACTGAACATTACTTTAAAAGGCTAGCAAGTCTAGGAGACTCCAAAAAGACTACAGCAACTATTGTTACAAGTCACGTCAGAAAGCCAAATCGTTTCATAGTTCGCTCGTTGATCAGGTATTGCGGCGACGCGCTCGGCAGCTGCGTCGTAGTTATTTAGCTTGCTGAGCCCGATGTGGCTAACCGGACCGATGGTAATATTACGAGAACCGAGATTAAAACCATATAAAATAGAGCTGAGTCAACCCTCTTTATTAAAAACATAATTTTTCGAAGTTTTTTTTACAGTTTATCAATTTCAATATTGATCACTCACATGTCCAAAACTTCTGTTCGAATAAACGTGCTGCATATAGAAAATATGTATTTTTTACAGTCGGTAAAATTCATAACCCATGAGATGGTTTAAATTTATTACTCGATAAATTAAAAAAAAAATGTCTTATTTTGTATGCTCTGATATATTTTAATAGTGAAATGTTTTGACAAAAATGACACTGTTTGCTCACCTGTTGCATAGCTGGAAAACATTAACGTAACGTAAGGGTAGGTAGTTGACACAATTCAACTTTAATATCGATTTTATATCGATTCAAAATCGTTGCTCATTATCCTCACGGTGAGTTCAGTTCATCTATTCTGACAAGCACACGCTCGCAGCGGATTACCTGGCCAAATTGATACTCGAGTCCGAACCAACCCAGATGTTTGGGACTGATCGTCTGCGGACTGAATTTGAGCTATTGAAGTCCGTCCCGTGGTACAGGTATTATAGCGTATTGAAGAATTGAGTTTTATAAGTCAGCGTCTGAAATAAGAAACTAAAAGGCTAAATTAATACCAGATACTCGTACCTCTGTGGTCTAGTGGTTCACACGCAGAGGTCCTGGGTTTGATTCCCAATGGGGGCAGATTTTTCTGTTCGGTTTAGTTGGTGGTAGCGCTTGTTCCAAGTCCGCCTAGCTGGCTACCACCATCTTACCTAAGTCTGTCGCCATAACAACAATGTTAACAGCATTGTTGTGTTCCGGCAGTTAGAGGTAAGATAGCCAGTTCCTCCGTGGTTGAGGATTCCGGGTGAAGCTCGCTTCCACCTTCGGCCTGATCATCTTTTACCATCAGGTGAGATACAAGCCTTCCTCGTTGTGGATACAAAAAAGATGCTTTAAATATGACAGTCACTAGTCACCTAATAAAATATCAAAATAATTGTATTTTCATTTTGAACTGTAGGCTAGCCAACCCAATTAAAGTTACCATGCCAACATAGCTAAAGTTTCCTCCAACGCGCGTTATGTTAGGATTAGAATCCTCAATAAAGCCTCTAACCCCGTAGAAATCTACAGAGATCCTGCCAGGAGTCCTTTCAAAGGCTCTCTTATACAAATTAAGCTGCGCCCGTAGACGCAAATTGTTAGCGTGCCGTGAGCGAGTAATGCCTGGTGCTAGTGCATGCTTTTGATGCAATCCTTTGTGCTCTGAATGCTATTCCTTGTACGGAAATGTTTAAGATGAAGGAAGTCTTCGTCAAATTTATGTCAACATCTAGGATCTCAGCTTAGTCGAATAACCCATCCTTTTGGCTTCGCAGTATTCTGGTAAAAAGAGTAATTTGAAACGAAGACAAAACTAAGGATGAGTTGCACCATCTTAGATGATTTTTTGTCGGCCGATAGTTTAGTCGGGCAGTTGATCAAATCCCNATATACAATAAATGTGACTTGAAAAAAGACCTCACTTTGGGCTCACCTCTGGGATCAATTAGACCAATTTTTATGGTTATAAAACCAAATAATGATCTCACGTGTCATCTTTAACAGATGGATAGCGATTAATCCCAACTGTTTTATAGCCATAAAAGTCGGCTCAAGCGTAACTACCTATTTTTTGAACTAGTCACTCTGGATTGTTCTACAGACACATTTTTGGGGTAAAACCCTATCCTTTAATGAAATGAAGTTTAGAACTAGGCTTTTAAATGGTGCCAATATTGGTGGGAAGTGGGGATGCATACGTTTGAAAGTGCTTGTCGCGGGAGGGTCGATCTTTGTGATGACCAGTGTAGTTGCATCATCTCATCAGACCATCAGTGAAAAAAAAATCTCCTATTTTTTTGGCAATATTTCGACATTAAAAGATATTTACTATTTATCTATGTATTCGTCATTAGAGTGAATAGCCCAGAAAAATAAATTAGTTTTGAGAGGCCTTAATATGGCTTTTTGTAACTTTTTGGACTTCAAATAAAAGCTGTCATTATTGTAAGCCATTTTATTGATATTTACCTCAAAGATTAATGTATTTCATTTTATTAATAGGAAATTGTCGTTTTTTTTTTAATATCCGGTATCCGGCCGGATAGTGAGTTACTATCCGGTATCCGGCCGGATAGTAAATTAGGGCCGGATATCCGGCCTACCGGATAGTTGCCGGATATCCGTTTCATCTCTATTTTTTATTTATTTTGGTAAGAACAGGAACTTACGGTGTGGTACGCACGCGATTGCGCACGACGCAGGCCACACGAAGACTAAACTAAAGACGTCCCAATTGGGACGTATTTGAGTATTCACAGCGCGAGCGCTTATAACATATCTGCTTTTGTTTTTATATAATATCATTGATTGCTACTAAATTACGTTTGCCGAGATGAAGAATGTGGTGGTCTTCACTCCAGAACCCTTTCTTTGGCTCTGCAATATATGTGGCAAACGAAACGTAAGAGAAATGAGGAAATGGCAGACGGAACCAAGTAGCGTGCCTGTGTGATCCCAGAAGAAAATTAATATAATACAACATCGTTCACACTTTCATTCACAGTTTTATCCACTTGCCCCGTCCCATATAGGGAACACTATAGAGCAGCGGTTCCCGAATGGTGGTCCGCTGAACCCTGGGGTTCCGTGGAAAGGCCGCAGGGGTTCCGTAAAAAATATTATCCCACGTTTCGTGACCGACGTTGTTCGCTCGCACCGACTTCTTGGGAGGGGTAGGGCGTGCGGGCGGAGTAGTACGGGGGTTCGGCTAGGAAAAGTATAATCAATTAGGGTTCCTTGGCAAAAAAAAATTGGGAAACCCTGCTATAGAGGCCTCGCCAAGACGAAACAGGGCACTATATTTATGTATTATTTGTGTTTGTTTCCAGGTGTTCGACTACCTGGTCCTCCACGGGCGCATGAAGGAAAAGGAGGCGCGTGCCAAGTTCCGGCAGATCGTCTCCGCGGTGCAGTACTGCCACCAGAAGCGAATCATACACAGGGATCTCAAAGTAAGATGTTTGGTACAATGCGACAGTAAGGCGGGTTTTAGAATCGCGCTGACCGCTCGCTGATCGTTGGCGCTGACAGATCAATATGTATGTAATTGAAAGGAACGTTCCTGAGTGACGCTGATCGCTCGGCGCCGACGCTTCATACATTTGGGCTGTCAGCGCTGACGGTCAGCGTGCGTCAGCGTGACTCTAAAACCAGCCTAACCCAACGGTGTTTTAGATTCGAGGAACGCCAGTTCCAACTAGGACTTACGCCCGTATTCACAAACATTAATATAAAGTCTCACAGTGCGCGTGGACGCACAGAGTGACACACGATACGAACCAATAACAGCCCCCCTAGACAAACGCACTTTTTGATCGAATCGAAAATCGAATCCGTCAAAACTCCATACAAAAAAGGGACTTTTCGACCACTTTTCGACTGGTTTGCGATTATAATTTGCACTTTGTCTAGACCCACAGAGCTCTATTCAATGCTGTACGTTCGGTTTGCTGTTCCACTTAAGCAAGCGTCGTTTGTGAATACTGGCGTAATTTGTAATTTGTTTACGAAAAATGTTATGTTAAAGGAATAGAGTAGCCAATTATTTGCCAGTTATTGTAAAAGACGGATTGATTTTATATTCATGAATCATGGTACAAGAAAAGATGCACCCAAAGGATTCTCAAAAGAAAACAACAAAGTTACACTAAATAAATGTAATATTTCAATTCAGCTTACCGTTTTTTCAGACAGTCGCTTAAAGTACGGAAATTTGATGATGAATCGTGATTTTCCTTCCTTATCTTAAGGTTTGTATATTAGCAATCACGATTGTCATTGTTAATTTTACTTTGAAGTAATAGTTTCCTTTGAATTAGAAGAAATAGTTTGCACCAGATGCCTATCAATCGAATCAGTTTACTTAGTTACATAACACTAACGAAAGACGTAAGAAAATTAAAGTTGCTCTTCTGTTAATGCTTTGGTTAGGATATCGCAGGCTTAAACCTTATAAGAAAGAAGATTGCGTTGTTCTGGGGGCCATATCAGACGCTTATAGTTTTTCATTACGTCTGATACCAAGTCCCACAGTCAGAAAGAATCTTCTCGTGGACATTTTAAGTATGTGAAGGAATGGACAGGTCTTATCATCACAACCCGACCAGCGTGGCGAACGTGTTGTTTCATTTCCTTCTAGTAAATTGGAGATATCGTGCTCCTGCTTTAAAGACCAAGTGACTTGATGATGACAAGATTGCATTTCAGTAGTTCTTCTTCTTCTCAGTCGGTACACTCTTGTCAGAGTGGTCGTGGTCATCATTGTGAGTCACGATTCAGAGTGATGTTCCTCGTAATACGGCGCCATTCCTCGCGGACTGCAGCTTTCCGGGTACTTTCACTAACTGAGCACTTAGTTGCGGCCTTGATCTGGTCCGTCCATCTCATTAGTGATCTACCACGTGGTCTGGTGCCCTCAACTTTTCCCTGCACTACGAGACGCTCTATGGAGTCATGGTATGGAGTAACTGCGCCGAGATACATGGCCGAAGAAGGTTAAAATGCGTGACTGAACCGTGGTTGATAGGCGCTGACCGATGCCGAGTTCTTTTAATATGGAGTCATTGGTACGAAACTCGGTCCACGATATTCCCAGCATCCGTCTCCAGCACCACATCTCCAATGCGTCAATCTTCTTCCTTTCGGTTTCACGAAGAGTCCATGTTTCCGACGCATAGAGGAAAATGGGGAATATTAGGCAATAAACGATCCTGTGGAGTAATTCAAATGCATTTGTCGACAGTAGAAATCGTCTGTCAAATAATTTTCTAGTAATCAATTTTGAACTGATTGTCAAGGTATTACAGTTGAAAATTGAATATCAAAGCCAGACGATGCCTAATGTCATTCTGCCGATATTAGATGCCAAATTTCCAATATCGCGTCCGAAGACGGTGAACTTTGTCAATACAGTGTGTCCGGGCTTGTAGTGATCAAACTTTAAGGGCGTAATCTATGGACAATTTTATCGGTGAAAATACTTTAAATTTGGGGCTTGACCCATTTCTCGCATATTTACAAGGATTTAAGTTTTTAATTTTAAGTTTTTACCTCTTCCTTCAAAAACAAGTGATAGCGTGGGTAGTTTAACATTAATAAGCAAAAATTTTTTATCATGCGATAGCCAATAAAATTATCTATTAGTAGAAGTAGAAAACAGATAAAAGTTTCATACATTTTAAGGGTGTAAGAATGGATTTAATTAGAAATAAACACGATTTTTTTCACATCTTTTTCAGTTATTTCCCAACACAAGAAAAACCAGGTCGTTAAGGTATGTTTTATTTGCATTTTATTATTAGTATTTGAGCTATTCTACAAAACGAATGTAAATTTATTAGTCTACGTCTATTAGTTTCGACGTGATTGTTGAATAGAGATACCCATTCCCAGCGGTTTCCATAGTAATCGGATTAGGTTGTGTGATTCTTTCAGGCAGTGCATTTTCGCATGTCGCGTGCGCTATGGAAACCGCTGAGAAGGGGTATCTCTGTTCAACAATTACGTCGAAACTAATAGACGTAGACTAATAAATTTACATTCGTTTTGTAGAATAGCTCAAATACTAATAAAAAAATGCAAATAAAACATACCTTAACGACCTGGTTTTTCTTGTGTTGGGAAATAACTGAAAAAGATGTAAAAAAAATAGTGTTTATTTCTAATTAAATTCATTCTTACACCCTTAAAATGTATGAAACTTCTATCTATTTTCTACTTCTACTAATAGATAATTTTATTGGCTATCGCATGATAAAAAATTTTTGCTTATTAATGTTAAACTACCCACGCTATCACTTGTTTTTGAAGGAAGAGGTGAAAACTTAAAATTAAAAACTTAAATCCTTGTAAATATGCGAGAAATGGGTCAAGCCCCAAATTTAAAGTATTTTCATCGATAAAATTGTCCATAGATTATGCCCTTAAAGTTTGATCACTACATGCCCGGACACACTGTATAGTGGTCTATAAGGGTCATAATTAGTGGATACCGACGATTTTCGCGCTGTCATCTCAACGACTGGCCCACCCGTGTCGTTAGAGCAGCTGGTTTTCGTGGCCTTGGTAATGTTTATGTTGCCCCAAGTCAGTAGTTTCAGTAGTTACACAGAGCAATTCTCTCATTCCAGGCGGAAAACCTTCTGCTAGACGGTGAAATGAACATCAAGATAGCCGACTTCGGGTTCTCCAACGAGTTCACGCCGGGCGCCAAGCTCGACACCTTCTGCGGGAGCCCTCCGTACGCGGCGCCGGAGCTGTTCCAAGGTACAGTCGCGCAAGGTGGACAGACGACCGGCCTGCAAGGTGGACAGACGACCGACCTCGGGCTCCGACGAGTTCACGTCGAGCTCGACACCTTCTGCGGGAGCCCTCCGTACGCGGCGCCGGAGCTGTTCCAAGGTACAGTCGCGCAAGGTGGACAGACGACCGACCTGCAAGGTGGACAGACGACCGACCTCGGGCTCCGACGAGTTCACGTCGAGCTCGACACCTTCTGCGGGAGCCCTCCGTACGCGGCGCCGGAGCTGTTCCAAGGTACAGTCGCGCAAGGTGGACAGACGACCGGCCTGCAAGGTGGACAGACGACCGACCTCGGGCTCCGACGAGTTCACGCCGGGCGCCAAGCTTGACACCTTCTTACGCGGCGCCGGAGCTGTTCCAAGGTACAGTCACGCAAGGTGGACAGACGACCGAGCTCGGGCTCTGACGAGTGCACGTCGAGCTTGACACCTTCTGCGGGAGCCCTCCGTACGCGGCGCCGGAGCTGTTCCAAGGTACAGTCACGCAAGGTGGACAGACGACCTCATATAGGTAGCAGGAAGGCGCTGGATGCAGTCCGCTATGAACTAAGCGATGTGAAAAATTATTGGGGGAAGCCTAGGCAGTGGATGCCTGTGGCTGAAATGATGATGAACTTTACAAATTCACTAGCTTTTGGTTACAACTGCATGTGTATAATTACGATAGTGAAATGTTTCTGTTAGTTTGCTGGGACGCTTCAAGAAGTCAGAGTAGGTAACAGAGTAGAAGTCGGAGTATTAGATAGATATTTTAGAGTAGGTGAGATATTTTAAAGGTAAATGTCATCATAAAGGTAGCAGGAAAGCGCTGGACGCAGGCCGCTACTGGGCAACATGGAAAGCATTGGGGGAGGCCTATGTTCAGTAGTGGACGTCTTGTGGCTGAGATGATGATGATGATGATGATGATGAGATATTGTAGAGTAGGCTCACCTACTCTAAAAAATCCGTTTAATCTCGCGCGTCTCTGCTCGTACTATTTTTAATACTGACTTTTTACTGCGTGCGCCCGCGCATGTTTTAGCATAGGCCCTGAAGAATACGCCTCTGTGAACAGTAAGCTTAAGTATTTTTATATTGGTAATTTTACAAAATATTGTTGTGTTGGTAAACTGACTTGACTTAATGTCCTATGTCCCCAACAGTCCTCCATCACATTCGGTCTTGAGCTTCACTTTTGATCTCGGTCCAAGTTTTCCCGATCTTTGTCAGGTCTGCTACAATGCGCTGCCAAGTTTGTTTGGGGCGAGCACGTTTGCGTTTTCCTTGGGGGTTCCAATCTAGAGCCTGCTTGGGGATGTGATCGGGGTCCCTTCGGAGAGTGTGGCCTATCCAGTTCCATTTAAAAGCACTTACGGTTTAAGACATTTATTTCTCAAAAACAGAAAATACATTCACTTACATAGAGAAACACTGGTTAGTAAATTTTTAATCATGGAGCGGATATATTGCAGCTTATAACTATATCAGATTAATCACATAGGTACAGTTTAATCACACTTACACTTCCATGGTATTATGAGAGTTTTTATTGAATAATTAATATATTCCAGGCAAGAAATACGACGGCCCTGAGGTGGACGTGTGGTCACTGGGCGTGATCCTCTACACGCTGGTCTCGGGCTCGCTGCCGTTCGACGGCTCCACGCTGCGGGAGCTTCGCGAGCGAGTCCTGCGGGGAAAGTACAGGTAACTAGTTAGTGGGACTAGTCGCGCGAGATGTGGGACTGGTCGTGCGAGATACGGGACTAGTCGCGTGAGATATGCTGTGGGAGAAGTACAAGTAACTAGCGGGACTGGTCACTAGTTGCGCGAGATGCGGTCATTAGTCGCGCGAGATGTGGGACTAGTCGTGCGAGATGTGGGAATAGTCGCGCGAGATACGGGACTGGTCGCGTGAGATATGCTGTGGGAGAAGTACAAGTAACTAGCGGGACTGGTCACTAGTCGCGCGAGATGCGGTCACTAGTCGCGCGAGATGTGCTCTAGTCACTGGGCGTGATCCTCTACACGCTGGTCTCGGGCTCGCTGCCGTTCGACGGCTCCACGCTGCGGGAGCTTCGCGAGCGAGTGCTACGGGGAAAGTACAGGTAACTAGCGGGACTAGGACTAGTACTAGATACGAGACTAGTCGTGCAAGATGCGGAAATAGTCTTGCGAGATGCGGGACTAGTTGTGTGAGATGCGTTACTAGTAGTGTGAGATGCGGTACTAGTCGTGTGAGATGCGGTACTAGTCACTAGTGTCATGCGAGATGCGGGACTGGTCGCGTCAGATATGCTGCGGGGGAATTATGGGTAACTAGCGTGACTGGTCACTAGTCGCGCGGGCTGCGGCCACTAGTCGTAGTCGGTCACTAGTCGCGCGAGATGTGCTCTAGTTACTGGGTGTGATCCTTTACACGCTGGTCTCGGGCTCGCTGCCGTTCGACGGCTCCACGCTGCGGGAGCTTCGCGAGCGAGTGCTACGGGGAAAGTACAGGTAACTAGTTAGTGGGACTAGTCGCGTGAGATGTGGGACTAGTCGTGCGAGATACGGGACTAGTCGTGTGAGATGCGGTACTAGTCGTTTGAGATGCGGTACCTAGTAGTATGAGATGCCGTACTAGTCGTGTGAGATGCGGTACTAGTATCATGCGAGATGCGAAACTGGTCGCGTCAGATATGCTGCGGGGGAATTATGGGTAACTAGCGTGACTGGTCACTAGTCGCGCGAGATGCGGCCACTAGTCTTTCAGGCTGCGGCCACTAGTAGCGCGAGATGTGTTGTGGTCACTGGGCGTGATCCTCTACACGCTGGTCTCGGGCTCGCTGCCGTTCGACGGCTCCACGCTGCGGGAGCTTCGCGAGCGAGTGCTACGGGGAAAGTACAGGTAACTAGTTAATGGGACTAGTCGCGTGAGATGTGGGAATAGTCGCGCGAGATGTGGGAATAGTCGCGCGAGATACGGGACTGGTCGCGTGAGATATGCTGTGGGAGAAGTACAAGTAACTAGCGGGACTGGTCACTAGTCGCGCGAGATGTGCTCTAGTCACTGGGCGTGATCCTATACACGCTGGTCTCGGGTTCGCTGCCGTTCGACGGCTCCACGCTGCGGGAGCTTCGCGAGCGAGTGCTACGGGGAAAGTACAGGTAACTAGTTAGTGGGACTAGTCGCGCGAGATGTGGGAATAGTCGCGCGAGATACGGGACTGGTCGCGTGAGATATGCTGCGGGGGAATTATGGGTAGTTGCGTGAGCTGTGGCTACTAGTCGCGTGAGCTGTGGCTACTAGTCGTATCAGCTGTGGCCACTAGTCACGTCAGCTGTGGCCACTAGTCGCGTCAGTTGTGGCCACTAGTCGCGTGAGCTGTGGCCACTAGTCGCGTGAGCTGTGGCCACTAATCGAGCAAGATGTGAGTGCAAGCGTGAGTGGGAGTGTTTGGGCGAAGGACACTGTTCCAACGGGATAGAAAGTGCTAACACATGCTAAGTAACATAGATGGTAGGCAATACGACTTTGCATAATGGACTCAATGAAAGAAACATGTCAATGACAAGATACTCTAACAAGACAGAGGAGCACCGTTAGGTACCTAGACCAAAAATAACTAATCTCAAAATGTGCGTAGTTCTTATACATGTCCCGAATGACTAGTTTGGTGAAACTAACTTATCTGGTTAACAAAATAGTAAAAGAATCACGCACTTGTTACACGAGGCAAGTAGTAAAATAAGTAATCGTCTATCGAAAGAGATGTTATTTATAATAATTTCAAGTGATATTATACTGTTTAAAAAGCACATTTTCACTCATTATTTTATTATTCCTTTACAGAATACCATTCTACATGTCGACCGATTGCGAGAACTTGTTGAAAAAGTTTCTTGTACTGAACCCGGCTAAACGCGCCTCGCTTGAAAGCATCATGCGGGATAAATGGATGAACACGGGCTATGAGGAGGACGAACTGCGGCCTTACATAGAGCCGCAGCAGGACTTCAAAGATCACAAGCGGATAGGTGAGTCGCTGAGTGAGTGGACATGTTAACTAGTAGATTTCGGACTTAACTAGTCGCGCGAGCCTCACGGCTGCTAGTCGGCTGAGATGCGGAGATTATGGTGTGCAGTAATGCTTCAATAGCACCAACGGTAGTCCAGTCATTTAGTACAAAATAATGGGGTTACCTGGAAAGTTTTCCGAGAGTAATGAAAAGAAATCTTTATAAATACCAATAGGCTAGATAGCAAGTTTTTGACTCATATTTTTTATTTTCTTTCATAATTAAATAATAACAGTGCTACATCGAGTTGAAATGGCGCGTTACGCTCACGCTTGAGTAGATTTTTTACTCTAAAGTGACGTCACGCGACATTTAAACTCAATATAATACTGTAATTATTCGATTATGAAAAAAATCAAAAATATGTGTCCAAATTTTTTTTATTATCTGTCTGACGGACTAAATAGAATTTCGATTTCATTACCCAGTCATCATCCCTATTCTCATTACTCCCGGAAAACTTTCCAGGTAAAACTAACAAATGACTGGACTACGCGTGCGGAACGCCATCGCCGGCGCGATCATAGGCCAATGACAGGTCGCGCGGACTGTCATGGGTCGCGCGGACTGTCATGGGTCGCGCGGACTGTCATGGGTCGCGCGGACTGTCATGTGTCGCGCGGACTGTCATGGGTCGCGCGGACTGTCATGGGTCACCCGACTTGTCATTGGACTATGATCGCGCAATGGCGATCTGCACGCGTTGGTGTGGTTGAAGCTTAAGGTGGTCTCAGGTAAGTAACTAGTGGATATTATGACTGGTCGCGACTAGTTCCTGAGCTGGAAGGTGACTAGTGAGCTGAGATACATTCTGCAAGGAGGTATGATTTATCTTTGTCATTTGAAGTTTGTTCATGTCATATTACTATAATTTTGATAAAATAACACGTAAGAAACGTGACATTAACAATCTGTGACCTTTACTTAGAAATGCCACAAAGATAATTTCACGTAAAATATATTTGCAAAAACAATCTTGTCAAAATTTACAATAGAGAGTGCAAAAGTTCCTTCAAAAATTGAATTCAAATTGCAATGCTATAAAAATTAATCCCAGCTAATTAAACCCATTGAAATGTACACGCTAACGACAAGTATTATCTCACAGCTAAACTAACTTATAAAAATTATACATCGCTAGTTATCCTAAATTTATATAGAACATATAAATCTTATAATATTTTTCCCTTCCATGCAAACTTCGATCAATTGATTTCGGCACAGCGCAAGTTGGTACGTGACTATTGAGTCCGCGAATGTTTGTATAGTTTCGTATACGTGTTAGTAAATGTGTATAAATATACAAAATTCTGTCTTGTTGTTTGTCATAAATGAGGAATACAGTTACTTGTAATAAAGAACTAAAAATAATAAATAATTTAAGAAGTATAAGTGATATAAATTGATTGTATAAATCTTGTAAATATCGAGTTATATCCAGTTTGAGCAACATTATTTTTATGTTAGCTTGATTTGATTTGAATTAAGTCGCAATGCAAAAGCTTTTTAAAAGAAAAGGACTTCGATAAGACAGAATTATGCTATGTTAGGTTTCATTTTTATAAATCGTAGCTTTATTTTAAATTCTTTTTGTTTACAAGTTATATTATTTGCACGCATGAAATGGTATGCTTATACAAAATATAATTTTATGTCGTTTATATCTATGCTGTTTTCTCAATTAATTATTTTAGCATGATGATTATGTAGTCCCGTCAATGTATAGGTTTTATACAAATTGGTGTTCAATATAGTCCTAATGAATTGATTTACATCGTTCAATATTTTAGTGTTAAAACTGATTATGACATTTTATTGGTTAAAAAATTAAGTCTCATTTTTTCCAATTTACACTTTTATAGTAATTTAAATGATGTAACTCAATGTATTTTAGTTTTCTTTGTTTCTCCTGAACGTCTAATGTAACTAGCGACTGAATACTGAAACTGTTATGTTTGTTTTATATAACCTTTGCCAAAGGTCACGTTAATGAGGGTTTTCGCGTATGAAAAATCCGCCAGATGGCAATACGTAGACGCGAGGTCCAATTGCTGCATGATTGGTTATTTTTGACATGACATTGACAGATATGTCAAAATCCACCAATCACGCAGCAGTCAGACCCCACATCCACGTCCCGCCATCTAGCGGATCTTTCATACGCGAATTCATTGACTATGAAATGCTGCGACGAAATATTATATCGTTTTTTATCAAAATCCTCCAGTGATATCGCGAAAAAATAAAATCAGTTTCAGTATTCATCATTAAGAACGTTCTCCAAAGACTTATAATTAATAATAGTTCGTTTTCCCACCAACAGAGGCGCTGGTGTGCCTCGGCTACAACCGGCAAGAGATCGAGTACTCGCTAGCCGAGGCCAAGTACGACGACGTGTTCGCCACGTACCTACTTCTCGGCAGAAAGAGCACGGATGTGAGTATTAAATATTCCCACCTCTCGTTCCCACCGCTGCAACTCCTGTGTAGCCAGGATCTACAGCTTGACCGTCATAAAATGGCTCGCCTCGCTGCAACCGGCAAGAGATCGAGTACTCGCTAAAGCCCGGTCGCCGAGCACGTAGAATTTTGGCCAATGACCCCAAGCTACCCATCCTTATCGCTCGCGCGTAATTATGTTGCTGTCGCGCTTGCACACTCACTGCGGGCGCCTGTCGCAGAATAGCGACAGCAATATAATTACGCGCGAGCGATAAGGATGGGTAGCTTGGGGTCATTGGCCAAAATTCTACGTGCTCGGCGACCGGACTATAGCCGAGGCGAAGTCTGACGACGTGTTAGCCACGTACCTACTGCTCGGCAGGAAGAACACGGATGTGAGTAGCGGGGAATGTGTACTCTAAGCTCTAGTAAATAAGGCTCACAATGGTTCGCCTCGGCACAACCGGCAAGGTTCGACCTTTGCTCATTCGCTAGCCGAGGTGAAGGTAAAATAAATAGACCGGGTAGTCGTTATACTATCGATTTTATTTAATACTTCTGACGAGTTAAGTGTCGATACAATCTAAAAATAAGTGACTACAGTCATAGCGCATGAATTATTAGATTTCAGTGATAGTTAAGCGGTGCGGGAGGATCTGTTCTGTCACATCAAACTTTAGCTTGACTTCAGTCAGCGTATTTCGTGACAGCTCTGTTACCTCACATGTTATTCCTACCGCTTGACCTACTCAGTTAAGCGCTGTGACTGTAGCATATTATAGTCAAACTATTCTGAAACGTTTACCGATAACCTAGTATTGATAGTAGTGCCCTTCTGTTATTGTCATAGCTGTGACGGTTCAGTTTTGGACAACTATACCTTTAAACCGACCGGACCGGTCTTTGTGGAAATCCTTGGGGGAGGCCTTTGTCCAGCAGTGGACGTCTTTCGGCTGAAACGAACGAACGATACCTTTAAATATGGGTACTCTCGATACTCCTATCGTACGTACTTACACCCTGTTAGGGTGTGCTCGCTAGCGAATGCGTCAAAAAAATCTATGAAGATTGTATTTCTATAAAGTAGCCGCCAGAGGCCCCGTACAATTTGTCACATATTAAGTAGTCGCTAGTGAGCACACCAAACGTAAACTCATGGTACGCACACCGGCCGCTGACAGGCTTATCTAATGTATCTATTGTCCCAGCCGGAGTCTCTAGCTTAAATATTTGTTGCAAAATATATTCCTGTTCCAAAATAGCACTTATAACCAACCCATAAGGCGCCACATACTCGACAGGCTTATCTAATGTATGCATTGTCCCAGCCGGAGTCGGGTTTGTTCCAAAATAGCACTTATAACCAACCCATTAGGCGCCACATCCTCGACAGGCTTATATGTATGCATTGTCCCAGCCGGAGTCGGGTTTGTTCCAAAATAGCACTTATAACCAACAAATAAGGTGGCACATCCTAGACAGGCTTATCTAATGTATGCATTGTCCCAGCCGGAGTCGGGTTTGTTCCAAAATAGCACTTATAACCAACCCATAAGGCGGCACATCATCGACAGGCTTATCTAATGTATGCATTGTCCCAGCCGGTGTCGGGTTTGTTCGAAAATAGCACTTATAACCAACCCATAAGGCGCCACATCCTCGACAGGCTTATTTAATGTATGCATTCGCCCCAGCCGGAGTCGGGTTTGTTCCAAAATAGCACTTATTACTAACCCATAAGGTCGTCTGTACACCGACAGGCTTATCTAATGTATGCATTGTCCCAGCCGGAGTCGGACGGAAGCCGGTCGGGCTCGTCGCTGTCGCTGCGCACCGCAGCCGCGCCGCCGCACGCGCCGCCGCCCAGCGCAGGTGAGAACGAACACAGACACACACGAACACATTACACACGAACACAATACACATTAATACTTTACACACCCAACACAATACACACGGATACATTACACACGAACACAATACACATTAATACTTTACACACCCAACACAATACACACGGATACATTACACACGAACACATTACACACGAACAAAATACACACGGATACATTACACACGAACACAATACACACGGATACATTACACACGAACACAATACACACGGATACATTACACCCGAACACAATACACATGAACACATTACACACGAACACAATACACACGAACACATTACACACGAACACAATACACACGGATACATTACACACGAACACAATACACATGAATACATTACACGCGAACACATTACACATGAATACATTACACACGAATACATTACACACGAACACAATACACATGAATACATTACACACGAATACATTACACACGAACACATTACACGCGAGTACCTTAACTACGTACTTATTGTAGCTTCGGCCAAACCAACGCGTGCAGCTCGTGTCAGCGATGGCGTGCATAGTTCGCCGCGACCAATGACAAGACGTTTCGATGTGAACTCATCGCTACAAATTCATATAAGTACGACGTCTGGGCTGAGTGTCAGTTTACTTCAAACGTCGTCACTTGTGAGCGCGTTAAAAATGTATGAACATTTTAGTTTCTGAACGTTTCCCGCTAGGGGCTCTGTACAGTCCGTCATACATTTAATGTCATTTTTTGACGCGCTCACTAGTGAGCGCGTTTGATGAAAACTCACACTGAGGCCTCTGATCGCCATCGCGCACGCAGGCTGCACGCGTTGGTTTGGCCCATCATTTAAAAAGCTAAGCAAAGCCTTCATAAACTTTATTATTAGTTTACAAGCCTCCACAATAAGTCATAAGTCATAAGTTTATTCCATTTAAAAACAATATACATTGTGTTGGAAATAGGTACAATAATAAGCATAATATATAAGCATGCAAAATTACAATTAATCAGAATCTATACTAATGTCAAAAATAACCATGTCAATAACAATTATACTTGCAAATTAAAAAAAAAAACAATTAAAATTATTATCACATGTCACTCTTTTTAATTCAATCTAGTTCACATGATTTCAAATTCATTTCAATAATGTCACAACAATAAATTAATAAAATAAGTCAAATTAAAGTTGTGTCGGAAAAACATTGTGTTGGAAATAGGTGCAATAATAATATAAGCATAAATAAATAAGCATGCAAAATTACAAATTAATCAGAATCTATACTATGTCAAAAATAACCATGTCAATAATTATTGCAAATTAAAAAAGAAAAAAAAAAAAACAAATTAAAAATATTATCTTATACAATGTCACATTTTTTTTTAATTCAATCTAGTTCATATTAAATTCACATTCATTTCAATAATGTCACAACAATAAATTAATAAAATAAGTCAAATTAAAGTTAGACCATTTTACAAAAATCCTCCACACTATAAAAACTATTTTCCAGCAGGTAAGCCCTCAATCCTCTTTTAAATATATTAATATTATTTATTTTCTTTAAATTATTTGGCAATTTGTTGAAGAGTCTCACCGCTTGGTAGCTTACACTGTGCTTGACTATCTCTAATTTTGGGTGTAAGTGATTTAAAATATTTCCTCGCCTAGTGTCATGACGTGTGACTCTCTCCTCCACGGATTCATATCTGTCTGGATGCTTGACAAGGTCAGTAAGAAGGACTAGTATATAAAGACATGGCACTGTTAAAATGTTAAGATTTTTGAAATATTCTCGACACGACTGCTGCTGACTTATGCGCATCATTGTTCTAATTGCCCTTTTTTGAATAATGAAAGCTTTTTTTATATTATATCTATAGCTATTTCCCCAAAACTTAATACTATATCTCAAGCGTGATTCGATTAGCGCGTAATATACTATTTTTAATTGGCTTAATGTTAACTCCTCTCTTAAACTGCGCAGAGCATAGCATGAAGACGAGATTTTGCTTTCCAAGCAATTAACCTCTACCTTCCAGTTGAGAGAAGAGTCTATGTGAATACCAAGAAACTTAACAGTGTCTACTCCAGAGATGCAGTCGTCTTTCATCTTGACTTCTAATGTATCTCTTGTCCTTGATGTGGATTTAAAGAGAACAGCTTTGGTCTTCCCCACGTTAAGTTTCAGATTGTTTACTTCAAACCACTTGTCAAACAGAGCCAACGCATTGTTTACTTTAGTATTAAGTTCGCTCATGTTTTTCGCATTTACAACTGCATTAGTGTCGTCAGCAAATACTACAAGTTCAATATCTGGTATTAAATCGTACATAAACGGTATCAAATCATTCATAAAAATTATAAATAAAATCGGTCCCAGAATTGATCCCTGAGGAACGCCTCTTTTTATTTGAAAAAATGACGACTTAAATATCTTCTCGCATCCATCCACCGCACCCTTTATCTCAATATATTGATATCTATTTCTCAAATAAGACTCTAAAAGTAGAAATACTTTTTTTCTTATGCCATAATGTTCTAGTTTTAGCATTAAAATTTGGTGGTCCACCGTGTCGAAAGCAGAGCTCAAGTCCAGAAATAAACCAGCTACCCGTTTTTTTTCATTTAATTTAGATAGGATATCATCAACCAATGTGTCCACCGCGTCTATAGCCCCAATATTATTCTGGTATCCATATTGACGTTTACTTAGTATGTTATTAANCTAATGTATCCACTGCGTCTATAGCCCCAATATTATTCTGGTATCCATATTGACGTTTACTTAGTATGTTATTAATACAAAGATGTCTTACTAGCCTGGTTTTTATTATAGTTTCAAATATTTTTGAAAGAATTGGCAGTAGAGAAATTGGTCTGTAATTTCCCGGGTCTGTTCTTGAGCCTTTCTTGTAAACTGGAATGACCTTTGCAATTTTTAGTTGTTCTGGAAAAATTTCCTGTTCATAGCATTGGTTAAAAAATCTAGCCAAAGGATATGCCCATAAATCAATGTTTCTTTTAAAAACTGAAATTGGAATATTATCCCAACCACACGATTTTTTGTCTTCCATCTTATTTACAATTTTAGTGATTTCATAGGGTGTAATATTGTCCCAAGACATTTCATTAGGACATGGTAGACAGATACGTTCAAGATATTCCTTCGATAAATTTAAACTACCAGTAGTCAGTGAATTACTATGATTAAATTGATTTGCAAAAATATCTGTAATTATTTGAGGATCATGAATTATTTTATTGTTTTTCTTTAGAATAATTTTAAGTTTATCAACATTACCAATGTGGTTTCTATTGATGTTTACAGTGTTCCATATTGCTTTAGCTGAGTTCTTACATCTCTCAACAGATACATGCAAATGACTACCATTTTGTTTTTTTTGTAATGATTAAAGAGTATCAATGGTCTTGGGTGTAATTCCCAAATTTGATTAAATTACTGTGTGGTCTAAATAAATAACAAGTTTGATTTCCTAATAATCAACCACAATAATTAATTTTCACTCAAAATCGATTCTTTATATTTTGTAATTTTCTCAACACTACACAAGAACACAATACAAAACCTGCGCAAACAAATAATGCTTTGTAAAGTTGCGACACAACGACACAAACGCATTATTTATTTGCAAAAATACACTTTACTATTACTGCATACATAAATCATGCTTACTTATCATTAGCTAGTTTTTATCCTGTTCTCAAGGAATCACATAGCATATTTTTAGGATACATGACACCACCTCCTAACAACAAAATGTCTGATTTTATTGTATGTTATTATTAAACTTATATCTATATTTTTCAATGGTGTCATGTAGCCAATTATTGGTCTGGTATTAAACCAGACCTATATTATGTTTTTTTTTTGCAGTTACTTACTATCATCAGATGCATTATTAACAATCTCAACTTGGTATAAAAACAATGAAATTGTGTGCCTTAAGTTTATTAAAATAAAATAAAATTGATATATTGCCACATCATTGTTTTTCTGCCAATTGATTACAAATCTAAAAAAATCTAGGCGAAAATGATTTCATTTAGATTTCACTGCATTAGCAATCGATTTAATATTAATAATATTAAAAACGTTTTAGTCACATAATTTTCAAATTGCTTGAAGTAGTAGGAATTCCCAAAAATAATCATCAAGTATGTAGTTTCACTTGGTTTAGAGTAGTGGTAGAAATACATCTTCAAAAGGGATCTAGCTATAAGATCATCATTTTATGATGGAGTGACTTAATCATCATCATCGGACAACGCTTGGCTTCTAACTGTGCGCCATCTCATCACCGTATGTCCTGAGGTAGCGATTAATATAGATTAAGTATCATTGAGGTTGTATGAAATATGTGGGGGACTGGATTGATTTTTAATGAAATTAATTATTTTATTAAATTAAAATAAAGTGATTTGATTTGATTTGATTTGATTTAAATGCAAGATATTTTCTTGCTTATCTATAAGGTGTAGGATTGTCTACATTTCTCTATTTATGTGTTTAATACTCCAGCGAAGTTATCGGCATAGTACAACGATTCTGAAACGTCAAGTGGCAAAAATCAGAACTAACAACCCAGTGTTGTTAATAGTGCCCTCCTGTCAATGTCATCTGGATCACTTCAGTGTTGTCCAACTATAAATCGCAACATTATTTTGTATCAATGTCTTGAGCTCAAACTATGCTGTAATACTAATATTTAGTCAACCAAGTCTGACTTTGAGATATTAATGGTTTTTGATGTTCGTACAACAAAAAAAAATTATTGATGTAGTGCAATTTTTGCCTCATTATATAAATACTAGTAGCGCCATCTTTTCTTTGTATTACACCTAAAATAAACAATATTGATCCAGTCTCCTCCATCGTCCATTAACCTCACATCTACCTGTGTGCTTGGACGTCGCGTCGCGTCGATCACAACGAATCGTGTCGTGAGCTACGGCCGTCGGGACGCTTGCTTCGTGCCCCGCTTGTGCTCGTTATACTGATGGTTTACTTGGGTATTTGAATTTAAAGTTCACCTTGGTTTTGAACTTTTTGACGATTTTTTAACCCTTTGAGCGGTAAACAAACTACACTTTGACACTTTGAATTGAGTTAACATTAGATCAGTTATTTTTTTAATTTAATACCTAATTCAAAAAATATGGCAGCAATAATACAACCACTAACATCTGAAGGGTTGAATCAAAGGGCCATAATATACTATTTCTTTTCGGAATAAAAAGCTTGCTCTATCAAAATGACTTCTGTCAAAATATGTGCTCTATATTTATTTTTTCAAAATTATCTTAACAATCTTAGGAAAATAACAAATAATTAAATTAACTTGTTTTTGGCTCTTTGCATCACATTAACTTTAACCGTAACTATAACCGATGTTTTTGTATGGAGTTTGACAGACTTTTGACGTTTGTTATAGTTAATGTGAGATGGTGCAACCCAGGGTTAGTATTTTCCATTTTCAATGAAAGGAAAGAAACTAATATCAGTTGTTTTTCAGTAAAATTTATGGGTGGAACTTTAAATAAAAATACTCAAGTAAGACGTTATCAACGCAAAGGGAGTTTTAATTCGTGGGGCGACTGTGTGGTGTTCATATACGTAGACTAGATGCGCAATAATATTACGCTATTGGGAAAAGTACTGTCCAGCTTAAACATTTGAAATCATCATAAATATGCTTTATTACATGGAGGATTTATTAACAAAGTAATTTGAATAATACCATCATAATGGATAAATATTTTTTAACCACTAGAGATCAACGTGGATGAAAATAGGTATTTTGGAAAAGCGTTGCAATTAACAGGCGGGGTTTTCGATTGCTATTATCTGTTAGCTACCTTGAGGTTTATTTACATTAGCAGAAGGGGCGATATTGCCGTGCTGTTCGCAAAATCGAATTCTTTATTGTTATTTGACCGTCGGGCGAACTAAGGCTTAAGAAAAGTCGAAGACAACGAAGCAACGAAGCGAAAGCGAATCTGAATAAGCGATGCAAACTGCGATGCTACTTAGTAATCTCATGTGAGCAACATGAGTCTATTTACACGATATTTCGGGACAGCTTATGAAATAGGTAACTACACTGGTCATTTGAAAAATGTACCCGATTTCTTCGGTCGGCTTTGAAAACTGATTTCATTCCGGTCGGTCGGTGATTCAATAAAGGTGTAGCTATTATTACCGCTCTGTAAACCCATGGAGTAGTTTCATAAATACTATCGAGACCTCAGTATACTCGAAATCATATTGCAAATTCGTTCCATATCGGTCGCCTCCCCACTTATAACGGGATAGTAGACCTTAGTATACAGGATGGTATTTTCGGAAATCTTTGTTTCGTTCCCTTTCTTTTAAAAAATAAAGCAATGTTTTATTTGAGTAACATTTTATATCTACAGTATTAAGAGTACTTTCCCTTCAGATAGCATTATAAAATTCCACCCTGTATAGTCCAAAATCGTTCCGTTTTGATCGCCTCGGTTGTTCCATAAAAAATCTATCGGGACCTTTATCTACTCGAAATCCCAAACTCGTAACATATCGGTCGCCTCGTGTAAAGCCCGGTCTTTGAGCACGTAGAATTTTGTCCAATGACCCCAAGCTCCGCATCCTTATCGCTCGCGCGTAATTATATTGCTGTCGCGACTGTATGACGGGCGCCCGCAGTGAGTGTGCGAACGCGACAGCAACATAATTACGCGCTAGCTATAAGGATGGGTAGCTTGGGGTCATTGGACAAAATTCTACGTGCTCGCGGACCAGACTATAGTTCCATAAAAGTTTAGCCGTTATCGTGCTCGTATACACGCGTCGGTTCGTTGTGATCCGCGATCGTGGCTGACCCGTGTGGTCGTAGGGCGGGACGGTGCGAGCGGCGGCGGCGGGTCGCCTTCGCACCGCGGCGTGCAGCGGTCCGTGTCGGCCACGGCCCGGCCGCAGCAGTCGCGGCGGGCCTCCTCCGGCGCAGAGGTGCTCAGCAAGCAAGGTACCAAGACTAGGATAATGGACGTAGCCAAATTTAGAGCTAGGGGGAGTTTTGGCCTAGATTAGGGGGTTTTTGGACCCAGGGGGATTTCTGACTCAAGGAGGGGGAGTACTCTGGTCAGATTCTGAGCCAAGGGACGCATTTTGGCCTAGGGAAGGGGGCTTTCTGACCCAAAAGGATTTCTGACTCAAGAAACCCTCCTTGAACTCCCCCTCCTAGGCGTAGGGTAGGCCGCCTTCGCACCGCGGCGTGCAGCGGTCCGTGTCGGCCACGGCCCGGCCGCAGCAGTCGCGGCGGGCCTCCTCCGGCGCAGAGGTGCTCAGCAAGCAAGGTACCAAGACTAGGATAAAGGACGTAGCCAAATTTAGAGATAGGGGGGAATTTTGGCCTAGTTTAGGGGGTTTTTGGACCCAGGGGGATTTCTGACTCAAGGAGGGGGAGTATTCTGGTCAGATTCTGAGCCAAGGGACGCATTTGGGCCTAGAGAAGGAGGGTTTCTGACCCAAAAGGATTTCTGACTCGAGAAACCCTCCTTGAACTCCCCCTCCTAGGCGTAGGGTGGGCCGCCTTCGCACCGCGGCGTGCAGCGGTCCGTGTCGGCCACGGCCCGGCCGCAGCAGTCGCGGCGGGCCTCCTCCGGCGCAGAGGTGCTCAGCAAGCAAGGTACCAAGACTAGGATAAAGGACGTAGCCAAATTTAGAGATAGGGGGGAATTTTGGCCTAGTTTAGGGGGTTTTTGGACCCAGGGGGATTTCTGACTCAAGGAGGGGGAGTATTCTGGCCAGATTCTGAGCCAAGGGACGCATTTTGGCCTAGAGAAGGAGGGTTTCTGACCCAAAAGGATTTCTGACTCAAGAAACCCTCCTTGAACTCCCCCTCTTAGGCGTAGGGTGGGTCGCCTTCGCACCGCGGCGTGCAGCGGTCCGTGTCGGCCACGGCCCGGCCGCAGCAGTCGCGGCGGGCCTCCTCCGGCGCAGAGGTGCTCAGCAAGCAAGGTACTAAGCGTAGCCAGATTCTGACCTGGGGAAAAGGGGGGTTCTGACCTAAGGAAGGGGGGTTCTGACCTAAGGAAGGGGGGTTCTGATTGAGGGAAAATGGGTTCTGACTTAGGGAAGGGGTTCTAACCCGGGGGCAGGGGGTTCTGACCCGGGGGTAGGGGGTTATGATCCGGGGGTAGGGGGTTCTGACACGGGGGTAAGGGGTTATGACCCGGGGAAGAGGGTTTGGACTCGGGAAAGGGGGTTCTGACCTAAGAAAGGGGGGTTCTGACCTAAGGAAGGGGGGTTCTGACCCAAGGGACGGGTTTTGACTTAGGGAAGGTGGGTTCTAACCCAGGGGTGAGTATCAATATTTAAGAATTTAAAATCACAATTTCTTGTGGACGATAGTCGGACGACATAATTCCCACTCCACGACTGTCGGTAAGAATAAAGTTAAAATAAAATCCAGATTAAAAATAATTAACAAATTAAAAGTGGTATTCTTTAACGTATTTGTATTGTATACGTCTATCATTATAAACTTTGGTTGGGGCAGATCATATCAACGCTTCCATTTGGATACATAAGCTTTGCTTAAAGATAATAAAATCATCATAATTTGCCGTAGTAATATGTTTTTAATAACTTGGGATTTTATTAATTTCATTATAAAAAAAATGTGTGATATCTAAAAATGGCAATTCGAAATAGTTCCATATTGGTTCAAAGATATCGAATTTCACCTAGGTTTTTTAAGATACCAAAATGTTTCCGCTACAACTTGATTCATGATTTCTGAGTACATCTTCAAAGCGTTTCTATTCTGCTTCTAAAACTTTACTTAGGCGTTTTTTTATCAAATATTTGATACCTATGTTTGTAGGTGATTACGCACGTATTCACAAACATTACTATGAGATCTCACCCAGGGTGACACACGAACCAATCACAGAGCTCTATTCAACGCTGTGCGTTCGATTTGCTGCATCGTTTGTGAATACGGGCCCTATTGTGGTGGCGCTATAGTGTTTTGTCTATGGTTTGCAGTGGGCACGACGACCAGTGCGGCCAATAACACCACGTCCACGTCTACCACGACCACGTCCAATTTTAAAAGACAGGTAAGTTTTTAAGGAAAGTGTACAGTCGACAGCAGATCACATTTTGATGCAAACTCGCGATATTACCATCGTACATTGATCCTAGATATACTGTCGTACACACGGCCACACTGTTAACTATCCATTTCTGTTTTTGCTCTCGCTCTCATCAAATGGCGATTCTTTGCGATAGAACGAGATGGCATGACAGGCAATGGATAGTTAACACTGTTACCGATGGTACGTACGTTTTCTCTCAGCACCAGCCAATGTGATTTGATGTTGTTTCAAAGTAGCGATCAGTTCAGGGTTATTTTTAGGTTGTGTGTTGTTCTGAAGAAAGCCGACACATGCTATAAAGAATTTGACTTAATCCCTGTTTAATTCACTCTTGTCCTATTGACGATCAGAATAAAACTTTGATAAAACCGTTCAATAGATATAAATCTCGTGTCGATAAAAGAGATGAATACATTATTAATAGTTATTGAACATTACATGTTTAAAAATCTATTATTAATTCTTAATATGTGCAGAATTTTAATTCCAGATTTTAAATCCAAACATTTCTTTTATTTCCAGAACACAATCGACTCAGCCTCTATCAAAGAGAACACGGCACGGATCGCCCAAATGCAGGTAAGATATTTTAAAGTCAGTAATATACGGTAGTAGGCTTGGCACATAGCCCGTAGAGCTGATGAGAAAAGTTCTCGAGTGGCGACCACGGGCCGGACGACGTAGTGTTGGTAGGCCCCCAACTAGGACCGGCGATCTGGTGAAGATAAAGATAAAGATAAGATAAAGATAAGATAAAGATAAAGATATTTATTTACATAAACATGTGTGAAAACATATTACAGAGCAACATGATTTGGTCTTATAGTTTTAACAGGTAATAAAACATGTTTTACCAAGATATTGGCATGTAAATGATATGAAGGTCGTGGGTGGGAGGTGCCTGAATGCGGGCGGCCGGCGCAAGACCGGAGATTTTCGAAATCCTTGGGGGAGGTCTTTGTCTAGCAATGGACGGGTAATTGTTAAAGTTTTGTGAATTATGAAGTTTATATTATTTAAAATAAAAATGCCAGTATTTACGGCCTCCAATGTGACGCTCATTTAAAAAAAAATGGCCTCCGCAGAATAACAGCGTCCTGTTATGGGTTCTATCTCAGAGCAGGACAATGCTGAGCGGATGCCATTTTGGTTCAAACATGTACAAATACTAAGACTGAACTGTAAAAATTGTAATAATTGTTTTGGACCAAATAAACATGTGTTTCTTTCTTTCTTTCTTTCTTTCTCATGGCTGAAACGAACGAACAAACGAATATGACGTAGACATGATAAGACGTATCGGGTGAAGCGCCTTCACCTTTCAAAAGGCAAAATGTAGGCCAAGAGCTTCCTCGGTATCATATTAAACTTGTGTTTGTCCTACAGGTGGCCAGCGGAGGGCGGCCAACGAGCGCGGCGCCCAAACTTGAAGGGCGCACGCGCAGCGTCACGGGCGCCGCCCACCGCACCGCCTATCCGCCCAAGGAGCCCGCCCACAACGCGCCCAGGTCAGTACTATACACACACACACACTGTTTATAAAACCTAACCTACGTATGTTGGTATCGGATATCGATGTTTTGTTACTATTAACGGAAGTATTTTTTTGCAAAACAAATTAATAAAACTCTGTCGTCGAGTACATAGAATTTTGTCCAATGACCCCAAGCTACCCATCCTTATCGCTCGCGCGTAATTATGTTGCGACAGCAATATAACACTGTGTGTCGCGACTGTGCAACGGGCGGTCGCAGTGATTGTGCGAGCGCGACAGCAACATAATTACGCGTAAGCGATAAGGATGGGTAGCTTGGGGTCATTGGACAAAATTCTACGTGCTCGGCGACCGGACTATACATAGGTCGATATTGAGAAACGATTTATTATTTTAACCCCTAGCGAGTTAATTATCCAGTCGGTACCCCGGATATGATATATGTTATACCTATAACACTGTTTTTTACGATTTAACATTTAAGTAGGAATATTTTGGAGTATAAAGCAACATCAACGATGTGACTTCTACATTTTCTCTTATTGAAAATTATTTAACTGTTTATGTTATTTATGAAGAAGTTGTTACTTCTTTGGATTGAAGGTAAGTTGCTAAATTGTATCGAATTATTTGTTACATATTGGGTATGTTATAGGGTTTGAAAAGTATTTGATATAATTTATGTATTGGTATGTATTTATTGTATTTTTATGTAATAATATTGTAACTTTGTACTGTCGCGTTCTTACTTTTGAAGCATGACTATGTGAGATTAAAAAAAGCTAAAATTTCATTAACTAAATTGATGTCATCAGATATGATTCAATGATGAAAATCTTAATTTTTTTTCACTCACGATATTGTTTTGATTAATTACCAGTGTGGTCTGTAATAATGCACACTGGGCTCAACTGAAATTCTTATTTAAAACTTCTCACATACCTACTAGATAACAGCAAAAATGCTAAATAAATAAATAAAGTTTATTTCGGTAACTTTTACACATTTTTCATTACAAGTATTTGGGGTTTCCTATGATGGAAAGCTCCGCTAAAATACAAATCATACTATTAAAAAACCTAAACGCGACAGTACACCTAACATAGCATAGCATGGGGTATACTAACCGCACGGTAACGCAGCGCTACAACCGCCGCGGAGCCGAAGAACGGAGCCACCAACGGCGCCGCGCCCAAGACACACGTCAAGAGCGCCTCGGTATCCAGCGCGAGTGCTGCTCCGCTGGCCGCGCCCGCTGACCATGCAACACCGCATGCGTCGGCACGGGACCTCGCCGCGCCACGACCCAGGTGAAACGCCTGACGAAACAAGCCTAGATTTGCCTGAGCACGACAATCCTTCCCCATCCCTTCTTAACTACGCCCATTTCGCATAAAATAGCCTACAACTTCGCCTAACCACGCCCATTTCACATAAAGTAGCCCAACTTTCGCCTAATCACGCTCATTTCACATAAAGTAGCCCAACTTTCGCCTAACCACGCCCATTTCGCATAAAATAGCCTACAACTTCGCCTAACCACGCCCATTTCGGATAAAGTAGCCCAAATTCGCCTAACCACGCCCATGTCACATAAAGTAGCTTAACTTCGCTATATCACGTCACGCCGCGCCCAATACACACGTCAAGAGCGCCTCGGTATCCAGCGCGAGTGCCGTGCCGCTGGCCGCGCCCGCTGACCATGCTACACCGCATGCGTCGGCGAGGGACCTCGCCGCGCCGCGACCCAGGTGAAACGCCTGACGAAGCAAGCCTAGACTCGCCTGAGCACGTCAATCCTTCCCAATTTCGCCTAACCACGCCCAAATATACCTAACCACGCCCAAATATACCTAACCACGCCCATTTCGCATAAAGTTGCCTAACTTTGCTATATGACCACGCCACGAAGCACGAGTCGGCACTAGACCATGCTACACCGCATGCGTCGGCGAGGGACCTCGCCGCGCCGCGCCCCAGGTGAAACGCCTGAAGCAACAAGTCTAGACTCGCCTGAGCACGTCAATCCTTCCCAATCCATTCTCAACTTCGCCTAACCACGCCCAAATATACCTAACCACGCCCAAATATACTTAACCACGCCCATTTCGTATAAAGTAGCCTGAATTCGCTATATCACGTCACGCTGCGCTCGCTGACCATGCCACGCCGCTTGCTTCGGCACGGGACCTCGCCAGACCACGTCAATGCCACGTCCGCCTTACCACGTCCAGTTTAGACTATCTAACCACGTCCATTTTCGCATCAAATAGCCTAACTTCGCTATATCAAGCAACGCCGCACGCCTTTTGCCCCAGTTGACCACACCTTACAGCGTCTGACCACGCCGATACAAAGCTAGATTCGCCTTACCAACTCAATCCTTACCTTGCCACGCGCAACAGCGTCTAGCCACATCCTAATCGTCTAGCCACGGCCATTGTTACATAATGTCGGCTAACTTTGCTTAGTCACGCTACAAACCACCAACTTCTGGTCGCAGGTCGCATAACCACAGCCAAATTCTATAACGCAAATCATAATTATACGCCTTATTTCGCCTAATCACGCCCAAATTCGCCTAACCACGCCCCACTTCACCTAACCACGCCCCACGTTGCTTAACCACGCCCAATTTTAATCTAATCTTGCTCAATATCGCTTCACCACGTCATAACTACGCATAACTATGCCCAATTCTGCATTAAATAGCCTAACCTCGCTGAACACGGCTTCATGCGCGGTCCTAACCACATTATCACGCAGTCACTGACTACTTATCTAACTTGACAGACAATATACCAACCTTTGTCAACATCTCCATTCAAGTCATTTCTTGTATAAATCCCACTCGATCCTCCTATATCCAACGTCAAGCAACGCCATTTGCACGTTCGCTAGCTTTAAGGTTTTATTCTAGAGTAAAAGAAGGTAAGTTTGGATTTGGATTTTGCATTCCACGCTTCGTTTATAATAGCCATTTATTCCACCAGCTGAAGAAATCGTTGCCACACCAGCAATTGCAGCAAGGAAAATGATTTATGTAGATTATCATTCACAAGGTGTCCTCATTTGGAGCATTCGCATGTAACATTACAGAGTCGACTCGGCTTTGTAATGCTCGAGCATTAATTACATCAGTGAAAGAGGCGAACTGAGCATTATAGCGAACCTTGACTTCGAACTCCTATATTCTTCTGATTAATTTCGTTGCGGGTCCAATGACAGTTTAACTTTCCCCCGGGACAAACTTCACCTTCACTGGTTAGGTTTTTATTGGCGGTCAAGCTGTAGATCCTGGCTACACAGGAGTTGTAGCGGTGGGAACGAGAGGTGGGAATAGTCCCGCCTCCTGTCTGTACAAGCAAATGCTCCATTTGAAGCGCCTTTATTTATTACAACGCACTTATCATTTCTTTTCATTTTCGCTTGGCTAGTGTATCTAATGTTTTGTTGGTTTTTCTAGGTTTTTTTTTATAAATTAATTGAAGGGTGTATCACGCTGCGCTACGCTACGTCTCAGGACACACGATGCTTTTAGCAAGCTATTGTAAAAAAATAAAGAGCTGTATTTTAAAATTGAGTTTTTATTTTTCTGTACACGTCCGTTTGTTTCGCCCGGTTTTATTTTTTGGCTTTTTTATGTGTATTTAGTGGTACATTCAGCGTCAAATAGTCCGTGACACCCAAAGTGGCCAAAAAGTTGTCAACACAACCTTATTCCAATTGTAATACAGACGTGGACTAAGGAACTGCTAAAGTTCAAAAGATACAAAGCCTGTGCAGTGACTAGAATACTAACCGGCCACTGCAAACTAAACAAACACAAATCAAACATGAACATGACCGAGGAAACTCTGTGCAGATTCTGCCATACAGAAGAAGAAACGGCCATGCATGTTCTTTGCTCATGCGGCCCGCTTAAGAGCAAAAGAAGTATCCATCTCGGGCGACACATCATGCACCCGGATGAGATAGCAGATATCACGCTCCAAAGAATCTGGAAATTTATAGACTCAACGGGACTAAGCAGTGAACTCTAAAGACAAGGGCTGCCACAATAGATCAAACCTGGTCGAGCTGGCGCAAATGAAGGCCCAAAACCAATAATAATAATATAATAATAATACAGACGTGTTGCGAAATTTTTGGCTACCTTGGGTGTCACGAACTATTTGACGCTGACTGTACGACAATTTGAATTCAACTACACTCAGTATGTAGATTTAGTTTGTAAAATTAGGTAGGTGGGTAGTTACCACACGGTAGAAAATTTATTTTATTAGACTAGATAAATATGTAGTATATTTTTAGATAGCTTAGTTAGCGATATATTGTTGTAGATAGATTTGTTTTATGTGTTAAAAAGTAAATAGTTCATAGATACATAGTTTAAAATATCAATGTTTCTATGTCAATTTTAAAGTAAATTATAAATAAATAAAGTCAAGGTGATTAAATTCCACAACATAATTAAAAAAGTCGCTTTTCACCCGGGTGAATTAATTCCTAGGTGAACAAAGGTGACGACCACTTCAGTCGAATCATTTCACTTGGGTGATATTATTATGGTTCCGAAGTGATATGAGGACACTGAAAACTCCACTTTATTCACCCAGTGAACAAAGTGTAACCCAGTGAACAAAGTGTAATAATCCTCCGATTCGGCCGTAATGTGACATACAGCATACAAGAAAAAAAAAACAGTTTGTTAATAAAATCGCCTGATGCAATCCTATGAGATCGGTCGCCCTTTAGATGACACAATGTTTACTGTTTACCTTATTCCATCTACTGTGTATTGTTTTGTCGATGGATCAATGAACACGTATTTTCACATGAAATTCTAAAGCTTTAACCACACCAACGCGTGGAGATCGCCATCGCCGGCGCGATCATATCATAGGCATAGGATCATAGTGACAGGTCGCGCAACCAAGCCAGTCCGCGACCTGTTTTACCGCGCGTTTTTTTGTATCTGTGATAAATTGTAAATGAAACCTGTTTTGAGACAAATAAATACTAAATTAAAAATTCATAAAATTCATTTATTTTTGCAAATAGGCTTTTAGAAAGCACTTTTACACGTCCCAATATTAACCCTACCACTGCTTCGGGACAATAAATGGGCCAGTGCTGAGAAGAAGCAGCGCAAGAAACTCAGTCACTATTGTCAGCCTCCTTTTCAAGGGTTTACAGTCTTTAAAATATACAAAATATTACTTTCTATTCTATTCTATTCTGTCATTGGCCTATGATCGCGCCGGCAATGGCGATCTGCCTGCATTAGTGTGGTTGAAGCTTAACACGGAACACTGCCTCCTGTAATTTCTTCTGTGCAATAAAGGTGTATTCACAATGCGTGTTGTGATTGCAGCTTAAACTCGAGCACGACGACGGGCGCGACGGCGGCGGCGACGGCGGCGGCGCGGCGGGACTTCCCCAACAACCAGATGGTGTTCCCCAGGAACGTGCCCTCCCGGTCCACCTTCCACTCAGGTACGGAACCAAACTTGCAGCTTAAAGCCGCGTTTTCACTAGGAGACATTTGTCCCGCGACTCTGTCGCCCGACACGAAATTCACGTGTCGCGACGTCTCTTGCGATATCTACAGGTCGCGAGTAGAGTTCCCAGGTCCAAAAACACAAAAGCCGGACTTTGTGCTTGATTTGGCCGGACATTTTACTCTAAAAGCCGGACACGTGCAATTAGTGTCAGCTCATGGGTGAGTACTATCATCATCGGTTGCTAACCAACATTCTGATGGATGCGTGCGCTTCATAAATGATTCTGTGGCTCGGACTTTACCAAATAAAAAGCCGGACAGGCCGGACATGTCCCTAAAAAGCCAAACATGTCCGGCTAAAGCCGGACTCCTGGCAACCCTAGTCGCGAGACTTGTCACTTGTCGATGCTCTGCGTGCGTCGACATGCGCGATCTTCGTGTCCCTCGACAGTCGACAGTCGCCCGACAGCCTTTGAGTAGTGAGGACGCGTGTCGCTTTGTGTCGCTCCTCGGGCGACATACTGTTCACTATTGGCTAGTGTGAACAAGTCATGTGTCGAGGGACAAAGTTGCAGAGACAAACTACGTGAATGTCGGACGACTTATCTCCGCGACATGTCCCGGAGAGAGATAGTGAAAACGTGCTTAATACAAGCTTTGCTTAGTTTTTGGACTAGAAGCGTAGTGTAAAATGTCCAAGGATATTTATTTATTTTCAGAGAGCGCTGCTGCCCGTTCTCTGTTTGATGTGTAGGTAGTCCCTAAGTCGCCTTTTACGACACCTGCGGGAAGAGTAGGGGTTGGTGACAAATGTATTCTACTCTGCCATCACCACACGGCTTATCTATACTAATATTATAAAGCTGAAGAGTTTCTTTGTTTGTTTGTTTACTTGAACGCGCTAATCTCCAGAACTACTGGTCCGATTTGAAAAATTATTTCAGTGTTAGATAGCCCATTTATCGAGGAAGGCTATAGGCTGTACAACATCACGCTACGATCAATAGGAGCAGAGCAATAATGAAAAATGTTGCGAAAACGGGTTTTCACGCGTACGATGTCGGGGGCACAGCTAGTGACTGTATTAAATCATAGTGTTGTTATATAATACCCATCGTTTCCAGGTCAAACCCGGTCGCGGGGCGCGTCGGCGGGCGGCGCGTACGGCGACGGCGGCTCGCCACACCAGGCGCGGCCATCTTTCTTCTCCAAGCTCTCCTCGAGGTTCAGCAAACGGTAGGCACTCATTATACTCACGCTCATGTCATATACCGTCTATGTTGATATATTAGGCCTAGGATGCGCGCCACGATAAACTTTTATCGACTGCACGATAAGCCTATACATTTGTCGTCTAAGTCGATAAAATTTTATCATGGCGCGCATCTTAGCCCAGTTTCTACCAAAATGGAGAAGAGAGATGTGTTTGAATAACCAGGATTTCCGTGAATGGAGAGGTGATATAACCCAAAGGTAAACTGGTCGAGAATGCTTTAGTGCATTAAGTTCGCCTTATGTACAAATTTATTTTGGCATAAAAGTTTAAATAAATAAATAAATATAGAAAACGAAATGTGGTTGGTCATTCAAACACCTACTCTTCTTTCCATTTGGTGGAAACAGCCTTACAGCTGAGTGAACTTATACAACTTTGTGGAATCTGCATGTAAAAAGCAACTGACTGACTGCTGCTAGGTCGTAGCTAGGTAGTCAAAGGTCCTGGTGCAAAAAACGGGGACTAACTGTTTAGGTTTTATTAAGCTAAAATATAAATACTTATGTCAAAACAGCAACCGAAACTTGTTGAAATTCTCCTTTATTCTTCCAAAAAGAAAAGATTTTGCTACATTCACCCCCTAAAGGATAAAACGGGTGCCTAAGTTTAACTAGAGTGATCCAATTTTTTCATTACTGTAAAGGTAATTCAAATCACAGAGTTCTCATAACTACAATCTTCTTTAGTCAGACTCTAAGTTGTATAAGTTTGCTACATGGGTTGTATGGTTCTCCAATGATTCATTTTGTATGGTTCGTCGACATGAAACACCTTTCTTCTATGTTTTGTGTAAATAAAAAACATTGAATAAATATCAAGTTGAATGGTGTTTCGCGTATCTACTCACTTATTCAAACGAATCTTTCAATCTTGAACTACTTCAGTAATTATTCATAACCTACTAACATCTCACAAAACACACAATTTATAAAAGTCACGTCACTAACCATCGATCTACTAACATGTGACTAACCTTTTGGGAATAGGTTATTATTTTCCAACATTGTGTCCCATGAGCTATGACGCTTTGAGCTATATAGAATCATTTCTGCTTTTCGTGTGCTTTTGTGCCTAATATACTATTAAAGGTCATAGCAGACATATCAACTCGGAAAGGGATCGTAACCGTATCAACTCGAGGCGGCCAGTATTCTTTGTATGAAACTCCATACTGCAACGCACACGTATCCGCACCGTAAGCAAACGCCTCGCGCGCGATTGACAGCGCGCGGAAGGCGATACGGTTTTGATCCCTTTCCGAGTTGATATGTCTGCTGTGACCTTTACTAAACTCAAAAATCAAAAGATAAAGTACAATCGCACACAAAAGTCTTAAAGAAAATAAAATTAAGCTAGAAATATCATTTCACGCAACGCTTCAATGTTAGCATTGCACCGCTTGCTGCACTGTCTCATTCGACATACTTTACACGATACAATTATAATTAAAATATATTTCCTATATTTATTCGCCTACGGCGGACTATGTCCAACTGATAGTTGAAAAAGGGTTGTGGAAAAAGACTACTTATTACTATTGAATCAAAGTTCCATTTTGAACAGTATGAGCTCCAATTGATAGTGTTTATTGCATGATTATGATTCCTTCATTACAATATTTTGAATCTTCTCACCTAATTTTTTTATCAAAAATATTCTTTGAAAATGACAGGTACAATCGATGACAAAAGTGCAAAATTATATATTTCTGCTTTGTACTTTCTTCTTGCAAACTTTAACTTTCCAACTTATTTTCTGTGTCTGTTTAATGTAATTAAAACTAATACCGGCATAATTAATGTGTTTTAACTGTACTTAGCGAAACATTGTCAAAAGGGCTCCCATTCTGTTCACGTGTCCTCTCCCACTTACTGTTCTTTTTTGTTTTATGTAAATAATTGTACACCATTCGTAACACACTGTTGTTTAACTTGTCACTTGATTAACCCATGTCTCGTCTTGTTCGTTGTGTGTTTATTTCACTTGTCGATGCTAAAATTGTCTCCCTCGATCGACTTCCGAGCTCTGATATTATATACATACATATATTTTTACTTTTTTTTCGAACTCGCCAATACAGGGGATGCACGATGCTAAAACCTCCCTTAATTCTCCCTTTCACTAGAATACGTACGCACAAGGTTATTTTGTAATTGCGCGCTCTCTCCTCAATGCCCATAGACTATCCATAAACGTATTTTTGTTTTTTTCGAAAGTTTACATCGCTTGAGTAAAAAGCCCGAGTCTCAAGTAGTTGAAACGTAGATGGAAGCATGTTGTGATCCCCTTTTCTGAATGAATCGCTACTTTTTTAATTTTATTTTTTTATTTCGCTGACGATGTGAGCAAAGGCAATACAAGCGCAATGCCTGTACGCTTTGAGTGTTGTCCGTAGTGCTTGCTAGTGACGCGATTCAACGTGTAACGTAAGTACCGTGACATACCGGTTCCGGCCTCGTCGAGTTAAGAGGTGTACGGTGAAAGAATAAAATACATTTTTGGCATTTTAAAGATACCTCGTGCATCCCCCGTACCGAGACTAATTTTTTTTCTAACCGTACGCTTCTACTAACGGTCGCGTCTATCATGCCGTCTCGCTTTGTCTATCCACAACCCTTTTGCGTAAGTGTCGCAACGTGACAGTTCTTTTTTTCAAATATCAAACGGAGGGAGTTTTTGTCAATAGTATTGTGCATCTGATTGTGTTGAAACGCGAGCGATTTTATAAGGTTGCCATACGGATTATACGGTACTGAAAGGCTAGACAGTGTAACATGCTTTATCGATATCGAATAGTTCAAAATGTATATGAGTGACATCGTGAAGTCGACTCTAGTGTTAAGAAATTAGAAGCGAATTCCACAACGCCATCTACATTTTGATGACTCGGTAACGAAGCGGTGTTACATTGTCTATGCTTTTACGTTTAACGGTCAAATGCTAGCGATCTAGCAAACGTATGCGTCTGTCGACTTTTCGACCCAATTATGGCGACTTTATATTCAGTGAAGTAAAAAAAAAGTTAAAAACAAGTGAGCCGGAGTGAGAAGAGGGCGGCGATTCGGCTGAAGATTAGTCGTCTCGCTCACCCGTTCCGTTTTACGCAGGTTGAACCAAAACCCATGAGCGGAGCGACGTACCACTGGGAGGCTTCAAGAAGGACTAACGTTAAAATATTAGAAAAATTAGTATAAATTACACTGGGAATTTACTCATAGGCCATATTTAGCATTCTTACTGACAAAAAATCTTATTCGCAGCAAACTAACTCAACCCTAAGACAGTAGTAATTAATTAAAAATGTACAATTTATTTTAATATTATATGTGCCTTTGGGTAAATAACAGATAACTTTATACGAGCTACTCGTTGTATCAAATATGAAACATGATTATATTTATTCTGATTGTCTGTTTCACATTTGATACAGCGAGCAGTGAATTTATTTAGGTGTTAACTTTTTTCATTGGTTTATAAAGCTTCCATCCTAGTTGACATTTGATTGGAATTCGATAATTCGATTTGTATTCATTATTAAATATTAAATAATTTAAAAAAATATTATATCGCGGCGACATTTCCATCTACATGTTATTTGTTTGAACTTGGCAAATGTGCCTGAAAAAAAAATCTAGTTTTTTAAAATAACACCATTTTTTTGACATAAAAATTTTTTTTTTGTTTTTTTTTTTTTTTCAAATTGGTAGTTTTTTCTTAAAGTGATAAATGGTTGTGCTATCTATTAGTGCCATTTGTGACTTTCATCAAATAACATGTAGCAGAGATCTAGTCCCGTCGCGGTCTGCATTTCATCCTAGCTCTTAAGAAGTATTTGATTTCGAACGAATTCTCTACATTCCAGGGTTCCGTGTTTACGCTTTTTTAAGTTCACAAAAATGCACAAAAAATACAAACTCGTTTTGTTCATATTTATTTCGGACTCTGCATGAGATGTTAAAAATTTCGACGACTGAAAAAAATATTTTGTATATTTGTATTATTATACACACTATACTTAGATTTTTCAGTGACAATTTCTTGTTGTTGAGCGTTATTGTGGACCATGCGACTGTCCTCACCACTCTTGACATCTGACGTAAGCATCGTCCATGTTTCCTCTACGATATTTTGTACACGCTGTATTTTCCTAGACAATTATACATGCTTGGGAAATGGTCCACGCAATGCAATTATTGAATAATGTTTAAGGAGTGAGTGAGATCTATCAGTATATTAGTTAGCGAGTAAGGAGCGGCCCATCCTATAGTTTGGTACAAATACTCAGTAGATGTTACCATATAGAAAAAAACACATAGGCAGCAGCTGTATGTTTAACTACACAAATTAATATTTTAGGTCATGTACCCCTTTTATCCACGACTGTACTCTGTAGCTGTGTAAAGGATATTTATATTTGTTACACTAGTTGAAATATTTTAATAGTACCACAGCTATCGTGAATCGGTGTTAGATTTGAAAATAGATGATAAATGTTAAATACGTTCTCAATAATGTTGATGCAATAATAAATAATCGAAAATATATAAAAATCACTATTCAGCAGTAAGATTTCCATATTTTCTGATTACTCATACGTGTAGGTTTATATTTGATTAGGATCTTTAAATTGTACATATTTGTACGAGTGGTGCGCATGATATGGAGTGTGGATGTATCTTTTTACATAGGTATGTCTGTTTTCCTAACTTTTCTATATAATATGAAGACTCCGTATATCTAAATAAATATCTAAATATTTATACAATTGTATTTTTCCCCGTTTTTAATATTCTATTTGTAGTTTTTTTGTTATACTAGTAACAAGACTCGATGTGAATTTGTACAGACGAATGCAAAATGTAGTTTGATTTACTAAAAAAATTGTAGACTCATACTCATGTTGCATTTGGATGTACAGTTTTTGACTTATAAGTTTATTTAAAACATATGTATATGTATTTGTCTATATTCATATTTACGTAAACGTGTTTACGTATATCTAGTTGTTAGTGTCCAGTATTGTCTTAATTTTTTTAAATCGTGTATATCTAAAATTAGATAGTTATCCGAACAAATTTATGTCAAACTAGGTGCTCTTAGTGTCATCGTTAACTCTCTTGACGTCCATGGCTGACATCGGAATTTTATTTAGATTTATTAGTACACACCTCTAAATTATGTTTCATTTAATATACATTCACGCCCGTGTTCATAAACATTACTACGAGATCTCAGTGCGCGTGGACGCACAGGTTGACACACGAACCAATCACAGAGCTCTATTCAACGCTGTGCGTTCGATTTGCTGCTTCACTTAAGCAAGCATCGTTTGTGAATACGAGCGTAAATCGACTTGTAAAGAAATTAAACAGATGATTAAAAGATGCTTTTTTCAAAACGCATAGCCTGAGCTTGGAAATGATTTGATATTAAATTAAATTCGTGATATTAGTAATGTTTAAGTTTACTTAATAATACGACGATTAAAACATATTTTTGAATGTACAAAATCATGAAAAGATTTATTGTGAAATTATACAGGGACAAAGCAAATGTTGAATTATAATTTTGGAGGTTGTACTGTTAAGTACTAAATATGGATTCCTCATTCATGTTGCCTACTTAAAACGAAATTATATTATGTAATTTAATATTATACAGCTATAGATCAATGTGTATCGGACGCACAGAATTGTGCATTAATTTCTTTTTTTTTTCATTGAGCATTTCTTTTTTATTTTAGGAATTATAATTGTAAGTATAATTATTACACATGATAGGAAAAATGCAATACATTCTAACTTAGATGCTAAGTTTAGTTAGATATTTAATTGTAATCTTTATAATTGAGATTTTTCGTCGTTTATTTTGCCTTTTTTAATTTGACATTTTATTTGCTTTACTTAGCATTTTTACTTCGTTTCGCCGTAATTATTGACATTGTGTAAAGTGTGACATATCGAAGGGATTTGACATCTAGACTTTGAATGACATAAACAATTAAATTCGATATGTATTTTTGTGGAATTCTAAATGGTGGATACGATTTCGATGCCACAAAAATATGTGTCCACCATACGTGACAAATCAATACAAATGTCCCTACGATGTGTTTCATACATATAAATATACATTTAAAATCCATCCAACTATGTAATATAACATGGGCATTGCTGTAAATGCATTTATAATTACCATATTTTACATATGTTTGATGTTTGTGACTGTAAGTAGAACGCAGAGTACATAATTGTTAAAAGTAAATAATTATTCTCAATTTTAGCTTCTGTAACTATTTGGAATGCATTATTTGGCGGCGAACAAATTATTATTTATTACATGATAAAACAAAACTAATAAAGTTTTGTATTAGGTATTTTTCTACGCCTTCTTTGAAATATAAAAATAACATGTCAGTTTTGTATTGTACAAATCACGTCCTTCGTTTCGTGACATCGTACGTAGCACACGTAGCAAATACTGACAATGTACACTCACCATCACAAAAATGTGTACTATGTAAGTAATTTATTCACTAAGATTTTACATTACAATGAAATATTTTTTAACATGACTAAAATTTAACTTCGCCGCTGAATATTGTAATAGAAAGGCCTACAATTACCGACTTAGTCGCAAACGTAAACATTGTGGTTTAGGACTGGATTAGAGATTTAAAATACTGTGAATACTGTGTTTATGGATGTGTTGCGCTTCTCCGAATAATCAGGTTTTCAATAACATAGATATGTGTTTTATTTTCATAACCCTCTATTTTATACCTACGATAATACAACCTACTAAAGAAAAATCTTCTAGCCAAGCTTCTTCTAAACTGGTCGAACTTAAGTCAGATTTTTTTACATAACCTAATTAATAAAATAAAATTGTATTTTTGTGTTGGTACCTACTTTGGCTCATTACAACGATCGATCAACGTTTCAATATGAATAGAAACACATAGAAATATTGACAAAAATACATAATTACCTCTGTTTTATATTTCAAAAGTGTCACGTTGCTATATTAAAAAAAGTTTGTGAATTAGCTGTTTTTATTTTTGTGTCGAATATAGTTGTCTACAGAAGTGACTTTAGATTAGGCACCAGTGTGATTAAGCTCTCACACAGCTTTAGTTGTAGTATGTATAAGTATATTTTTTACTACTTTTGAGTTCTCTAGGATCCTATAGGACTGGCTATTTTGTTATCTTTAGGATCTTCTTTTTTGTCACTACTCCCGATACGATACAACGAGGCTTGGTGTCATTTCTGTCTTATTAGTTGACAGCGTTCAATTAAAAAGGCAGAAAAATCACATAATTATATCGTAACTGTTTATTTTATGTGTATTTTCATGACCTGTCAAAACGCGAGTCTCATAAACGTTGCTGAATAACCAGTCTTAGGCGATCAAGCTGTAGTATGCTAGTGTCACTAATAGTGACCAGTGTCACTACTAATGACCATTGTCACTCACAACTAGTAACTAGTGTTAGTTGGCCAGTAGTAACGGTAAGTATTGTTTCATCAGCCTTTCCGTGTTGGGTGAGGCGGGCGGACGCCAGAAGCCCCGCATATTTTCCTCCCTGGACATACAAAGGAGGTACGCGCGCGGATCGTATGGAAAAATGTTTTATTTCCAATTTTTCTTTTCCAATAATACCCTAAAGTTTGGTGATTTCTTTTTTTGAGAACGATGCGTTTTGTTACTAATTTTTTTGAGTTTTTTTGCGCTATATTTATCTACTTATGTGTATTAATTATTATTTATTTGTAATGTTTTTATTATTTTATTTATGAATTGCTGAAACAAAAATGACTCACAATTAACAAGTAAATAAAGTGCTTTTTTCGTATTATTAATATTTTATTAATTAATTGTGTTTTTTTATTACATGTAAACTTATTTATATACAAGTATTAACATGTATTTACATTGAAAACGTATCGTTCGTATTAAAATTTTGAAATAATGTTTTTTTTTTCGTTGACGTCCAGCCGATTTGATCTAAGCAACAATCAAGATTTCTTTCTTATCTATTTATGAGACAAACCTGAAGTAAATGTTAAAATGATTTGATTTATCACCGATTTTCGTATCGATTAACATTATTATACAAAAAGATGAAAGTTTTCTGAAGTCTGAAGCTAGCAACATAGAAAAGTTAGAACTTTAATAGGCGGAAAGTTTTATAATAGCGTTAAAAATTAGTGAAAAATCGGCTGGACTTTGTTTTTTGGTAAATAACGGAATTTAATCTGCTTATTCTGGATACCCTTTGAGTTTGAGACGTTTTGGCATTTAACTTTGACTAATCGTGTGATGCATTGCCCCTGACTTTGGTTATGATGAAACCAGGTAAATTGATATATTCTGCGAGCTGAGAAAAAACCATTTGAAACTACTGAATGCTCAATTGTTTGTGTCTTTAATCACCTCTGTGTAGTCAGAAATTGTCTTATAAAAAATGATTTATTATATTAAATAAAAAAGCATTTAGTGTTTCAAGTGAAACTACGCCTATTTTAATCAAACGTTATTTTGAGTACTACTTTTATAATGGTATGAGCATGTTTTACAGATTGGTAAGTCCCGTAGGTATTTTTTAGCATGTTAGAATAGGTAACCACGTACTTTAATCCACTGATCAGACTGTCAAATATTGCAACCATGTCAAAATAATATAATGTATGTAAAATTTTTGTGGACATCCAATCGATATTATCAGTTTTTTTTTTGTCACCAGAGTGATTTTTGTTTTGGTCTTTGCTTTTTTTTTAAAGAATAACTGAGTTGACATAACCATCGCGCGAGAAAAAAGGCTGCCTGTTTTTTCGCGGTAATCCGGAGTTCATGTTGAGGCAGCTGCAGAATAATAAAAAAAAATTGACTGTACTGATATGACATAGTAATAAAAACTGTCTTCATCAATGTGATCAGTGGATGAACAAAAGTGGCCAAAATTGTTGTGATGCTATTTGTGTTTGCTTGCTTTTTGTCTGCTTCTAGTTTTACCCTTATGTGACATCTGCACCTTTTAGCTACCCCTGTTCTATTGTAACAAGTCCCAGATCAAAATTTTTACTTGTATCAAACTACGTACTTAAATTCCTGGTTAATGTAGTCTACCCCGAGTTTTCTTGAACTACTTTGTAGTTTTTAGCATGAATTGGTTGAAATTATTAAAGTTACTGTCTGTTAAAAATAATAAATTGGTTATTTTAAATTGTAAATGCCTTGTGACTCCAGTTTTTTTCATGATCCCTGAATGAAAACTTCTTATTTTTGCATAAGTATTTTTTATTGATGTTTGAAAAAAAAAATCTAAATTTAATTTTAAGTAAATTGTACATTAATGAATTATTTTTGTGATTTTTTAAGGTTTTCTTTCCAATTGGCGACAAAAATATCGGGCTTGTTACAAATCAACGATGGCACAGTACGGTGTGCGCGATGCGCCCTTAGTTTTTAGTGTTAGTTTATGTTTTTCTGTTTTTAGGCCATTGGAGGGCACCACCCCGAAGCATGCCGTAGGAGCTAGCCCACAACCCCTCCTTGGGTAATTATTTCCCGTTCATTTTACCCTCGTTAATTTTTACCCAAGTTTTTAAACGGTACGGCCGTGTTGCTGCATTTTTTTGTTGGGTATATTTTTTTGAGAAAATGTTATTTGTGTTTTTTGTGATGTCGCAATGTGTGACTAACGCGAGTATTTCGGATTTTTAACAAGCCGCTTATGATAAAAAAAAAGACATGGAAATAGGCCATAATATGTGTCACTTCCGTGTACATAGTTTTCTATGTAATAAACAGTACTTTTGAATTTCTGATATTTTTGCACAATATCATGCGGCATGGTTCTAGATTTTTATGAGCGTGGCTTATGCGATTGTGCAGAAATCTCGAAGAATAAGATTAGAGTAGCACAACGTTAATTTTTCGTCGACCGATAGTTTAGTCGGGCAGTTGATCAGTATGGGCATGTATGGGAGTGTGCACACTACGCCGATTCTTCATACAATTTGAAATCGGGCACAACTATCGGCCAACTAAAAATCAACGGTGTGCGCCTACTCTTAGTCTTACAGTAGGTACAGTTACCTATATATTAATTTGTTTGGGTTTTCCCTTTTTATATTAATATAGGATACAAAGTTTTACACACTTATCAGTTTATACATAATCACTCGATCGTCATTCGTACATTTTTGTGACTTATTAATCTACATTTTAATTCATACAGCTTGTTTAAAAAAGTATTATTATCACTAAGAAAGTTAATTTCGTTAAAAATACAAATAGTAAAATAAGCGCCATCTATCGTCAAGAATGTAAACTAAAATGTCGGACATTTGGATAGAATCTTCTTTTAAAATGGCTCCAAGTTTGTACAGCAAGCAGGGTTCTATTTATTGCTGCTGATGATTCCTGCTAGAGGGAAATATGGGTGTGATGTTTTTATCTACCTACGATTCCAATATCCAGTCGTATCTTTAATATTCTACGGTTAATCTATGCTTCAACCATCTTTGTCAGTAATAAATATTTACCGGAGATTTTCCTAGATAAGTTAAGCCGCGTATTCTCCTCTCGTACGCAGAAGGTAAAGTTCGGTCGCCAAGCAGATAGAATTTCGTCCAAGCTACCCATCCTTCGCGTGTAATTGCTATCGCGCTCGCACATTCATTGTGAAACCGGCGACCGTAGTGAGTGTGCGAGAGCGACAGCAATATAATTACGCGCGAGCGATAAGGATGGGTAGCTTGGGGTCATTGGACGAAATTCTATCTGCTCGGCGACCGGACTTTAGCTGCAGGTCTATTTTAACCATGCTTATTTATTACCAACATATATTCATAGATTAACCACAGAATATTTCCAAAACTACCAAGTGTAGGATAATACTGATATTGGGACCTGTAGGTGGTTAAATACAGCTTAAACCACAAACTAATATGATCTGCCGGTGTGTAGGCAGGGCAATGAGGAGCAGGTGAAACCGCGGGTACTGAGGTTCACCTGGAGCATGAAGACTACCTCCTCGCGGGATCCCAACGAGATTATGGCTGAGATTAGGAAGGTAAGGAGTCTTTCATTTTTAAATACTGGAATCTAACTGTCCGTAAGCCTCAATGATTCGAGTTTTGAGCTATGTTCTGCAATATACCCCCTAGACTAGAGCACAGAATTTGAATTTGCACTTTGTGATGAGTGAGTCAACACATTGGTCCAATCGATTGTCGATATTCTCATAGCATAGATGGAAGATTACACAATGAACAAGCAAGTTCAAATGAGTTGACCAAGTTAAAGAAATTCTGTTGTGTTTGCAAGTTGAGACAGCAGAACCATTTAGAGGGTCAATTTGTGAAAAAACAAAAAAGAACAAATATATTTCACCTTTTGAGTCATGAGGTTATAGTGCATTTTAAGGTTTGACTTGTAAAACCCTTACATATAGCCGAGTAATCCATGACCTGATTTGTCATAGATATAGTACTCTATATGCCGACCCTCAAGAGACTGAGCATTTTTCGACGTCGATCGTTAAATGGAGTGACACGATAAAGCGAATAGAAAATAACATAATCCAAGAAAGTCAAGAAATTTCGACGTTAGAAGGAGTTTTTCGTTGAATCGAGTGTCGTTATAGTATATTACACTGTCTTTATATTTATTTATTTATACTTACCCATTCTAGGTGCTAGACGCAAACAACTGCGACTACGAGCAGCGGGAGCGGTTCCTTCTTCTGTGCGTGCACGGAGACCCTAACGCCGACTCGCTGGTGCAGTGGGAGATCGAGGTGTGCAAGCTGCCGCGCCTGTCGCTCAACGGCGTGCGGTTCAAGAGGATATCCGGTAGGTGACGCTGAATATAGCATGCTTTTGGAAGCAAATAGTTCTGGTAGTGGAACATAGATGACGCTAAATCACAGCGTGACCGGTTCCTGCTTCTGTGCGTGCACGGTGAACCCAACGCCGACTCGCTGGTGCAGTGGGAGATTGAGGTCTGCAAGCTCCCGCGCGTGTCGCTCAAAGGCGTGCGGTTCAAGAGGATATCCGGTAGGTGGCGCTGAACAAAGCATGCTTTTAGCAGCAGACAGTTACAGATGGCGCTAATTCGTATTTAAAGTGATCGGACTCGCTGGTCCTGCGTGCTTTTCGAAGCAGGTAGTTTTAAGTTGTGGAAGAGAGATGGTGCTAAATCGAAGCAAAAGTGATAGAGATTCGCTGGCCCGGTGGGCGGTGCTTCACGATATCCAATAGATGGCGCTGCGATACGCATGCTTTTAGCAGCACGCGAGCTTAGATAATGGGACATAGGTAGCGCGTAATCAAGATGGCAGCGTATTCAATGTGTCGATTGTATACTTTCACAAACAATATGTAGGTAATTAGCAATTTGACAGAGCTGTGCTATGCAAGCTGTCGATGGATAACTTACGAAATGATATGCCCTTGCAATATGGTTTTTCAATTTGAATCGTTTACCCTACAGGCACAAGCATCGGCTTCAAGAACATTGCGTCTAAGATCGCGAACGAGCTCAAGCTGTGACTGCCCGGGACCGTCCCGCGCCGCCGCCGCCGCCGCCCGCCGCCGCCGTCCGGCGACGAGCGGGACACGCCGCCGCCGCCGCCGCCGCCGCCGCCGCGGTCCGACTCGCTGCGACTATCCGCAGAAGACATGGTCCTCGTCGCCAACGGAGGTATGCGGACACCGTCCGGCGCACTCGCCCACTTCCTAGCGGCGTATACGCCGACCGAACTCTCTTTAGCGCGCTCCGACTATCTACGACCGCCCGTTTCTCCCGCGAGAAACTTCCTACCGATCCCACAGCCTCGGTCATCGCTGTCCCTACGGGCGGAGAGCGCGGATATAGACGACTCAAGATCGCGCACGCTCCGACCGGCCATGCAGCATCAATCGTACTCGGTCAGCGTACACACGTTGCGGCGGCAGGCGCGCACCCGGTCCCCCCCCTGCGATTGCCTTCCCACTGACCCCATCCCCCCTCCTGAACTCTTCGACTTCTAAGCGGCGGCGTTTGAGGGTGTTTTGACGTCACACTTCTGCTTCACCTGTCATTAAAGTATTATACAGGCTGTCCCAAAGTCTAGCTAGTCTAGCTCTGATGTAATAACGTGCTAATTTTGGGACAACCTGTATGTCTTTGTCATAAAGCGAAGGCATAGACGATGTAACGTTTCACGTTATTGTATTTCTCGATGACACACGCCTGCATCAAGGCTAGTTTATGAAAAAGTCTTGATCCTTTCCCTTAACCTTTTTAACGCAATTGCGTTAATTATTACTGTATTAAAAGAGTAATGTAGCCAGTAATAAGGCACAGTTTGGAATGCAGGTGGAGCAGAAATATTAAGACGAGTTTCAATGCGCTATAAATAGGATTGGAATTGAGACAGCTGTAAGCCCATCCCGCTCTTGCGTATAATGAGCAAGGGAGAGGAACTTACAGCTGTCTCAATTCTAAATACTTGCGCTACTTGTATGTACACAATGTTTTTGAACGTATCTAGTGATTACATTGTAAAGTTTTGCTGCTAGAGATGTTTACGAATATTGCATAAAATACTTGCAAAACTTACCTTAGTAAAAAAAACATAAGGTTGATATTTAAAAGTAAGTTCAAAGTTGAAAATAAAAAACGAGTAATTGTTAAGCTTATGGGAATCTTTCGAATTTCAAATTTGAAAATCGAATGATCGATTTAATCGATTACGATAAACACGACTTTATCCGAACTAGATGTAGTGATGGGCCGATCGAAAGATCGCGTCATTCGATTTTTAAATTGTTTTACTGTTGTCGAACGCGACCTTCGACCAGTCTCTCAGTGGGTCTGTCCACTATGCAAATAAATGGATAAATCTGTGACTTAAGAGTTTTATTTATAGTGTCGATAGTGTAGTGTTGGGACATTCGCAGAAGGTTTCAATGTGCCAATCGGAGATATCCAGCGTGAGGCGTGCTCACAGCGACCATGATCTTGAGACCGAATGTTTATTTAATAGTAAACTTTAAATGAATTAGTTAAAGATTTTTATCGTGAACCCGCTCTCAATTTACGCCACTTGTAATATAATTTTACTTATCATGAATTTGTATTTTTTTCTCTGTAGATAAGTCGACTGGCGGGCGGTGCGCGCGGGTTGTTCCAATATTTTTTATTGTTTTTAATTTATATCAATTATTTTCTTGGCACGTTTTAAATCGTTTTGATGGTTTTCTTTTGAAAAGACATTGTCGCCGCACCGCCGCCAGTCTTGTGCTATGCTTACTACCGCGTACAGTACGTATTTTTAATCATATTGTAATAATGTACAAAGTGAGTTTGCGCTCAAGAGATACAATTTAGTGTTAGTTGTTTAATTATAATTTTTTTCCAATTATAATGACAAATATAAATATACAAAAAAAAAAACATATGTGGCTGTCGTCGAATAGCGATAAATGTTCATAATATATCGATAGTGTATCGCGTCACGCGGTTGTCTCGCGGTCGCCAGCGCAGACTCTTTCTAATTGTAAGGCTGAAATTAGAAAGAAAGTGTCAAAGCGTCGTTCTCATTCTGTAACTTTACACAACATAGATGCATCATAGTCTATACTTACACTACTGAAATTTTAGGTGTGTATTGTATTTGTGATAAAAGTATTATGAACTTTGTAGTTATAGCAATAATGTTCATTATTCGTCGTGTCAAAATGTAAGTTTTTCAGTTGAATGCATTGTACTCAGCCTTCGGTTTGGTGATTAACACAGTTTCGTTTTCGTTATTTGGTGTGATGCTTTCCTTTTCTATCGTGTGAGATGTTCGCATACTTACTAGGTGATAAATATATTAAATAAATAGTATGTACGTCTGTATGTGTAAGCTGTGCGGCGATCGCGTTTTTTCTATAATATAATTAAGTGTAGTGTTATACTTTTACATGAAATCACAAATAAGACATCTTTTTGAGTGAAAGCCGCGCCGCCAAAGTGTTTTAATCGCATGTAATGTTTTGACAGAAAATTAGTTGTCGATGTCGATAAAGGAACGTGTACAACACTACTGTTGTTTTCTATGAAATATTATTGTGTAATAAATTTTTTAGATCATTAGATTCGTTTTCATTTATTATACCTCGTTTTGAAAAGCAATGGTAATATAATAAATTACATTATTTGAATGCAATAAGGGACTCAACTTGTATTATATTTAATGTTCATTTGAAAATAATGTAAAATATTTTGTCGTCTGGTCGTTTTTGAAAGTGCGGAGTTATTGAGTAATAATCGTTGTGTATTAGGTTACTGCGTTTAGATTAGAAGTTCGCTGGATTGTATACGCTGCCGCTATGCTATATTTTATAAATAGCCTCACTGCTCTATGGGTCTTTTTATACAAGGTGGTTTTTAATCTAGTTTTTTCAACTTCGTGTTGTCTCGTGGTTTTATATTTCTCGTAATTTGAATTCATATTTCGATTCTGACTTTTTATGTAGGAAGTTACCACGTTTATTAATTTTAATGTAGTGTTCTAGAAGGTATAACATATCCCCCTGTATGATAGGTTTTCAAAATGGCGCGTGTCGTGTGACGTCACCCGGCGGCGCGGCGTTCGGCCGGGTATAATGTTTACATACTGTAATAATATATTTATATATATATATGAGCTTTGTTTTATGATATAACTTAGATTAGAGTCGACGACTGTTGACGCGTGGTACGACCTTTGTGAGATATTCAAGTGGAAATAAATTTTATTTTTAATTCCAGCTCTGGAGTTTTTTTTTCATGGTATTTTGGAATAAGAAGAATAATACCAACACTTGAATTTATTTCGCAGATACAGAACGTAAAATACCCCTGTCAGAAAAGTACAGATGTTTCTGGTGTTTAAATACTACTTGCAACATGAACATTTAAGATTGGTGAAAGAAAAATTTACTTTCCATTGGTGAGTCGTTTTGAAAAAGTTGTTTGTTATAAAATTCTCGATATTAGTCCTATTCAAAAAGTAATTTTATTTGGATATCAGAATCACACCTTGGGACTGAACTGAAGTCCAGTTGTCATAGTAATTAATAAAATATAGTTCGGATAAAAATAAATGAAAGGGATATATTCAAAGAAATCATAAGTCGTATTTACTTAGGTTTATATTTAAGTAAACAATTCAAATATCTACAACATTAAAACAACACTAATAATAAGTTAAAATAGGTTTTTGAGTATTTTGAATTTCTTACAACTAAAATTGACTTTGTAATTGACAGTTAACAAGTGAACGATTAGTTTAATTCTAACAAAACTGTAAAATATAAAGTCAACAAACAATAAATCATCACAATTTTGTAATAATACACTTACAATAAAACAACATTTAATTTTATTGGTACTCTGTACACAAATAAGCATTATAACAAATATTTAAGCAATAAGTTAATAAGAGCGTACATTATTTACAATATTGCAAGGAGCATTGATTTTTTAGCCTAGTAGTTTCGATGTTTTCGAAGGTATTTTCAAAGGACGTAGAGTGGCTCACAATAGACCCATGTCTCTTACAAATAATACGTCAGGCTCACGCCATTTTATGATGGGATTATACAGGGTGTTAGGTGGCTCCTTGGTCCCACCATAACGACTTGGTGGGAGCCAACTACGAATGGGGCAAAACAGAAGGATCATGTGGGAATATACCCCTTCACTCATGGGCATAACTGATGTCCATGAAAATTTCTCATAATCCACTGCTAAATTGTACATAATTCATTCTCATGGTAGTTCTTCGTCCTTCTTTACTGGTATCCCGTCCAAGTCTACCTCTGTACTTGGGATTAACGGAGGTTTAAATCCTCCATACTCTATCCTTAGTTTAGTCACTTTAGGAGTCCGGTCAGTCCGTCTAACTTTCATTTCTACAACATAATCTTTGTTGTTCTCCCACCAGTTATCGTAGTTCTGCAAAGGGGGTGGACCATAATACTGGTTATTGGGGGTATTTGTCACGTAACTTATGTACTCTGCTAGCGACTTTTTGATGTCATTCACTTTATGGTTACTTCCATTGCCGTATTGGTATGAGGAAGCGTACTGGTTACCCCAATGTGTGCTCTGAATTTGCTGTTTCTGCCGATCTTTTAACGACTGTATATTGGCTTGCATTTGCTGTATGTCTTTTAGAACTTGATTTGAAGACTGCTGTTTCTGATCGTGCCGTATATACTGAAGGTTTTGTGTCGCTGGAGCCTGGTGCGATCCGTGACCGTAGTTGTAGCCGTAACCCAAAATGGCGACCGGTTTCTCTACTATCCTATCAACTGGATATGGCACTCTTACTGGTACATGCACTTGCTTTTCTACTATCCTGTCAACTGGGTACGGGACTTTGACTTCCACTGGGACCTGAACGGGGTAAGGTACCTTCTTTTCGACGATCTTTTCTACTGGGTACGGCACCCTTTTCTCTACTGGGTATGGTTTGTCGACGTATTTCGTTACCACTACAGGTTTTTCCACAATTTTCTCGACAACCGTCGGCACTGGGTACGGAACTTTTACGGGCACTTTCTTTTCGACAATATGATCTATATGCACGGGATAAGGTACCTTTTTCTCCACTATCCTGTCGACTGGGTATGGTTCTCTAACGTGAACAGCGTAAGGAACCGGTTGGGGCACCGGTACTTGAATATGAACAGGTTTTTCGACGACCTTAGTCACAGTCACCGGTTTCTCTACGATTTTTTCAACCTTCACTGGCACTCTCTTTTCTACTGGGTACGGTACAGGTACCTTAGTTTCATAATGGACTGGGTAAGGTACCTTTTTTTCCACAGGGTATGGTACAGGCACTTCCTTGTGAACGATTCTATCTACGGGTACAGGCTTTTCTACTTCAACGGGCACTGGTACTGGGGTTTCTATTGGGACAGGGTATAAAACCTTCTGTTCTACAGGCACCTGAACTTCATATGGGACTGCCACAGGGGTCGGTACTGGCACCGTTTGGATTACCTGTTTTTCAATCACTTTTTCAACGGGATAAGGGATGTGAACCGGTCGATCAATGAATACTTGTTGTTCCACTGGATAAGGAACTTTGACTTCGACTGGGTAAGGATGATGTATGTTTACAGGGTATGGTTTATCGACATATCTAGTCACTTCAACTGGTTTTTCAACAATTTTCTCATAAGGCACAGGAACGGCTACCGGCCTGTCCACCGGCACATGTTTGACGACTTCCACTGGTTCGGGGTAGGGCACTTGTTTTTCAATAAACCTATCTACGAATTTTGTTATTGGCACTTCTTTTTCTATTATGATTGGTTGAATGATTTTCTGATTGTCAGATCCGTAATCATAATAATTAATCAGCTCACTCCTCTCATTGCTGGAATCATCTCCTGGTTTTACGTGAACTTCTGATTGCATATTTTCACTTGTATCTATATTTTCTTTTGAACCATCCTCTTGATTTTTATCTTCGTTTTTTAATTCATTGTTAGGATTTCTTGCCACACCATATTTGTAAAGCAAATTATTCATATTTTTCTGGATTTTCCTTGAAGATTCAATAGATTCCATATACTTGCTGTACAATGTTTTTGCTATATCTAACGGGCCTTTGTTGTTAGCTCTCCCTTCATCTAAATATTCATGCACTTCCACATCATTTATGTGGGTTATTGATACAGGAATAGATTCTTGGATTTCAACAAGAGTTTTTTCTTTCTTAGGACTCTCAACCGTTTCTGGAATGAACTCACTGTCAGATGCATCGTGATCTTCAACAGAGTTTAGAGTATCAGTATAATTAGCATTCAGAAGTCTTAAAGCTACTGTGATGGGTGCTAGATATTTCTGTCCAATAGGTCTAGGAGTGACGTTTATCAAATCTTCTTTATAACTTTTCTTTTCATCCTGTTCTTTATAATTATCTTCTAAAGTGTTTCTGACACTAACAATCTCATAGCCGTCTTCAATGTAAGGAACCATCGTAGATACTAAGTTATTTACAATTTGTTCTTTGTAATTATCAGCGGATTCTGCTACAACAATGGGAGACGCAAATTTGTACTCGTTCGAACCTGTCTGTTTCACTTGTTCTTTAGATTGATTGTTTTCAACATGTTCAACGCTACTATCGACGATTTTCCCAAATTTAGCTTTGACTGTGATCTTGCTTCTTGGATGCTCGTACCTATATTTAGTTTGTTCAGCTTTCAAACCAAATCTGGGTCTGGGTTTGATGATATCGTCTGTATGGATATTAACTTGCTTTTCTACAGCATGATTGATTCTTAGCAAATCCTCATTTGATATTAAATCTTGCGTTGATGCTACTAATTTCGATATCCCATCGTTATTTTGGTATTCTGTGTTCTGTGTCAGTGGAGTTACGGTTGTGTAGTAATATCTCTCGCTTCGTACATTATCTCTAGGCGATTCTACTCTAAAGTGGACCGCTCCTCTGTAAGTGAGGGGTCGGCCAGTGGTATCTTTAGCGCCAAAATTACTATTAATATCACGATTAATGTAGCTAGGACTTGGTGTTGATACTCTGTTTGGCTGGCTTATTTCACTAACGCTTTCTTTTGCTACCGAATCCGAAATGTTATCGTGCGAACAGTTGGCGTCTTTGAATACTTTGACTACCGACGACGTTAACACCTCGTGATCTTGCTCAGAAATATCCTCTTTATGAAGAGGTCTAGAGCGTTCATTTTCGCTTGCTTTACCATCGTTCTCGTTCTGTGCCGGGTGTTGTTGTTGAAGGTTGTAAAGCTGTGTTGTGCCGCTGTTTTGAGGGTAGAAGAAGTTTGGAGTAGGGCTGTATTGGACTAGGTTCCGAGGGATAGCAGTTGGTAGAACTTGGACGAGCTCCTGGTTGACGGCTGAAGGGAACTGTTGCTGGAGCAGGAATATTTCAATAGGAGTACTTGGAGCACCGTTTGGAAGTCCTTGTGGATGGAACTGGGTGTTGTTAGCTCCTGGTAACTGGAATGGCTGGGGTATTATCTGAAATGAACAGAAAACATATGTACTTCAAAGAAGAGTTTTTGTTCTAAAAGTGGCACTCGTATTTCAACTTCATAAAATACCACAGCATGACAACTTTCGTGCTTTATTTTATTGTAACTAAGGGTTATTATTTCAAATAAGACTGATTTCCTACAAATGGACGACTTGCGTCCAGCTCAAAACGTCTAATCTGAAAGAGTCTTAAAACTGTCACCAAGTGATTTATTTTGCAGGTGCGTAGGGATCACTACATAGGGACAAAACTTACTAATATTTTTTAAAGTAGGTATGTCCTAATATCTGCAAAATATAGGATGTTCATAATAGGGTCTTACATTCTGGTTATTCAGCTCAATCGCTCTCTGCCCGAGCGCGAAGTTGGCGATGTGCGTGTGAGCGCCATCGCTCGCATTCAGCGCTAGGGCTCCGTGGTAGCCGGAGCCGTCGGCCGCGTACCGCACGCTCTGCTCAGCCTATAAGAAGAACAGAACATAATTAATGAGGGTTTTCTTGAGTACATCAAGAAAGGCGACCATAACAGCGTATTACACTTGAAAATTTCCACAGGTTCATCCAGTGTCTAAGTAGCTCAGTTGGAAGAGCAGTCGCCAGGCAAGCGGAAGGTCATGGGTTCGAGTCCCGCGCCTGCCTTTGGCAGTTCGATTTTTTCAAGTTGTTTATTTAAAATTTACATCAAGGAAACGCAATCGCGGTCGTCCAAACAAACTTGGCGGCGCCGCGGCGCTAGCAGACGAGGCGAAGAAAATCAGCAAGACTTGGAGCGAGATCAAAATATATAGGTGAACTATACTAACCAACCAAAACAAGTTCTGTAACTATGCAAAATACCTATAGGCTTAGCTATAGTAGGTAACTGTACATATTAAAGTATCTGTCTCTTGTTCTTTCATGTACTTGCCCACTACAACAACTTAACGACAGTAATAATAATAATAATAATAATCACTTGGTTAACAACCCGTGAGGTCTTCTTTTTCAACACCGGAACAAGTTCCGAGAGTCCAAAAGACAAAAATGAAAATAATAATATTTTATTTCCAAAAAGATATACATATTCTTGACTAAAATGTACTTAAACTATGCACTAGTTATTGACCTATTTAAATATTTGCCAGTGTTTATCAAATTAACCTGTAAAATAAGTTGTAATTATTACCCGCTCATTAAAAATATGTATGTTGAAGCCATAATAGTCAGGATATGAGGGTAGTTTTAAATTTAATTTAATCTGAAGTGTAAGTGCATTTTAAGTGTTATCACGGTCATTTCCAGCAGAAAACATGAAAGTATCATTTCCTAAGAAGTCATCTCAAGCTACTAGGTAAGTACCTACATAATATTTCCTTAAATGTATATTAATTAAATAAAAAAAATATATTTTGTAAATTAACACGTGTGCATGGTTTAAGTTAGTGAGGGGGAGAGGTTGTAACACATGGGATTGGAGTCCTAAGCGTTTTATAAGGAAACTATGAATGTATGGTGTGTGATTAGTCGGTATTGCGAGCCAAATCGTCCATTTGTCTCTAGTAAATTAGAACATAGCTCGTACTAGATGGCCGCTGGGGCATAAAATATCTCGAGTGGACACGGACCTGAGGGCCTAGTGTGAGTTTCAAATGTCCTCACTAGTGAGCGCGTAAAAAATGACACATTAAATGTATGACGGATTACACAGCGCCCCTAGCGGAAACTTTCAAGAACTAAATGTTTCATAATTCTTGAGAGAGGCCTTTGCCCAACAATAGACGTCTATTTAGTCATGTTCCTGTACTAGAGACTGAATGACCTGATGATGATAATGATGTTCTTACCTGTGGCAGTTTAACGTAGTAGTGTCCAACTGTAGAGGGTGCACCTGGCCCCAGCTGCCAGCCCCATTCGAACCTCGCGCCATTCTGGACCTGCTAATAAATAAAAATAATAATTGAATAAGTATACCTAGAGGTAGAAGTTATTTAACAACTGTCTGAGCACATTAGACTAAACATTCAACAAGTAAATCCAAATTACAAATAAGTAGAGCACATCAAGCTTACTTGATGTGCTCATTCGTCTGTACTTATAGGTTCCAGTGTAAAGGTTGAAATGGTAGTCATTTTGGAAAAATATGGGTAAAAATGTTTTCGATGAAATTCATCGTCTCGATACGAAATATAAATTAACTGAAATCATTCTCAGCGTTCTTCTAAAGTCACAAATATACAGGGTGTCCCAAAAAGTAGTGTCAAGCCGAAGCCTAGAGATATACCAAGAGATAATACTAACCCAAATCACCGTGACTTTTGATAGTTTTCGATTTATGATTTTTTTTACAGCACAGTATTTTAGTTTACATTATTTTGTGTTACTGAATCAGCTAGGCCTAGTATTTATCTAATAATAATAAAAAAGTCAGGCATGTAACTTGACTATTCGCGCCACAGTGACCAAAAATGCCTAAGCACAGAAATTTAAAAAAATCAACTTTAAAACTAGTATCAAAAATCGCTGAACATACATGGGGGTGATTTGGATAGCCCTAGTGATGCTCTACCTCTGGGCTTTGGCTTGACACTACTTTTTGGGACACCCTGTATAGACAGTTACTTTGTTATTTAGGTAATATTATTATTAGTTTCAAGATTTATTCATACTTATTCATATTTATTTAGATATCTTTAATATAAAATCGGCGTCCATACTTAAAATAATGAAGCATGCATGACCTTCACAAGTGTAATATCATAACTAAAATGAATTATTGACATTTATTTAAGTAGGTTGTTCAAGCGTGGACGAGTTGACGGGGAAGTGGTTAACGATTGCTGTAACTATTAATTAATAGCAATTACACTTTCTATTCACTTGCATAATACTTATCATCACCTGATTGTACATAATAAAAGTATCAATGGCAGGCTCTTTTCTTAGAATAGGTACTTAGGCTTTGTTTAAAGATATCGAGCGCAGACCAAGAATTAAGTTTTTTGGGGTATTTTTTTATTTTTGTATAAACTACAAATTGCAAACTACAATCTGAATCGTTAGTCGGTCTAATTTATAAGCAAGATTTGCGTTATCTTCATAAGATTTAATGAGGGTTTTCGTCTGACTGCTGCGTGATTGGTGGATTTTGACATAACATCTGTCAATGTCATGTCAAAAATAACCAATCATGCAGCATTTGGACCTCACGTCTACGTATTGCCATCTGGCGGATTTTTAAATCGCGAAAACCCTCATTGCACCTGTAGAAAGTGCGAGACAAAATTGGTTTATTCCAATTTGTACTGAAAAACCAAATTTACTAAAAACTTAGTACTTTCTTTATGGGAGTCTCTTGTTTATCTTAAATAATAGGTATTGTTCCCTACTTTTATCTCTGTGAATAAGGTAAGAATGCAAAGTAACACGGTGTATTTTACTCTTTCTAAACACCTATAAGTTTCATTTTTCTGAAACATATTTTTCCATCCAATTTTGAATAAATGTAGAGCTCAATCAATGTTTATAATGTACTTGGTATGTTATAGAGTGAGCCTACCGCCATATTACCATATTACAATAATCTATAGATTAAACGTAAGATGTAAGCACAATCAGGTTTGTTTCTGGGTCAATTATTGAAGATGACGATGCGAAGTTATGGTGTTTGGTTTTTCATTGTTTTTGGCACAAATACATCGAGGAAGTTGGACTGATCCAGGTCATGCACATTGCACATATAGACTGAAAAAGTGTGGTGTGTATGAAGAGATTGTTGGTTTTGGTGGAAAATTAAATTATCTGGTAAATGGCGGGAAGATATTATGTAGGTACTCATTTGTAGTTGGAATGTTCAATCCTGCAAAAGGCCTTATACTTGTAGTGTGATGGCTGAGTATGAGGTATATTCTCGAATTCAGTAAGTTATATTATTACTAGCTTTTGCCCGCGGCTTCACCCGCGTGAAATATAGTTTGACACAGATCGTTATAAGCCATATACCTATAGCCTATAAGTTATTCTGGGTTATAAAGAATAATAGGTACTGTAAAGTTTCATCAAAATCCGTTCAGTAGTTTTTGCGTGAAAGAGTAACACATATCCATCCAGACATCCAAACTTTCGCATTTATAATATTAGTAAGATAGGATAATAATATTAATTAGTATGATTATATTGTGCCCTTAATATACGACTATAATATAGACTCTATCTCCTTATTTTATCCTATTTTTAACTTTTACTAATATTACATTTTAATTTAAATGTACTTTTTTCCTATGTGCAAAATTCTAATAAGTTTTATGTTATCATAAATCAGTTTAAGCACGTAACCCATAGTTACTGTCCATATGCACATACCATATGACATAAGGAAGACATAGGCTCGGCATCTGGTCCCGGCAGGCCCATATACGAAGGAAAACCAGGAGTAAAAGCGGTGTAGCCACGAACGATGAAAGTGGTCCGAGCAGAGTTTTTGTAGGGTACGCCGTGCTAAGAAAAGCTAGGTCGTAATTTACTTTTGATTTTCAATTTTACTACGCGAGCATATTATACAGGATGTAAATATTACCACAGAATAATAATAAGTACTATATTACTTGACCAAACAAAGAGGATTGCTTATTTGAAAGCTTTTTTATAAACTCTAGTTTAGCCCTGAAAACTGCTAAAACTGGTGTGATTTTACAGCTCATAAATGACTGTGGTGTCAATTGACATTAAAATAAAACATTTTAATGTTCAGTTCATTGAATACTGAACTGCTGTCTGAAACATCTTTGTTTTTACATCAGAATTCCGGAAAGATGTTTTAAAAGATAAAGATAACTTGGGTTTCTACCGTATTTTAATAAGCTGTTAATTTTTTGGTGTTAATGAGTGGATTAACAAAGAGTTACGGCAGAAAAAGACAAGCATTTATCAAATATAACTTTTTGTATTATTTAGTAGTGCGATAATTAATATTTTTCTCGAAGAATTTTGTAGAAATACTGCAGACAGAGTGATCCTTCTATTGGAACTAAGTATAAGATATTAGTTATGTATAAGATATGTGCTCATAAATGTATTAGTAGGTCTACGTAATAGAAAAGCAAAGAAAGTTCAACCAAACCTTTCCATGGCACGTAAAAATTGAAGGGATTTTAAAATATATTGCATGTTCTTTAGCAATAAATTAGTTACCGTGTCTATTGAGACCGCAATAAATATAGATCCAATGATCGATAAATAATCCGGTCCAGTTAGAGCGTTTACTTTTACCCATAAACTTATGTAAGCGCCCTAAAATTACATAAGTGAAGCTTTAGTTGTAAAGTAGCATGGGTAAGTAGGCGCACTAGTTATAACATATACATACAACGCCCGTATTTAGAAACGATGCTTTGTTTAAGTGAAGCAGCAAATCGAACGCATAGAGCTCTGTGATTGGTTCGTGTGTTACCCTGTGCGTCCACGCGCACTGTGAGACTTCATAGTAATGTTTGTGAATACAGGCATTAATCTTGCAATGTATTAGTTTACTAAATTACCTAAACATTGTATTTACTGGAAGAGCTTTGAAAAATATCAGTTCAAAACAGTTTTAAGCAAGTAGGTATGTAATGTAAATCAATCTTATTACCCATACTTCTTTCTGATCTGTGTCCTTTGTATATAGAGTTTTGTAAACTTTGAAGGTAAATAAAGCTTTAATAACCCACAACAACTGCTGCAATTGCCTAGCTCTTTTTCTTCTTTCTTTATATATTTTTAAGACAAAATATAAAATCCAACGACATTACAACTAAACTCTGATTTTTAATTCGACGGAATTTTGACATTTCAGAAGTGTTGCCAACATTGAAACATTCCCACTAAGAATGGAGAGCATTTTCACAAATTAAAAAATAATCCTTTCTTGAATTTAAGGTTTCACTTGAAAAACTAAGGCTTAAAAATGTAGGACTGATCATTTCAAAATGGTTATTTGAATTTTTTTTATCATATTTTTGAAGTTACAAAAAAAATTGGGAAATTATTTTTCTATTACTGGACTCCCTGGCCAATAATCCATGGGTTACAAATAGGGTTTCTGCTCGAGCCTTCTCGAACTCGAGAAAACTCGAGAAATTTGGCTTCATTCTAGACGAGAAAAAAATTACCGGAGCTCGAGAATTCTCGAGTTTCGATTTTGAAGCTTTAATACTCTTGAAAGCCTGTTTTCTTAGACAAAAGTTAGTTTTTAATTATTTAATAGGTTAACGTTGCTTTTAGACTGGCCTAGTCTTCCTTTTTTAACTGATTTGATTTGCAATTAATGATCTCAATCGAAACTAAGTAATAATGTTTACCTACGAGTATGCCATACCTATTTATTATGTATGTTTAACTCTGACTGATTTAAAGACCGAAAAATTTGTTAACTGTCTGTTAGGTTACGTAGGGTCAGGGAGGCAACAGTGACTCACTTTTTTTTCGAAGCTTAATAAAAATAGATATCGCTTTAATATTGGCCTAAAATTTGCTCACATTTTAGATACACTATTGAACTGTAACTGAGCACTCATGATTCTACATTATTTACTACTTATGTCAAAGTAGGAACCTAAAACAAAAAAATGATAATTGAGTCACTGTGGACTACTAGGTGTACACACTGACTCACTACCGTGGTACACAGTATTAACGTGGTAAGGCAGTATTTATATGAAAAGAAAATGCCCATTCCGCGTAGTTTTTTATTAGAAATAATAACAAAACTGCACAAGCTATTCTTATTATAATCAACAATTCAACACGACTCTTAGTACTTTTATTGCTACCTATAAGATCTTAAGTCATCTCAATCTCTTCGTTATTTATTTCTTCCCTATTTTTCTGTCGGTTTTTTTCCGTGGCATTCTGTAGGAGTAACCTGCAGGCCGGGGAGCACTCTAGGACCACTGCTGTGGTCCCACTTCCCCGGCGGCTCTTTTTAAAAACTCCTTTGCACTCCTTGGTGAAGCGCTCGAGGGGCCAGCTTTCGTTGCTCGCCACATTCTGCTCGTGAAGAGCCTCCACGAACTCCTTGAGATCAGGGTCCCCGGTGATGGAGGACACCACCACGAGGGGCAGCCGCTGCTTAGGCTCCGTCACCCGCAGAGAAGCTGGGATTGCTTCTTTGAAGCGCCTGGCCGACTCGGGGGATGTGGTCTGGATGACCACACCCGCGTTGCCCACCTTTCGAAGTCGGTCGATCTGGACATTAAGTCTGCGCGGGTCGACGGCCCTCTTTAGCTCTGCTTTGGTGTCTTCAGCAGTCTTGAGAGTCTCGGAAGCTGAGTCCGCTGGGTACACCGCGATCACTGGGCCCTTGGCTGCTGGTATCGGAATCTGACCTGTCCTGCTGCGTACCATTTCGCTGAAGGTCGGCTGGCGGCTGCTGGGCTGAAAGGAAGTCGCTGCTGCTGCTGGCGCTGCTGCGCCCTGAGTCGCCTTCAGAAGCTCGTTCTCCGCTTCTTTGTGCTGCAGCTTGGCATCCTTAAGTTTAAGAGCTGCCTCTGCCTCCAACATGCGCAAGTCCATTACTCCTGCTGCCGCCAGTACCTCCTGTCCATAGCCAGAGATGGCGTTCACCTCTGCCTTGTTGAGCTGTTGATCAGTATGGGCATGTATGGGAGTGCGCACACTACGCCGATTCGATTTGGCCGATTCTTCACAAAAATTAAAATCGGGCACAACTACCGGCCAACTAAAAATCAACGGTGTGCGCATACTCTTACTTTAACTTAACAAACGTCAAAAATCTGTCAAACTCCATACAAAAAACACCGGTTATCGTCATACCGGTTGTCGGCCGTTTGGTGTAGTGGTTCGAAACGGACAACTATTCCGGAGGTAGCGGGTTCGATTTCCGCACAGTACAAACATTTGTGTGCATGAACATATTTGTTTGTATTGGACTGGGTGTTTTCTATGTATAATAAGTATGTATTTACAAAAAAAAGTATTTAAGTATGTTTATATCCGTTGTCTAGTACCCATAGTACAAGCTTTGCTTAGTTTGGGACTAGAAGCGCAGTGTCAAATGTCCAAGGATATTTATATTTATTTATATTTATTATCCTGCTTTCGCCTCCGNTGGCACTCGTATTTCAACTTCATAAAATACCACAGCATGACAACTTTCGTGATTTCTTTTATTGTAACTAAGGGTTATTTCAAATAAGACTGTGATTTCCTACAAACGGATGACTTGTGTCCAGCTCAAAATGTCTAATCTGAAAGAGTCCTAAAACTAGAAGGAAAACTGCCACCAAGTGATTTATTTTTAGGTTTGTTTATCACTAGATATGGAAAAAACTTAAAAAAAATTTTAAAAGTAGGTATGTCCTAATACCTGTAAAATATAGGATTTTCATAATAGGATCTTACATTCTGGTTATTCAGCTCTATCGCTCTCTGCCCGAGCGCGAAGTTGGCGATGTGCGTGTGAGCGCCATCGCTCGCATTCAGCGCTAGGGCTCCGTGGTAGCCGGAGCCGTCGGCCGCGTACCGCACGCTCTGCTCAGCCTTTAATAAGAACAGAACAGAATTAATGAGGGTTTCCTTGATTAGGTACATCAAGAAACGCGGCCATAAGAGCGTATTAGGCGGGTTTTAGAATCGCGCTAACCGCTCGTTCGTCGATCGTCGGCGCTGACAGATCAATATGTATGTAATTGAAGGGAACGTTCCTGAGTGACGTTGATCGCTCGGCGTCGACGCTTCATACATTTCGGCTGTCAGCGCTGACGGTCAGCGTGCGTCAGCTTGACTCTTAAACTAGCCTTACACTTGAAAATTTCGACAGGTTCATCCAGTGTCTAAGTAACTCAGTTGGAAGTGCAGTCGCCCGGCAAGCGGAAGGTCGTGGGTTCGAGTCCCGCCTTAGGCAGTTCGATTTTTTCAAGTTGTTTATTTAAAATTTACATCAAGGAAAACGCAAACGTAGTCGCGCCCCAAACAAACTTGGCGGCGCCGCGGCGCTAGCAGACGAGGCGAAGAAAATCAGCAAGACCTGGAGCGAGATCAAAATATAATTATAGGTGAACTACACTAACCAACCAAAACAAGTTTTGTAACTTATGCAAAATACCTATAGGCTTAGCTATAGCAGGTACCTAACTGTACATATTAAAGTATCTGTCTCTTGTTCTTTCGTACTTGCCCACTACAACAACTTAACGACAGTGTTTATCAAATTAACCTGTAAAATAAGTTGTAACTAATAACCGCGCATTAAAAATATGTATGTTGAAGCCATAATAGTCAGGATATGAGGGTAGTTTTAAATTTAATTTAATCTGAAGTGTAAGTGCATTTTAAGTGTTATCACGGTCATTTCCAGCAGAAAACATGAAAGTATCATTTCCTGAGGTAAGTACATACATAATAATTATTTTCATTAATGTTATGTATCAATATAGGTAATAAAATGTAATTACAAATTGGAATTTAACGCGTGTACAACCCGACTAGAGGATACAATTCGAAATAGAGGATTTGGCCTACACTCCCAACGCTGACCCTACGCAGCTACGGTCAGCCTACGAGTGCATTACCGCAGCAAAATTTTTATAAATGTTGTGCTTTAGAGAGTCGAGAGTACCTATAGCAGATAATTAGTCCATCGTGAGCAGAAAGTCCACTAATAGCAAAATTCGTTCAAATTATTATTATTTTAAAGTTATTAGGAAAAAACAGATTTTGCTGGGGTAATGTTTGAAACATTGTTAGGGCAGAAGTCCTCGAGTGGCGTCCACAGATTGGTTTGGGTTTCCTACTCTATGGGCTGATCGATCTAAAGAAGGTCGCGGAAAACATTTACACCTGGATGTGCGCAGCGCGTGACCAGTGTTTGTGAAAATCCTTGGACTTTGTCTAAAGCCCGGTCTGTGAGCACGTAGAATTTTGTCCAATTACCCCAAGCTACCCATCCTTATCGCTCGCGCGTAATTATGTTGCTGTCGCGCTCGCACACTCACTGCGGGCGCCCGTCGCACAGTCGCGACAGCAATATAATTAGCAGTAGACGTCTTTGATTCGTCGCAGCGTGGGACGTCCACCCACAAGGTGGACCGACAACATCATAAAGGTAGCAGGAAGGCGCTGGACGCAGGCCGCTACCAATCGATCAACATGGAAAGCATTGGGGGAGGCCTATGTTCAGCAGTGGACGTCCTATGGCTGAGATGATGATGATGATGAGACGTCTTTTGGTTGAAGCGAACGATATTAGAGAGGATCGTGCTTCTGCAGTGGAGACTAAATGACCTGACTATAATTATATAGTTCCAAAATACTGAACTGTCCTATCCATGACATTGACAGCGGGGCGCCACCGTCAATACCGGATCGCTGATTCCGATTTTTGCCATGTTGGAAACCATATAGTTGAACGATGGTAGCGCCCCCCTGTCATTGAGTTTGGTGGGACAGTTCAGCGTGGGTCCTCTATACCTGTGGCAGTTTGACGTAGTAGTGGCCGACGGTAGAGGGCGCACCTGGCCCCAGCTGCCAGCCCCATTCGAACCGCGCGCCATTCTGGACCTGCTATTGATAAAAATAAGTAATTAAAAATTAACTATCTACAAGTTGTAAAATACAAAATCTATTACTACAAACTAAATAAGTTTTCAGTTTTATGGTATAGGTTGAAGAGGCAGTGTCGTCCGTGCATTAGTCATTTTGGAAAAATAGGGTTTAACCCCTATTTTTCCAAAATGACTAATGCACATGCCCACAAAATGGACTGACGACCTCTTAAGGTAGCAGGAAGGCGCTAGATGCAGCCGTTACCAACCGGGCGATGTGGAAATCATTGGGTGAGACCTATGTCCAGCAGTGGACGTCATTTGGCTGAAACGACGACGAGGTCTATGTTCAGCAGTGGACGTCCTGTGGCTGAAATGATGATGATAAGCTTTTTCTTTATTTTTAGAACTAAGTAAACTGATTGTGCCAAGACGATGATCGTGTCTAAGTTATGGGATCTCGATACAAAAGTTTACTGAAATCATATTTTCAGCGTTTCAGGCGTTCAAACGTTAGTTAGGTAGGTACATAATGTAGTTAAGCAATATTATTTTTAGTTCTAGATTTACTCGTAAATGACTTTAATGCATATTTAAGACGTTCGTAAATCAGACGCGTCGTGATGTTTAAAATTATGCAGCATGACATGACCTTCATAAGTGTAATATCATAACTAAAATGAATTATTGACATTTATTTAGGTTGTTCAAGCGTGGACGAGTTGCCGGGGAAGTGGTTAACGATCGCTGTAACCATTAATTAATAGCAATTACACTTTCTATCCACTTGCATAATACTTATCATCACCTGATTGTACACAACTCATGTATTAATGGCAGGCTCATATTATAGTATAAATAGATATTTGCTCAATGATAGAGAATTTAAGGGACTAAGAACTAGGTTAAGGTTTTACCTATGTATAACCAAGTTATTTGGTATTTTCTATTTTTGTACAAACCCGAGCTTTGGGAAAGCCAAGTCAAGGAAAATGATGATGAAAAGCTACTTAGGTAAGTAATGGAACTTAATTTTGTGTTGCCTGTGCCTTAGATTAGCTTTTGCATAGTTGTTACTTTGTTAAGGTAAAAGCAAAACAAAAGATGTTTTTAAAAGGCTTTAATGCTTAGTTAGTTTTATATCTGTCCTATACCGAACAAAGGACACATTCCTTATGTGTTATTGGGTGAGCCTACCGCCATATTACCATATTACAATAATCTATAGATTAAACGTAAGACGTAAGCACAATCAGGTTTATTTCTGGGTCAATTATTGAAGATGACGACGCGAAGTTACGGTGTTTGGTTTTTCATTGTTTTTGGCACAAATACATCGAGGAAGTTGGACTGATCCAGGTCATGCTCATATAGATTGAAAAATGTGTGGTGATGTATGAAGAGATTGTTGGTTTTGGTGGAAAATTAAATTATCTGGTAAATGGCGGGAAGATATTATTATTATGTACTCATTTGTAGTTGGAATGTTCAATCCTGCAAAAGGCCTTATACTTGTAGTGTGATGGCTGAGTATGAGGTATATTCTCGAATTCAGTAAGTTATATTATTACTAGCTTTTGCCCGCGGCTTCACCCGCGTGAAATATAGTTTGACACAGATCGTTATAAGCCATATACCTATAGCCTATAAGTTATTCTGGGTTATAAAGAATAATAGGTACTGTAAAGTTTCATCAAAATCCGTTCAGTAGTTTTTGCGTGAAAGAGTAACACACATCCATCCAGACATCCAAACTTTCGCATTTATAATATTAGTAAGATAGGATTATAATTATAATCATACTAATTAATATTAATATTAATTAGTATGATTATATTGTGCCCTTAATATACGACTATAATATAGACTCTATCTACTTATTTTATCCTATTTTTAACTTTTACTAATATTACATTTTAATTTAAATGTACTTTTTTCCTATGTGCAAAATTCTAATAAGTTTTATGTTATCATAAATCAGTTTTAGCACGTAACCCATAGTTACTGTCCATATGCACATACCATATGACATAAGGAAGACATAGGCTCGGCATCTGGTCCCGGCAGGGCCATATACGAAGGAAAACCAGGAGTAAAAGCGGTGTAGCCACGAACGATGAAAGTGGTCCGAGCAGAGTTTTTGTAGGGTACGCCGTGCTAAGAAAAGCTAGGTCGTAATTTACTTTTGATTTTCAATTTTACTACGCGAGCATATTATACAGGATGTAAATATTACCACAGAATAATAATAAGTACTATATTAATTGACCAAACAAAGAGGATTGCTTATTTGAAAGCTTTTTTATAAACTCTAGTTTAGCCCTGAAAACTGCTAAAACTGGTGTGATTTTACAGCTCATAAATGACTGTGGTGTCAATTGACATTAAAATAAAACATTTTAATGTTCAGTTCATTGAATACTGAACTGCTGTCTGAAACATCTTTGTTTTTACATCAGAGTTCCGGAAAGATGTTTTAAAAGATAAAGATAACTTTAGGTTTTTACCGTATTTTAATAGGCTGTTAATTTTTTGGTGTTAATGAGAGAATTAACAAAGAGTTACGGCAGGAAAAGACTAAGAATTGATCAAGTATAACTTTTTGTATTGTTTAGTAGTGAGATAATTAATATTTTTCTCTCAGAATTATGTAGAAATACTGACAGACAGAGTGATCCTTCTATTGGAACTAAGTATAAGATATTAGTTATGTATAAGATTATTATGAAGTGCTCATACCTACCTACATGTTAGTAGATCTACGTAATATAGAAGCAATGAAAGTTCAACCAAACCTTTCCATGGCACGTAAAAATTGAAGGGATTTTAAAATATATTGCATGTTCTTTAGCAATAAATTAGTTACCGTGTCTATTGAGACCGCAATAAATATAGATCCAATGATCGATAAATAATCCGGTCCAGTTAGAGCGTTTACTTTTACCCATAAACTTATGTAAGCGCCCTAAAATTACATAAGTGAAGCTTTAGTTGTAAAGTAGCAAGGGTAAGTAGGCCCACTAGCTATAACATATTCTAACGCCCGTATTTATAAATGATGCTTGCTTAAGTGAAGCAGCAAATCGAACGCATAGAGCTCTGTGATTGGTTCGTGTGTCACCCTGTGCGTCCACGCGCACTGTGTACCTAATGTTTGTGAATAGCAAATATTAAGTAGATATTAACTTATCTAAACATTGTATTTACTGGAAGAGCTTTGAAAAATATCAGTTCAAAACAGTTAGATGCAAGCATGTTACGTAAATCAATCTTCTTACACACACTTCTTTTCTGATCTGTGTCCTTTGTATATAGAGTTTTGTAAACTTTGAAGGTAAATAAAGCTTTAATAACCCACAACAACTGCTGCAATTGCCTGGCTCTTTTTCTTCTTTCTTTATAATTTTAAGACAAAATATAACATGGAACGACATTACAACTTCGTTCGTCGTCCAGCAGTGGACGTCTTTCGGCTGAAACGAACGAACAACTAACCTTTAGATATTTCTGACAGAAAATATTTTTACGAAAATAAAGATTCCATTTCGTTAGCAACTCTACCGATCGTCTCTACATTACATTTGTACTTTAAGCTCGCCTTGTCTCCGGCAGTGAAAGCACGAGTTAACTTCCACTTGGTTTAATAGAATTATGATAAACGGAGTATCAGTTAAGTAATATTAACCAGTAACCACGGATTTGAAAGCCGATTTGCAGTAAGTGCCTCGTTGAAATAGGCTCGACTGATAATTTTATCAGTAAGTTAGAAGAAATAATAAGTGGGCGGACGTGTAACTTTGACATAAATGGACCACCGTTTATCAAGATTTTGATACAAATCTTATAACTAGATTAGCGCCATATCTTATCAGTAAAATCAAGGTGAAGTGTGTTTTTAATTTTAGAGATCATTAACGGTGGGCGGACGTGTAGCTTTGAGTTAAATGGACCACCGTTTATCAAGATTTTGATGCAAATCTTATTATTAGATTAGCGCCATATCTTATCAGTAAAATCAGGGTAAAGTGTATTTTTAATTTTAGAAATCATTAACGATTGAGATTAAAAGATAGTTTTGAAAAATACGAAATCAAACAAAGCTTAAGTTCTTGGCAAACTTGATAATGTTTAAACATTAATATATTATGCAGAATTTCTTATGAGATGGCTTTCTAATGATTTTAATTTCTTCCCCTATTTTCACTCCTTTTTGATTAGTATTTACAGCAGAAAGCCTAATCCTATCTTTTTAGGTCCCATAAATCTCAAGTAAACCGTTAAAGTTGTTTACAAACAATCTTAGTACGATTTTGAAGCTAAGCTTAATACACCATTTCACTTTAATCTTAACGAAAGTTTCAACGTCTATGTAGTAAAATGTTACGCAGGTATCAATGAATCGTTAACGTAGTTCTCGGATCAATTAATTACATTCGTCCTCCCCCTAAAAACTATAGTTTTTATCCATTGTACTTCGTCTTAGATAAGACTCCATCTGCATTTGCTATTGTGGATTGTGCCGGTATAGTATCGTATGAACTTTCTCCGGAAATCGGCAGTAAAGTATTGTTTCGCTTGCTATGGACGTTTGACGTTTATATGACTAATAAATAAGGGAAAATGGAGTAGTTTAATGAACTATTGCGAGAATTTCAATGCGGCAATATCTTCCAAGTTTACTTCATACCCCTACCACCACTATTATCAAGTTATTAACTTTACTCTGTGTGTACATAGGCATTAATATGTTTTAGTATCAAACCAATGCTCAATTTTACTTTGAATAATAGACGATTTATTTGATTATTTCCTTTTACAGTCAGTCGCAGCCAAATATTTATTATTTCTAACGTCACATTAAGTTAAATCATCAGTAACTGAAACTACGATTATCACATAGGTAAATAATACCTACTCCATGCTCAATCATTTATTGCATTGTACAAAACAGTAAATATTCGCTAGGTATTAATAGAGCTATCAACTACTATTTACTTCAATGAAGTATTACCTTGTTTTACAATTATAAATTGTAATTGTTACTAACAAGTACTCAAGTATTACCTTCTTTTACAAAATACCGAAATTGTAAATTGCTACTTACAAGGTTTGTATCTTGTGCCCAGACGCAAGTCGTTACACCGAACGCGATCCACGCTCGCACCCACTGAAATAAATTAATTTTATCTTAATTAAATTAAGCTAAGGTGAAATCAATTCAATTAGGACTGAAGCAGGTTTGTGAAAGATACCGTTCAGGCAATTAATGTAGGATTGGCTGAACTAATTAATAATTAGATGATTTTCTAATTAATAAATTAAACAATAACTTAAGGACCACACGAAAAAATCCAACTATGAAATCACATGCAAGACTAATGCAGTCTACACACACCAAACCACCGAATCCCGACATGAGTCGTCGATTTTTTATGTTGTCGTTTTACATTCTTTTGATATAAAGCGACTGACCACCAACACCTTGTGGCGGTATTGGTGTGCCCAAAGGTTGCTATACCTTTTGTATATGTATTGTAATGAATCTTTAATCTTTATACATAAACTTGAATGAATTTTCTGTATTTTTGGGGTTTCTTTCTACACTCATAAACGGGCGCGCTCAGGCATGGTCAGTTATTTAAAAAGATATTTTTGTTGGATGACAAACCAGCCAGACTGGCTTTATGTGTGCCCTGAATTAATGTTAACGCTAAAAATAACCGACGGATATTTGTTATTTATGCAGTTATTTGCATACTAGTCCCGACTCCCGGCGCTGCTCTATATCCTGATTGACCATGCCCTCAATTTCTCTGGCTTTCACAGTTAGTATAAACGCGGATTAGTAAAAGGCTGTTTAAGCAAATTCCAATGCTTGGAAATGGTTTCACCTACTTGGTGACTTAGTAGTCTAAGGTTTGTAATGAGGGTTTTCGCGATTGAAAAATCCGCCAGATGGCGGGACGCGGACGTGGGGTCCGACCGCTGCGTGATTGGTGGATTTTGACATATCTGTCAATGTCATGTCAAGAATAACCAATCACGCAGCATCTGAACCCCGCGTCCACGTATCGCCATCTGGCGGATTTTTCAATCGCGAAAACCCTCATTCCCTAATGATATTTTTATGCTATAGTCTTGCTAGTTTTTCATAATTACCTTAGTCTTGTTACACGTTTGTACAACATTCTTAAATATTCATTGTA